>NC_140272.1:3723554-3806054 GCF_964030765.1 Micromesistius poutassou
CTTGGTGCTGGGCTCCTGCTTCTGGAAGTCCTTCTCCAGCAGGGCTTTGAGCTGCTCGATGCAGCTGTTGATGCGGTCGCGCCGCATCTTCTCCACCACTGGTTTCCTGAGCTGCAGAAGCAAAGAGAGGAGCGGGTTAGAGGTCTGGTCCCTGGGTGTCATGGAGACGGTCCACAGTGCTGGGAGCTGGTCGGGGCTCAGGGCTGTAGCGGTACTTACTTTGTGTTTGTCTTTGGTGGAGAGAGCAGAGTGAGGGAAGTCTCTGGTGGTGGTAGGAGCCATTCTTGTGGAGGGAGAGAGAGCAGTGCTTCTCTTGGACAGCAGAGTGAATTGTGATCACAGTGAGGTCTCCCTGCCCTATTTATAGCCGGACATTAGCATTACAAAGCCATGAGTCCCGGGCTGGATTAGCTTTCCCACACTCTGAGGCCTGTGGGCGGGGCTCCACACCAATAGGAGAGAGGCATCAATTATCTCCTGGTTTACTGGCCTCATGGCCCCAACAGGCAGCGGTGCTGCAGCCAGCCAAGGTACAGAGCCAACACAGCCAGTCGTTACACTTTTATTACCTGGGAACCTTCCCTCTGTCTGGGGGCCCGGGCCCCTGCAGATGGGGAGTGGGTGAGAAAGAGGGTCCGATAAGGGCCACCTCAGGCCATAAAGATAAGACACACGCCTAACACACACACACACACACACACACACACACACACACACACACACACACACACACACATGCTCACACACACACACACACACACACACACGCACGCACACACACACACACACAATGTTGTTTGTATGCACATAAAATCAATAATAATATTCTCAGCGTAAATATATATTTTTATCCCCTCATGATGTTTATTTGCTTATAGGAGACACATTAATACTAGTATTGTTATAATAAAATGCTAACCTCGATATTGCAGTGCACCTGAATACCTGCTGTTACCCTGTAAGCAACACATTTTTCAGAATATATATTTTGGTCTGAAATAAGAAAGGGAATAGCCGTTCGTTGAGGTTTAGAGGCTACTGCTAGAAACTGCATTACATGTTTACTGATGTGTTTACTGATGTGGACGTCATTCGTTCACATCGTTCTGAGGATCAGTCGTGGATGCGGGATGACTCCGCTCCCTGATCAGTTGGACTCCCCGTTCAGTAAAGTATGCGGTGCCATCATCCCACCCGGCTGGAAAGGCACACTTCTCTATTCCTGTTAATATTGCCACTTCGCCCCCCCCCGCCCCCCCCCTCCCAAAAGCCACGTGCTTTAATACCCTCGCGCACTAGTTATGTATTCCTGCTGCGTGGCGCGTGGGAGCATCCGAACACCTTTGATGTGGGGGCGGGAAGTTCGCCCGTGTGTTCCCGCCTCCATTTATTCGGCTCGCGTCTTCGATTCGTTCTCACGGTTAAAACGAGACAGAGGTGTGACGGGGCCGTCGTGGCACGCTTCGAGGTGCCGGGACACATGTCCCATTAGGTCTGAACGGACACCGCTCCCAGGAAGCTGTAGTGGCGGGCGGCGGATGCAATCAGGTGTCATGGTTTGGCGCCTCGCCTTTATGATCGGACCTTGTGTTGATCTGATGGCTGTGGGAAGGCGCGAGGTGTCAAACGTCCACGAGCGACACGAGCCAGAAGGTCCGCCTTCTGGCTCGTGTGAGCAGTGGCGGATTTAGCAAATTTGGAGGTGTGAGCAGTGGCGGATTTAGCAAATTTGGGACCCAAGGCGAAGATATGTATGGGGCCCACCTAATCCGATTTTTAAAAGAGAATGGAGAAAAAAAATTTACAGACTGAATGGTGGATAGGCAAGTAAAGTTATCTGCTATCTCCCTTTAAACCCTGCATACACTTCTTTACTCCAAAATGAAGATGGAAAGCAGAGAACACAACAACAAGTGTAGGACTACATAAACTAATAGTCACGATGGAACCCAACAGAGAATAAGGTTTCAGGTAGCACCTGTCTTTGCCAAAATGCCTTTTTTTAAAGATCAAATCATATCAATATAACAGCAAGACAAGTAGTTAGGTTAAACCCCCACAAACAGTCATATACATAGCAAAACATCACAAACAGCCATGAGGTTGCAATTGGCATTGCACTTGAGATTGAACATTTCAAACAAACCTATATATATATATATAAAAAAGAAAAAGAGATAGAGAGAGAGAGAGGATAGATTGTTCTCCACATCACACGCTTCTGACACAGAGTCCTACTTATTGACGTCTTCTCACAGGTCTTCACCTATAGCGCCACTTCACAACTAGCTGCTGTAGTGGCATGTTCAACGCTTTGGACGTTGTTGTTCCTGTCTGTATTCCCAACATTAGCCATAAAAAAGTGTGTCATCTTTGGCAGCGTTGCCAAATATACTTATCGGCGTCTTTTCGCTTTTTTCTTTTTGAGCAGCTTGGGTAACTTTATTTCCTAACCCTTTTCCTAACCCTTTATTTTGTTTTCGCGTTTAGACTCTGGGTGCCACTGGGTGTGAGCACCTGTGCGCTGCGCAGAAACACAATGTCACCCAAGGAGAACTCTAAAAGGTCCACAGCTCCAACTTTAAGAGGCGTGCCGGACTTCAAACCTCCAAACTTGACTCAATGACAATGGTGTATAATAACTTTAATCCAAAGGTAGTCCTAAACAACTTCCACCCTTAACATCACATCTTATGTGCGTCTGGATAGCCTATCAGAGTAGGCCTGGAAACAATCCAATCAAGCAGGCTGCAGATTTATGTCATTTTCTCCCAAATGATGTAATTATCTATACTATACCTAACTGTTTAACAGACAAACAGACCATACAACCCGAAGTAAAATAGTTCATAGTTTATATATAGTTTTATTAAATTAACCGTTTCAATGGTTGTGTGTATCAATGTCCTCTAGAGGGGGCTGTTGATCAAGCCTCTTATCTATTTATCCTTTCATGTCTACTCAGTGGCGCAAGTTGGTAGCCTCATTAAAGGGTGAACCCAAAACCGTTTTTTGGTTTTAAACGTAGTAATATGGGTTATGTGGTCGTCAGAATAGTATTATCTTCCATTATATCACAAATATGTTACAAAAATAACAAGTAGATTTTTATTTAGAGAAAACAGGAGAAAGATATTTTGTTTTTGCCAGTCGGCCGACCAGTTTGTGAACTAGGCAGTGGTTTATTTGTATCTCCGCATCTGAGAGAGGGTTGAGATACTCGGACACTTAAAGTATAACACCACGGTATGTGGCACATTTAATATACATCAATGGTCATTATAATGCTCATACACAACTGTACAACAAATGTATCACAGAGGGGCGTGGGTTGTACCCATGGGGATAACATGGTCCTTCCTAGACCTCTTAGCCCAAAAGCCTTTTTTTATCATCTCAAGTGACAAAGTGACCCCCCCCCCCCCAGCGTCCAAGAGATGGACAGTCTTACACTTACCACTATAGGGCAGAGCAGAGGTAATGCAAATGAACATATTGCCAAGACTATTGTTCCTTATGTCCTCTGTGCCGCCCATAATCCCTCAATACTGGGGGGAATAAATAAGACAATGATTCTGAGTTGCTATGAAAACTAAAAACAAAAAACATAACACACATAACAAATGAACCATTACAGACACTTTAACAGCATTTAATCAAAATAGAGTCACAAGCCATCAGAGATTCTACACCCACATACGTCTAACCCTAACTAATGGCCCTAAAAGGCATTACTGAAGGACCTCCCATATTGTAGATCTGCCAATCAGGGATGATACATGCAATGTCTTTAACATACGGAGGGAGATCTCAACAATGGAAAACAAACTCCTTTACAAACACAAACACTTTCAGTCATAGCCTCCAGCCTCCTTATATTCACAGCTGATCACACACTCCTCCACGGTATCTCCAGAGCATACACTCAAACACAACATGCACGTTATGATATTGTAGCATTCATTTCATATTCAAGCAGTGTTAACAATTAAAGGGGGGGGGGGGGGGGGGCGCTAGAGTGCTGGTGATGGAGTAGACGTGTTTTGCTTGAGCTCCTCTCCTCAAAGAGTTGAAGGTGGTCGCCCCACAGAATTTTTCGCCAGCTTTATTAAAGATTTATTGGTTGATTATCAGAAAACTTCCCGAAGCCAATAGAGATTGACCGAGCGCATAGACTGGGAGCTCAGCCGGCTACCGACCCCGCACGCCCCAGAGTCATGATAGCCAAGATCCACAGCTACCGGCTGAAAGATCAGATAATGCGGCTGTCACAACAAAAATACCTGCTGAGCTACAAGGGGAAGCAAATTCAAATCTTTCCAGACCTCCCGGCTAATGTGAGCCCGGGCCATGCACGAGCTAAAGCTGAGCCACGGACACATATTTACTTACAGGTTCAGCACTGGGACATATGTTTATTTTTGATAATGTTCTTGGTGTTAAATGTGCCTTAATATGTTCCGGGATCAGGTTGATTGTACAAGATGGGTTCCTGTTTGCTCTTAATCCCCCATCCTTGTAGATGTTTAAAGAGAACATCTACCTTAAAGGCTTCCAGCCTCCCCCAGGGGGCATATGAGGCTGCATGTCAATCAGCACAAAGCCTCAGAAAGTCCACCAGTCCTAACAAAAGTCTTCTGGGCCCAGTTTCCAGATAGGAAAAGTGTTTCCCGAAACTCCTCTTAACGTGAATGTGAGTGCACTGCTCTAACGACGTTCGTAGGCTTGTCACTGTCCAGGGACATGGTGCTGAAAAGGGCTCTGTAGGGGGAGACGCAGGAATGTTGTTGAAACTGTATATTTTGTGGCAGCAAAAATAAATGCAAAAAATATTAAAACACAATTGATTAGGCCTAGGCCGACTTATGCTATTTCAGTCCTAATCCTGAACGCACTGTGCGTACATTTTTTTACGGCATTTCTCCCCCTGAAATAATACAAATTCCATATTACAAAAAAAAATAGCTTGTGTCTGTGTGACGACTACATTTATCTCAATGTGATTTCTGAAACATGCTTTGCGCAGCAAAGAGAGCAGACTTTCTCTGATTCTGCATAAGGTTTCATTGATTGGCGCGCACTCTCTAGTCTAGAATCTTTGGTGTAAACATTACAAATGCAACGTTCCATTCATTCATTATCATTCAAACGCAGAAGCTAGGCATTGACACGACTATTGCTGACCCGATTAGGAGAGCTTTAGATCCTGCCCATATTGTTGGGCAGGGGTATGATGGTGCGGGCAATGTAAGCGGGAAAGGCATGGCAAAAAATCGCAACAAAAAACGCCTGCAGAAATTCTCCGACACCCACTGGTCTCAGCATGATTCATGCATGTCTTCTGTCATTGATCACTATGAGGACATTTTAACCACGATGGGTGAATTAAAATCAGAGGGAGAGCAGCGGGAAAAATCAGAGGGAAAGTGCAGCAAGTGCAGCTCAAAAGCAACCTCCCACACACGAGCAATGGAATCATTTGATTTTATTATACGCCTTGTGATAGGGTTGCCTTGTGACGTGGCGTTTGATCTGTACATTTCGGCTGCGGTTGTTGTTGTTGTTAACATGTCTCTGTCTTTGCTGTTTAAATCTAACAGTAGTCTACGAGTTATATAACGGCGGTAACCACTGTTTTTGGGGTATCGCGAAATTGCGCCAGCTAGACATTCCGTGGTATGGGATGTGTTTTAATAAAACATCCAATACCACGGAATGTCCAGCTGGTGACTCCACTGAGGCTATTGTAACGATGCTCTTGGCGCTCTACGAGTGCCCCTGGAGCCCTTGTTAGCTACGAGTGTTTTCACGTTGTACGTTACTCAACGATGCTTTCGGGAAACATTGTAAAAACTGTACGATGCTCGTACGATGAACTTCACAAACCACTTAGGCTAACGATGCTTTCGGGAAACAGGGCCTTGGTCAGAAGTTATGCACGCACCAGCAAAACAAAACTCATTCTAGGGAGCGTAGGAAACCTACGCAGAGATGGAACAACACCCACTGACGATCACAAACTGGTCGACATGCACCCCTTCTTTGTAGAACTCTGTCCAAAACACTGATTTATGAAACCGTGTTCTCTTTAGAGCTGTTTGTCCGTTCTGGGACCCTGTAGAAACATTGGGTGCAATATGGCGGGCTCTGCAGAAGGCAAGGCAAGGCAACTTTATTTATAGAGAGCTAGGGAGGACTACCAGGAAGGTAGGCTGCCACGTGCTGCATGCTCTTATTGTCACATCTGCCTGTTTATTCCTTGGACATGCCCTCTACTGGTCTGCCTCCCATGCGGCCCATCGCCACTCATCACAATCTCTGACTCTGTTAACAAACCATCGCCACTCTGACTCTGTTAACGAACCATCGCCACTCTGACTCTGTTAACGAACCATCGCCACTCTGACTCTGTTAACGAACCATCGCCACTCTGACTCTGTTAACGAACCATCGCCACTCTGACTCTGTTAACAAACCATCGCCACTCTGACTCTGTTAACGAACCATCGCCACTCTGACTCTGTTAACGAACCATCGCCACTCTGACTCTGTTAACGAACCATCGCCACTCTGACTTCCCTTTGTTTCCCTGCATCTCAGGGGACCAGGTGAAGGGCTGGGGATGATGGAGAGAGCCTGCCAGAGTGGTGACCTTGTCAATAGAGCAATTTGAAGCCCATGATTTGGATCAATCTGTAACATTTGCACATTCAAATCGTATTTTGGTTTATCAATTGTCCATTTAAAATAAAATATTAAATAGTATGAAAAAAAATATTTTCTAAAATTATTTCAAATGAACAGTTTTACAGTTTACCTCTAAATTGTAATTTAAATGACATTACAAATTACAAAATAAATTACATACATGTTATTAATATTATAGAAATTCATTTTGTTACTAAAATAAATAACAAATTTATCAAATTATGTATTTTTACAATGTATTATTATTAATTAATTGTAATGTTCTAACTTCACTTAACATACCATAATCTCATGATTCTTCTGTAGCAACATCATTTGATTATTTGAATACATTCAATAATATCATATAATCAATCACAGCATTAATGTATTCTACTCCATTCCGGTTAAAGCTAAAACCAAACATTGAACCTTTCCATATGTACTGTATGAGACATTAGATGTCATGTACATTTTGACCACTACTCCGATTGATCCTGTTCATCTGTCTGCCACACTGCAGTCTGTAAGCACAGGCTCCCCTCTCCTCCTCTGAGCCCCCCCAGCTGGCTCTCTGAGCGCGGCCCCACGTGCGCGGCTGAGCGTGCCCCAGTCACACGCCCTCCTCTCTCTCTGCGGAGCTTGGAGCCACGGCGACACACGGCTTCCCACACTTGTGTATGCAGCCTGCTCAGCTGGCAGACAATAGAAGTGTGTCTGGCCTCACTGAGCCCCAGGCCTGTTCCCAGGGTAGGCAGTAGTGACCGGGACAGTATACAGACTACTGTTCCATCTGCTTTTCATTTATGAAAAGATACTGAGCAAAATGATTTGTAATTCTTTATAATCTTATTAGATTTTAAAAGTTAAATGTAAATTACTTTAAACTATGACATACATATGATCCACATTGCATCTGCATGGTTTATATCAGAATTTTTTACAGCCAGAATATTCTTGCAATTTGGGGTATTTTTTGTGCCGCACCAATATGTATTCATATTTTAAATAGAAGAAAAAACTATAAAACATACAGTTATTGTATTATTTCTGTTAAATATCCTTGACAATAAAACTGTTATAAAACTGGCCCAGAACTTTTTCCCATGGAAGATGTTGCCCTAACACATTGACATATGGCATTGAGAACAACATTCCACCTGTTCTCTGTGTCATCCATTAAATTCAGGCCATTGTCCCTGACTCTGTGCCTCCTGATTGGCTGAGAAGCCAAGCTCATGCTGGATGAGGAGCATAAATGCAGCGTGAGGAAACCAATCTGGACACAGAACATCTTCAGAAGCAACTACAGCCTCCACCTCCACTGAATTGCTGGATATTTCTTGTTTGCTGCATCACTTGAAGAACTAGTTTTATCCTTTTTACAAATATCTGCAAACTCAAGACCAACATCTAAAATGGCTCCCTACTCTGAAATGGATCTGCAAGGCACCATTAAGGAACAGCTCTTCCGGTAAGCATTTCATTTTACAACCTAGTGGCTTCCTAAAAAAAATTGCATATAGAGTATCTACAGCAACTGGCTTTTTATGGTTAGTTTTAAGTCTGATCCTTAAGCTATTTAGAGAGTCAAATGACATTTAGTTTCACATGTTATTTTAATGTTGTTATTCAGTTCTGTGTTTCTAATGGCGTTCTCTCCCCTCCCAGGTGTAAACTCCACATGCTAGAGAGAAAGTGCTCCACTGGAGTGGAGAAGCTGAGGGTTCTGATCGGAGAACACCTGCAGAACGGAATTCCAGCGTCTGAAATTTTGGAGAAGACGGTGTCCTTCTTCACAGTGAGGAAGGCCCTGCTGGGCCACAGCGGCTACTCCAGATGTACCAGAGAGTTCCTTCGTCTCTCCTCTACGGCAGATGAAGATGTCGCGCCGCTGTGCCTTTTCACTGATGATGAAGACAGAGCACTTACTTTTTCATTTGCTGAAGATGTCGATCAACTCCAGTTAAGCTGGAGTTAATCGATGAGATACAGTTTCGCAATCAGTAGTTTTGCCGTTGATTGCAAGTCTAATAACTGGAAAATGCTTTATAGGCATTGTGACAAGCAGTTTTACTGCTAAAGCCTTTCTCTAAGAAAGCCTATTTTAATTATTATCTTTCATATGCTGCTTGGACATGAACATACCAACTCACGTCATGAGGGGGGGGATGTTTCGAGGGGATGTTTTGTGTCAGGTTTACCTGGACAATCCTCCATGTTTTGGATGGTCAAAAAACAATGAATGTATTCTGGCACACCCGCTGTTAAAGAAAAGAAGATGGAAAACCAAGTTTAGGATTTTTCTCAACTAAAGCTGCAGTCATTTTTGAATCTGACTTCAGTTTTTTGAAGAGGGAGTGCTGGAAACTCCCACAGGAAGCTGGATACTTATTATTGTGTTTTAAAAACATAACATTGCTGTTGATTAAGCCTCTTTTTTAGGCCAATGATCAATGATTTAGCTGGACTTTAAATACCCCTTAATTAAAGGGAATTATGATTTTGCCTCTTTAAGCATATTGTTTAATTTTGTTTGCGGTATTGCCTTATAATGTTACGACATGTACACCAATGTAAGAAGTGTTTATACTGAAGTAAATAAAAAATATTATTCACAAATACTGTACTTTCCCTTCGTTTTTGAATCCATTTGAAGCTTAATATTGAATTGTTATTTGGTTTTATCTTTTTTATTGTGTCTCTATTGGCTTATTAGACATAACTTCATCATGGACTGTCATTATGCTTCAATACGTAAAGCTCCACAAATCAATTTAAATGAATGAAAATGATTGAGTATTACACTGAGTTTATTTTATGTTCCAACAAGCAAACCTCACGTAACAAAGCGGCCAACCAGGTTCAAGTTTTTTTAAATATTGAGAATAACAGTTTTGCCATACCTCCAGATGGCTTATGTCTAAAGGTGGTTTCCATGGTTCTGTGTGGAAATAGATATTACATATATTATATCACAACACAAGCTCCTTTTAAACGAAACAAAGGAGAAATATGTTAGAAGAAGTTATTAAAAATCTTGATCATTGCAAAGATGTAACCAAAATATAAACTTCTGCAAAAAAAATTAGAAATGTGTGTCTTACCAAATCAATTCAGTAGGCCAAATACAGAATTTAACAGTGACGTATTATGTGCATAGTACAGAAACATAATTTATGCAAATTACATGTATTTTTAGTTATGAAACACTATCTAGACCAATCAAAAACATGCTTTAGCTGATCTATTGTTTGACAATGTTTTGGTTTCCATGTGAATTTGAATATTCTTAGTAAAAATTCTACTCCAAATCAGAACCAAGCGCAGATCTGATCTTTAATCAGGGTCACCACTTTTCCAGATCAGAGTCTCTCGCCATCACCCACCTGGTCCCCTGAGATCTATCTATTGTCCCCCAGCAATAAGAGCCTGCAGCATGTGGCAGCCTACATTCCTCATTGTCCTCCGCAGCTCTCTGATTGGTTCAGACTGTGAGAAACTCCAACCAGACCAAGACCCACACATTCATATGGAGATTGGGTTGAAACCAGGAGGGACCCGATTCTCTCAACAGAGACCTGCACAGCAGAGATCCACACAGGCCTCCTAAAACACTTTAGCAATGACTTCTTCTGAACAGCACACATGACTCTGACCCACAAGGTCAACTCAAGAATCACTCACATCAACATTGAGTTGGGCAGGGAGTGATCTCTGCCCTCTGGCCCACTTCCTTAGAGAACAGCCTCACTCCAAGATTAAGACAGCAAACACCCTGAAGATAAAGTTCACTCCCTGACAGAACAGCAACTCGATCGCCATGGAAACTCCTGTTAATCTGCTGCTTATCCGGGTCACTCCAGGTGTGACCAGGAGGTGGTCCAGTTCCTGTCTAAGGATGAGGTGAAGACACTGTCCAACAGAAGACTGTTGGATCACTTCCAGAACCTTCAGTCACACTCTGATACAAGGCTGACTGAGGCTGGTTCACTTCAGGGGAGCCCTCCACTCCAGCACAGCATCATCAAAGAGGAAAGTTAAATTAACAGCACCCTCTGGAGGTACTGGTAGAAACCTACACACTGGAGAAACATGCTTGGACAATGTTGATCATGTTGCTCGCAAGTTTGAGCGATGTACAACTTCATAGTTCAAAGATGATATAAAAGGTATTCTTCTTTCAGAAGAATACCTTTTCCTAGTGCCTATTGCAGCATATTGTAAAGAGAAAAGGCATGTTTAATTGGATTTTAATTTTAATGATTGAAGAAAAATCATTGATGATGAATGATTTTTTTCATTAAAATGCACATCTTCATTTTTCACAAGGATAATACAACTCCTGGTCAAATTTATGACTATGTTTCTATTTTTTCTTCTATGACGAAGCATCAATTATTGAATTTCTAACGAACTATCAGTTACACGTTGAAAGATAATTTAACTCAATATTGTTACATGTAATATATCTGATGTCTTCTATGAAGGCAACTGTTCTATTAAACTTCTGAAATCATTGAATAAACAAAAAGGAACTTCAATATTTATTATCTTATCTTTCAAATGTTGACGATGATGTAATTCTTACACTTATACTTAAAAAATTAAAACAATTTAATTTCTCTTAACCAGAACAATTAGAGTCATATAATCATTTACATTAATTATAATTATAATAGGTATTTAACATATTGAAAAATAATGTGTTTCATCTTAAGAGTTTATCATTTTAGTCTTATTCAGCTGCCTTCCCTTCCTCATATGTGATGGCACTCTGTATGTTACGTGATGAGTAATAAGACACACTTCTTTTGTTCCTCCAGTGAAATCAGTGAATGGAGAGAGTGTGGGAAACCAGTGAGAGCTCACTCACAGAGCCCCTGTGGGACAAAAGACTTGGAACCTTGACCCTGGGGGTGGAGAGGGGCGTTTTGTATGGGTTTTTGTTCAAGTAAGGAATATTACGCATGACGAGAGTCTTCCACAAGGCAAGGCAGACTTATTGCTTTAACCAGTGATCATGATGAGGTCATTTTCAAAAATCAAGCTTACTCTGACTGGTTTCTCCAAAATAGCTACCTTAGCTTCAACATTTGACAATGCAAACTCATAAGATCAAGGGGAGGCTCTATCAATGAGCGGAGTGTGGGAAAGCCCTGGAGAAAGAAGTCACATTTCAGAGTCATTAGCATCATGAGTCTCATTGGAACCACCCATTCTCACTGGGGAATTGGCACACTTCAGGAGGAAGCTCTCTCCGACCACGGCCGCCTGTCTGCAACAGGGGATGATCTCTAGGAAAGCAAAGCACAAGGCTTTGGATCACTGTACATGACTATTCTATGGTGTTTCACTTTATTAACTCAAATGCAATGCGTGTAAGGGGTTGACTTTTGCAAGATTATCGTTGTTTTCGCTGTATCGCTGTTTTCTCAAAATTCCACAGGGCAAGACTCAGCCAATGGGGTGCTTTCCCTCCAGATGGTCAGTGATGTCAGGGGTCTGTTTGTGATGCAACACATAGAATGGATCCATAACCAAGGGTCCATTCAAAGTCCTTTTGTCAGCCATTGACCACAGCACATTGGAGTCAGTGTGGGAAACTCAGATCCACTCTCTACTCACACCGACTACCAGTCACCACACTGAAGAAACATCTGCTACATCTGGACACTTACAAACATGTCATGACTAGTTAGAAATCCCCAAACTAATAATAATAATAATATACCATTTAATAAATATATCATAGGAAAAAGAAGGAGAAAATGTTTAAATTAGAAAAAAAGAAAGTTTTAGTTTACTCGCTTTAATTGAACAATAAAACTGAACTGATTACTGATTTCATGCAAGAGGCAAACATGAATCATAAATACATATTATCCTAAAACAAACAGAAATATATAAAACTGTAAATGTTTGTCTATGTGCTGTTTTTAATATTTATTGGTCATGTAAAGTAATGGCCTTATTACATGAACTGTTATACCCATAACTGATATCAATAAATCCATAATGTGTGTTGTGATGAGGAGCACGTGCCCTATCAAAGTCATTGATCCCATCTCTCTACAGGGTCACCACTTTCCCAGATCCACACAGAGTCTCTCTCCATCACCCCCCAGTCCTCCACCTGGTCCCCTGAGATCTATTTATTGTCCCCCAGCAATAAGAGCCTGCATGTGGCAGCCTGCGTTCCTCATTGTCCTCCCCAGCTCTCTGATTGGTTCAGACTGTGAGAACCTCCGACCAGACCAAGACCCACACATTCATATGGAGATTAGGGACTATATATAGGAGGGCTGAAGACAGGAGAGACCAGATTCTCTCTACAGAGACCTCTACAGCACAGAGAACCACACATGGCTCCTACAATCACTTCAGCGATGACCTCTTCCCAGGACCACCTAACACTGACCCACAAGGTAAATTGAAGACTGAACCTAACAAAACATTGAGTTTAATTGTATGCATTGATGCTGATGACATGTTGAGATTAGTGTATTAAATATGCCTTTATCTTCCTCCAGATCAGAAAACCACTGGTGGAAAAGCTACGCAGAGAGCGAATCAACAGCAGTATTGAGCAGCTCAAGTCTCTGCTGGGTCCAGAGTTCCTCAAACAAGAACCTGACTCCAAGATGGAGAAAGCAGACATCCTGGAGATGACAGTTGACTTTCTGAGACAACTGCCAGACAACTGCCATGGAAACTCTGTCTCAGGTGTATCAGCTGCCAACCAGGGTCACTCCAGGTGTATCCAGGAGGTGGTCCACTTCCTGTCTAAGGATGAGGTGAAGACACTTTCCAACAGAAGAGTGTTGGACCATTTCCAGAACCTTCGGACCTCCTCTGGTACAAGGCTGACTGAGGGTGGTTCAATTCAGCTGAGCTCTCCACTCAAGCCCAATATCACCAAAGAGAAGAGTTCAGTTAACAGCGCCATTTGGAGGCCCTGGTAGAAACGTACACACTGGAGGTACTAGACAACATGGACCATGTTGGTCAGAGCATGTTGTTGTCAAGGTATAATTTTAACTCAATATTGTAATTGTTTGATATTTGAATATCCATTTATTCTTCTAAAAGAAGAACACCTCGACATATGTTTCTGCTACGTGTTGTAGTGTACTGTATCAACTGTCTGTTATTACAGACTCACATAGGAGCTTTTACTGATTTAACGTTTGAAGTTCAAACTTATGGGCAATTCTTTCAGAAATTATTAAGCCTCTTTCTCCCATGTAAAGATAGGGCATGTTTAATGCATTTATTTCCATTCAAGGAAACATTTCTACACTGTATAATTAATTACTAATGATCATATCTATTCGGTATTATTACTTTAAATCTGTGATTTGTAATATATGCTCTATCAAATGGTGATCTGTTAACAAGATCAAAAAGTTACTTTTATCTGATTGCATAGTGTAAAGTTATTCTTGTGATCATATTGATCTATTCTGTGTTCTTACTTTAAATCTGTGATTTGTAATCGGTGCTCTATCGAATGGTGATCTGTTACAAGATCAAAAAGTAATTTTTATCTGTTTACAATGTGTAAGGTTATTCATACACACAAGTGGTGACATTTTTATAGTCAGGAAAATTAACATCAGTGTTTTTCACAAGCGTTAATATCGTAATTGGATCATAATTGATCACTTTGTGATGACACATTCCCGATCAGTTATATGATCATGTTCCTCGTTTGCTTTTATGATGAAGCATAAAACATTGGATTCATAATGAACTATGAGCTGCACATTAAAATATAATGTCAACTCAACATTGTTACATGTAACGTATTTGATATATGTCTTCTATGAAGACAACTGTTGAATGTATATCCTCTACTCTGTTTGAGTACAATGTGTTTTGGAGATCTTTTCCAAATGATTGTTGTGATGTGTCATCACCTCTATTGGACTTCAGTTGAGGTTTTATGGTACTGAAATCGTCCCTTTAAATAAACAAACATGAACTTCAATATTTCTTGTCTTCTCTCTTTTTAATGTGGCTAACAATGATATTCTTACACTAATAGATCAAATAAAAAGCATTGTATTGCTTCTGACAAAACAAAATGATAATTGCATCATAACAAATATGGAAATTACAGGAGTGCATCATCTCCATAACAGTGAAACCAAATATTGTACTTAACATGATAACAGCAAGAGACCGCATGCAGATTGAAAATTCTGGAGAAAAGATTGAGAATGGTATACTTAAGCAATAGATCACGACAGGCTGTGGTATACGCTCATTATACCACAGTTAAGGGGCGTTGTCCGTCCCGACGCGCAGCGGAGGGGCGGCGACCCCCTTCACTGTCTCCCGGTAACCACCGTGTGTCTCCCGGTACCCACCGCGCGTCTCCCGGTAACCACCGTGAGTCTCCCGGTACCCACCGCGCGTCTCCCCGGTAACCACCGTGAGTCTCCCGGTACCCGTGTCACAGCTGCTGCTGGTGACGCTGGCTAGCAAGCAAGCTAGGCTAGCTAGTTAGCTCGGTAGCATTCCAGCTACTGGGCTAGCCCTGGACGGACCTCCTTTCGCCCCTGATCTTCTTCCACCCGGACTAAACCACTCCACCTGTCTCGGCACGGATCACGTCGTAGCCTGGATTTCACCGCGACCTGGCCTGGTGTCTGGCGGCGTCCTACAGCTCATCATCAGCCTACCTCCTTCCACACCGGGAACGCTCGGCTACAGCCCAGCTGATTGAGGACCCACAACAACGGTCAGGACCCCGACTGCTCGCTACGGCCGAGGTGGCCGCGGCGCCGGCTCAAAAAGGTGGACACCTTTTTCCTCAGCTTCGCCGTGCCCCCTGGTTCGTTTCAACATGTATCTTTATACAAGATCTTCCATGGCCCCCTGGCTCACACTTTCCATCATCTGCTTTCTTGCTGTGGCCCAGTCCCCTGGAGACGCAAGTAGACATTTGTGCAGGCCAGCAACAGCCTTTAATGGTGGTGGCACACGGGACTTTAGACTGTTGCCTAGAGACGCTTCCACTCTCTGGATCACCTTAAATACAGGACTTCCTAGTTCGTCTGTGTCATACTCTCCACTCTATTCTTTTATAAATATTACTGCAACAATTTACTGTCTCTTGCCTCCCACTACCTGCCAAACTCTCTATAAAACAAAACAGCACTATGCAAAAAGCATGCTTTGGCTTTGCTTTTAGGCGCATTGTAATCATTCTCATGCTATTTATCTCAGGGAACATACACCCCAACCCAGGCCCAGCTAGTGCTATGCATGCTGTCCCTAACCTGGCATTTAACGATTTCTGTGATCGCACGTGTATGGGTTTCTTGCATGTTAACATTCGCAGCCTGTTACCCAAACTCGACCTGTTAAAAACTTGGGTTCACACTGTTACACCTGATGTTCTTGCTATTTCTGAATCGTGGCTTAAGAAAAGCACTGCCAACCCTGACATTTTCATACCAGGTTATAATATATTTCGTCAGGACAGAGCAACTAAAGGAGGTGGTGTCGCTCTGTATGTTAAAAATCATCTGCAATGCACTGTTTCTCTGTCAAAATCTGTCCCTAAGCTACTTGAACTGCTAGTGTTAAAGATCAAACTGTGCAATAATTTCTCTCTCTCTGTTGCTGTCTGCTACAGACCACCCTCTGCCCCACTCTGTTCTTTAACTGTTCTCAGTGAACTTCTGGCACCACACATCTCCTCCGAGTTCATCTTATTGGGGGACCTGAACTGGGACATGTCTAACCCCCCAGATCTGGTTGTTCAACAATTTGACGCCCTAAACCTCTACCAAATTATTTCAGAGCCCACCAGACTTAATCTAAAATCTCCTTCATCTGCTACGCTGATAGATGTCATCCTCACAAACGCCCCCTCTAATTATAAATCTGGTGTCTTCAGTCAAGATCTGAGTGATCATTGCGCTATTGCATGCATGCGCTCCAGCTCCTCAGTTAAGCGCCCACCCGTGTGCGTCTCCAAACGTTCCCTGAAGAACTTTGACCTGGAAGCCTTTCTTCACGACACTGCTGCAGTAAGCTGGGGCAAAATTAATACCTTCCCTACTTTGGAGATGGCCTGGTCCTTTTTCAAATCGACCTTCGGCCAGATCATCAATAAACATGCTCCACTCATAAAATTACGGATTAAGGATCGTTTCAGCCCCTGGTTTTCCCGTGATTTGGCTGCTTTAATCCGCCAGAAGAACGCCTTATGGCGAAAAGCCCGTTCCTCCCAGTCTCCTGCTGATTGGCTTGCCTTTCGGCAATGCAGAAATAAATGCACTCAGGCCGTCAGAAAAGCCAAAGTCACTCATTTTCTGGACAAATTTGCATCCTGCGGCTCAGACGCCAAAAAGTTTTGGAAAACGGTTAAGTCCATGGAAAACAAGCTTCATTCACCCCACCTCCCCAATGCTATGACCTTTGATAACATTGTTGTTACTGATAAGTCTCATATGGCCTCGCTTTTCAATCAGCACTTTGTTAACTCAGCTCATGTCTTCTCTGCCAGGCCCTCCACTGCTGCTCCTTCACTTTCACTTTCACCTACAACCCCCAGTTCTGGCACTTTCTCTTTCAGACCCATCACAACCTCAGAAGTCTTAGAGAATCTCACCAAGCTAGACTCTAACAAGTCAGCTGGCTCTGATGGGCTCGACCCCATGTTTTTAAAAGCTGCTGCTCCTGTCATTGCCGTTCCCATCACACGGCTTTTCAATATGTCTCTGGAATTGTCCACCTTTCCTTTAGACTGGAAATCCGCACTTGTCTTCCCCCTCTTCAAAGGGGGTTCCAGCTCTGATCCCAATTGTTATAGGCCTATTTCCATCCTGCCGTGCCTGGCTAAGGTCTTAGAGAAACTGGTTCATAAACAACTCAGTCAGTTTTTAACCTCCAACAACATCCTGTCCAACTTACAGTCTGGGTTCCGGCCAGGCCATGGGTGCATAACAGCTACACTGAAGGTCCTGGATGATATTATTTCCTCCCTGGACTCCAAGCAGACCTGCATTGCTGCCTTCATTGACCTCTCTAAGGCCTTTGACTCTGTCATCCACCCCATCCTCCTACAGAGGCTCTCCAGCATCGGTCTATCACCACACTCCTGCAACTGGTTCGCCAGCTACTTAAACAACAGAGTCCAGCAAGTCAAATCTGAAAACATCAAATCAGCCCCTCTCACCATCTCCAAAGGGGTGCCTCAGGGTTCTATTCTAGGCCCAACACTATTCTCCATCTACATTAATGACATAACCAGGAATGCCGGCAACTCCAAGATCCATCTCTACGCTGATGACACCATCCTGTACTCAGAGGGCCCTTCTCTCCACTCTGCTGCGGCCACTCTACAACACAGTCTCACTTCTGTTGAACAGCATTTCCATAGCCTTCATCTTCTCCTCAACACCAAAAAAACCAAATGCATCATCTTTAACCGGAAACACACTCCCACCCATGTCCCAAAAATCCTCTGTGCCGACGGCTCTGAACTAGAGTTTGTCTCCAGTTACAAATACCTTGGCCTCTGGTTGGATTCATCACTCTCCTTCACCACCCACATCAAACACCTTCAGTCTAAAGTCAAAGCTCGTCTGAGCTTCCTTTATCGGAACAAGGCCTCCTTCACCCGTGCAGCCAAACATACACTCGTCAAAATGACCATCCTGCCCATCTTCGATTATGGTGACTCCATATACAGAATTGCACCTCACTCCACTCTCAGCAAACTGGACCCACTCCACCACTCCGCAATCCGTTTTGCCACTGGGGCTCCATTCACCACTCACCACTGCGACCTCTATAACCTGGTAGACTGGACTTCCCTTCACACCAGACGGCTCCTTCACTGGTTTTTGCTCATCTACAAAACCATTCTTGGCATTACACCTTTCTACCTCTCTTCTCTTCTGCACCTCTCTCACCCTGCCCGCAATCTAAGGTCCAGTGCATTCATCAACCTCTCCATCCCCAAAGTCCGCACCGTCTTCGGACGCAGTGCCTTCCGGTTCGCTGCAGCCTTTGACTGGAACACCTTACAAAACACACTTAAACTTTCTGTCTTCACCTCTCTCTCCGTTTTCAAACAAAATTTACTACAAATTACAGTTGACTCCTGCACTTGCTAACAGGCTTCTTGTCATGCTCCATTGATTAATTGCTCTGTATTGTATTGTATTTTATTGATTATATCGTATGTACTGTATTATATAGAATTGTTCTGTGTAATTTATTAACCTTGTTTCACTTTTAGCACTCCCCTCCCCCTTCCCCTTCAGGCTGCACTTGAAAATAAGAATTTTGTTCTTAATTTGCTTGCCTGGTTAAATAAAGGTTAATAATAATAAAGACGGTAGCTTGGTTCGCCGGCAATTTAGCCTTCTATCGAGTTCACTCGAACTCGATAGTAGGCTAAATTGCCGACCGTGTGCCTATTGCTTTACAACATTTCCACCCTCTCCAGCAATCAACATGTTTTTTAGGCTTCAGTGAACTACGCTATCGCTTTTATATATACATAAACAACAGTTAGAGTTAGGCGCGGAGTGATACTGAACTCTGTAAACTGAACGGGCGTCATAGCTGTGTGTATACGCTCAATATACAACGGTTGGGAACCAATCAGATCGCTTGATTTAGGCCCCCCGTTTTATAATATCCTCATACGCAAGTACACTATATGGGTGAGGGGGGATTAAAGTGTTGCATTTATGTCAGCAAATTATGTATTTGTCCGATGTGAAATAAATCTGGTTAAAGGTTCCTCTGATATTAAAATATTTCTACACACTTTTGCCAGTGTTATTGAGATTTGAATATTATAATTAATTATGCATACACAATATACATTACTGTTGATACAACAAGCAGTAGAGGCCTATATTTCACAAAAACCCTGGGGCAGTGTTTCTTTTTCGTATATATATATATATATATAATCATTATTATTTATTACTGGTACCAAACATAGTGGAAAAAAAGGATTGTCATCTTGAGAGTAGATGAATTTTGTCTTGTTCAGCTTTTTTCCACCATTCCTTATTTGTGACGTCACTCTGTTTCTAATGTGACGAGTGATAAGACACACTTCTATTGTTCCTCCAGTGAAATCAGTGAATGGAGAGTGTGGGAAACCAGTGAGAGCTCACTCACAGAGCCCCTGTGGGACAAAAGACTTAGAACCTTTACCCTGGGGGATGGACATGGGTTAAAGAGGGAATGTGGACCTCTGAATGGAAACCTGTGAATCCGTTTTAAATCACCAATTGCTTTTAATTTTATTTTTTCACAAGTTTACAGTAATATTTTGATTTACTTTTAATACTTTTGTATTCTTATGTTATTCATTTAACTTCAGAATATAAATAAAGAACACGTCAATATCCATAATATCTAACATATCTATAGTACTGTTATACGATTGTTATTATTAATACATGTTAATTTACTAAATTGTAAACCAATGGTATTTTGTAGCTGGTTGTAAATAAATGTGTCAAAACTATTGCAACATCTTCAGAGTTAAAGCTTGACTATTCAACAATACCAATGTTGTTTACACTAAAACATATGACGGCGCTAATGAAGAATTAGCATTTAACAAGGCACACTCCTATGATTCAGAAGAAGCTCTGTCAATGAACGGAGTGTGGGAAAGCTCTGGAGAGTGAAGTCACATTTCAGAGTCATTAGCATCATGAGTCCTAACAGAACTGCCTATTTCTCAATAGGGAATTGGCACACTTCAGGAAGAAGCTGTCTCCCACCCCTCCCTCATGTCCGCCACAGGGGTTGATTTCAAGAAAAGTTTAAGAGACTCATTCTTATCACTGTCCGTTAACTTTTTCAATGGAATTCCATTTTAGTACATCCAAAAGAGGATTTACCTCTTATTGACTTTTGTGCTAAAAATATCCCGATTTTATTGTTGTGGTCAAATTCCACAGTCCATGATTCAGCCAATGGGGTTCTTTCCCTCCAGATGGTCAGTGATGTCAGGGGTCTGTTTGTGATGCAACACAGAGAATGTAGTCGTAACCAAAGATCCATTCAAAGTCCTTTTGTCAGCCATTGACCACAGCACATTGGAGTCAGTGTGGGAAACTCAGATCCACTCTCTACTCACACCGACTACCAGTCACCACACTGAAGCAACATCTGCTACATCTGGACACTCAGAAACATGTCTCAACAAGTCAGAAATCCCCAACATATTAAAATAAATAATAAACAAAGAAAATAGCAGAGAAAAACAAGAATGAGAGAACATTTAAATTGGAAAAAAAGAAAGAATCAAAGTTTACTCACTTTTATTTAACAATACTGAACTGATTACTGATTTTGTTCAATATGCAATCATGAATTAGGAAGACATATAATCCTACAATGAACAAAAATATATAACCTATAACTTTTTGTTTATTTTCTGTTTCTCATATTTATTGGTCATGTAAAGTAATGGCATTTTTGATTGATAACTGTTAAAGCCATAACTGATCAATAAATCCTAAACTTGTGTGTTGTGATGAGGAGCATGTGCCCTATCAAAGTCATTGATCCCAACATTATGATCCAGATCTGATCTCTCTACAGGGTCACCACTTTCCCAGATCCACACAGAGTCTCTCTCCATCACCCCCCAGTCCTCCACCTGGTCCCCTAAGATCTATTTATTGTCCCCCAGCAATAAGAGCCTGCAGCATGTGGCAGCCTGCGTTCCTCATTGTTCTCCACAGCTCTCTGATTGGTTCAGACTGTGAGAAACTCCAACCAGACCAAGACCCACACATTCATATGGAGATTGGGGACTATATATAGGAGGGCTGAAGACAGGAGAGACCAGATTCTCTCTACAGAGACCTCTACAGCACAGAGAACCACACATGGCTCCTACAATCACTTCAGCGATGACCTCTTCCCAGGACCACCTAACCCTGACCCACAAGGTAAATTCAAGACTGAACCTAACAAAACATTTTGAGTTTAATTGTATGCATTGATGCTGATGCCATGTTGAGATTAGTGTATTAAATATGCCTTTATCTTCCTCCAGATCAGAAAACCACTGGTGGAAAAGCTACGCAGAGATCGTATCAGCAGCAGTATTGAGCAGCTCAAGTCTCTGCTGGGTCCAGAGTTCCTCAAACAAGAACCTGACTCCAAGATGGAGAAAGCAGACATCCTGGAGATGACAGTTGACTTTCTGAGACAACTGCAGCTCTCTCGCCATGGAAACTCTGTCTCAGGTGTATCAGCTGCCAACCAGGGTCACTCCAGGTGTATCCAGGAGGTGGTCCACTTCCTGTCTAAGAATGAGGTGAAGACACTTTCCAACAGAAGAATGTTGGATCACTTCCAGAACCTTCGGACCTCCTCTGGTACAAGGCTAACTGAGGGTGGTTCAATTCAGCTGAGCTCTCCACTCAAGAACAATATCACCCAAGAGAAGAGTTCAGTTAACAGCGCCATCTGGAGGCCCTGGTAGAAACCTCCACACTGGAGGTACTAGACAACATGGACCATGTTGGTCAGAGCATGTTGTTGTCAAGGTATAATATTAACTCAATATTGTAATTGTTTGATACTTGAATATCCATTTATTCTTCTAAAAGAAGAACACCTCGACATGTTTCTGCTACGTGTTGTAGTCTACTGTATCAACTGTCTGTTATTACAGACTCACATAGGAGCTTTTACTGATTTAACGTTTGAAGTTCAAACTTATGGGCAATTCTTTCAGAAAATATTAAGCCTCTTTCTCCCATGTAAAGATAGGGCATGTTTAATGCATTTATTTCCATTCAAGAAAACATTTCTACACTGTATAATTAATTACTAATGATCATATCTATTCGGTATTATTACTTTAAATCTGTGATTTTTAATATATGCTCTATCAAATGGTGATCTGTTACAAGATCAAAAAGCAACTTTTATCTGATTGCATAGTGTAAAGTTATTCTTGTGATCATATTGATCTATTCTGTGTTCTTACTTTAAATCTGTGATTTGTAATCTGTGCTCTATCGAATGGTGATCTGTTACAAGATCAAAAAGTAACTTTTATCTGTTTATAATGTGTAAGGTTATTCATACACACAAGTGGTGACATTTATCGTCTGGAAAATTAACATCTGTATTTTTCACAAGCGTTAATATCCTAATTGGATCCTAATTGACCACTTTGTGATGACATATTCCTGATCAGTTATATGATCATGTTCCTCATTTGCTTTTATGATGAAGCATAAAACATTGGATTCATAGTGTACTATGAGCTGCACGTTAAAATATAATGTCAACTCAATATTGTTACACGTAACATATTTGATATGTCTTCTATGAAGACAACTGTTGAATGTTTATCCTCTACTCTGTTTGAGTACAATGTGTTTTGGAGATCTTTTCCAAATGATTGTTGTGATGTGTCATCACCTCTATTGGACTTCAATTGAAGTTTTATGGTACTGAAAT
Source organism: Micromesistius poutassou (assembly GCF_964030765.1). Classification (NCBI taxonomy): domain Eukaryota; kingdom Metazoa; phylum Chordata; class Actinopteri; order Gadiformes; family Gadidae; genus Micromesistius; species Micromesistius poutassou. Next base: position 3,746,727 of record NC_140272.1, read on the forward strand.
CGTCTGTTTGAATAAACAAACATGAACTTCAATATTTCTTGTCTTGTCTCTTTTTAATGTGACTAAAAATTATATTCTTACACTAATAGATAAAATAAAAGGCATTGTATTGCTTCTGACAAAACAAAATGATATTTGCATCATAATAAATATGGAAATTACAGGAATGCATCATCTCAATAACAGTGAAACCAAATATTGTACTTAACACGATAACAGCAAGAGGCCGTATGCAGATTGAAAATTCTGGAGATAAGATTGAGAATGGTATACTATCCTCATCCGCAAGTACAGTATATGGGTGAGGGGGGATTAAAGTGTTGCACTTATGTCAGCAAATTATTTATTTGTCTGATGTGAAATAAATCTGGTTAAAGTTTCCTCTGATATTAAAATATTTCTACACACTTTTGCCAGTGTTAATGAGAGTTGCATATTATAATTAATCATGCATACACAATATACATTACTGTTGAAACAACAAGCAGTAGAGGCCTATATTTCACAAAAAAAACCTGGGGGCATTGTTTTTTTCCGTTGCAATATAAACTTAGCACAAAAAGTAAGGAAATTTGTGTTTAGTTGATTATTTCTCTGCGGTAACAATGCTTTTTGGCAATACATCTTATACCGTTGGAAAGCCTGTATAGTTCCCTTTCAAATGGTGCCCCATTTTTAAGGAACATTCACTTGTGGGATGAGCAGCAGAGCTGAGGATGTGGGTTGCGCCCATGAAAAATTTGCCAAATCTTCTCTGCTGCCAATGCCAAACAGCTTATTCTGCCATTGACTCGTTTGGTGTTTGGTGGATTGGATTATTGAAGTTTGAAGAAACAAGACATATTGGCAATTTAACAATTTATTCATTTCACAAACAGGAGCCTCAGTAGCATGTGGAAGAACCATACACAGCCACAACAGCCTGGCACCTCCTCCTCATGCTGGTCACCAGCCTGGTCACACACTGCTGTGGGATGGCATCCCATTCTTCAACCAGCATTTGTCGCAAGTCAGCCAACGTGGTTGTGTTGGTCACTCTGGCACGAACAGCACGCCCAAGCTGATCCCACAAGTGTTCAATGGGGTTGAGGTCAGGACTGCAAGCAGGCCATTCCATCCTCTGCACTCCCACATTCTGGAGGTAGTCTCTGATAAACCCCGCCCTGTGGGGGCGAGCATTGTCATCTTGGAGGATAGAGTTCAGTCCCAGACTGTGGAGATATGGGATTGCCACTGGTTGCAGAATCTCATCTCTATATCTCTCTGCATTGAGATTTCCTCCAATGATGACAAGCCTCGTTTTTCCAGTGGGAGATGCCGCCCCACACCATCACACTGCCACCACCAAAAGATGTTATTCTATCGGTGCAGGCAGCAATCAGCATAGCGTTCTCCGCGTCTTCTCCACACTTTGACACTACGATCCAACTGCCGTAGGCAGAATCTGGACTCATCACTGAACATAACGTTCCTCCACATGTTCAGGTTCCAGTGCCAATATGTCTTGTTTCTTCAAACTTCAATCATCCAATCCACCAAACACCAAACAAGTCAATGGCAGAATAAACTGTTTGGCATTGGCAGAGAAGATTTGGCAGATTTTTCATGGGCGCAACCCACATACTCAGCTCTGCTGCTCATCCCACAAGTGCATGTTCCTTACAAATGAGGCACCATTTGAAAGGGAACTAAATAGGCTTTCCAACGGTATAAGATTCATTGCCAACAAGCATTGTTACCACAGAGAAATAATCTACCAAACACAAATTTCCTTACTTTTTGTGCTAAGTTTATATATATATTTATATCATTATTATTGGTACCAAACATATTGGAAAAAAGGATTGTCATCTTGAGAGTAGATGAATTTTGTCTTGTTCAGCTTTCTCCTCCATTCCTTATTTGTGACATCATCCTCTTTATGTGACATGATGAGTAGTAAGACACACTTCTGTTGTTCCTCCAGTGAAATCAGTGAATGGAGAGAGTGTGGGAAACCAGTGAGAGCTCACTCACAGAGCCCCTGTGGGACAATAGACTTAGAACCTTTACCCTGGGGGATGGACTGGGGTTAAAGAGGGAATGTGGACCTCTGAATGGAAACCTGTGAATCAGTTTCAAATCACTAATTGCTTTTAATTTTATTTTTTTACAAGTTTACAATAATATTTTGATTTACTTTTAATATTTTTGTATTCTTATGTTATTAATTTAACATAAGCATATAAATAAAGAAGATGTCAATATCCATAATATCTAACATATCTATAGTACTTTTATACGATTGTTATTATTAATACATGTTAATTTACTGAATTATAAACCAATGGTATTTTGTAGCTGGTTGTAAATAAATGTGTTAAAACAATTGCAACATCTTCAGAGTTAAAGCTTGACTATTCAACAATACCAATGTTGTTTACCCTAAAACATATGACAGCACTAATGAAGAATTAGCATTTAACAAGGCACACTCCTATGATTCAGAAGAAGCTCTGTCAATGAACGGAGTGTGGGAAAGCTCTGGAGAGTGACGTCACATTTCAGAGTCATTAGCATCATGAGTCCTAACAGAACCGCATATTTCTCAATAGGGAATTGGCACACTTCAGGAAGAAGCTGTATCCCACCCCTCCCTCATGTCCGCCACAGGGGTTGATTTCAAGAAAAGTTTAAGAGACTCATTTTTATCACTGTCTGTAAACGTTTTCAATGAAATTCCATTTTAGTACATCCAAAAGAATGCCTCTTATTGACTTTTTTGCTGAAAATATCCCAATTTTGTTGTTATGGTAAAATCCCACAGTCCATGATTCAGCCAATGGGGTTCTTTCCCTCCAGATGGTCAGTGATGTCAGGGGTCTGTTTGTGATGCAACACAGAGAATGTAGCCGTAACCAAAGATCCATTCAAAGTCCTTTTGTTAGCCATTGACCACAGCACATTGGAGTCAGTGTGGGAAACTCAGATCCACTCTCTACTCACACCGACTACCAGTCACCACACTGAAGAAACATCTGCTACAACTGGACACTCAGAAACATGTCTCAACAAGTCAGAAATCACCAACATATTAACATGAATAATAAACGCAGAAAATAGCAGAGAAAAACAAGAATGAGAGAACATTTAAATTGGAAAAAAAAGAAAGAATCAAAGTTTAGTAACTTTTATTTAACAATACTGAACTGATTACTGATTTTGTTCAATATGCAATCATGAATTCTGAAGACATATAATCCTACAATGAACAAAAATATATAACCTATAACTTTTTGTTTATTTTCTGTTTCTCATATTTATTGGTCATGTAAAGTAATGCCATTTTTGATTGATAACTGTTAAAGCCATAACTGATCAATAAATCCTAAACTTGTGTGTTGTGATGAGGAGCATGTGCCCTATCAAAGTCATTGATCCCAACATTATGATCCAGATCTGATCTCTCTACAGGGTCACCACTTTCCCAGATCCCCACACAGGGTCTCTCTCCATCACCCCCCAGTCCTCCACCTGGTCCCCTAAGATCTATTTATTGTCCCCCAGCAATAAGAGCCTGCAGCATGTGGCAGCCTGCGTTCCTCATTGTCCTCCGCAGCTCTCTGATTGGTTCAGACTGTGAGAACCTTCAACCAGACCAAGACCCACACATTCATATGGAGATTGGGGACTATATATAGGAGGGCTGAAGACAGGAGAGACCAGATTCTCTCTACAGAGACCTCTACAGCACAGAGAACCACACATGGCTCCTACAATCACTTCAGCAATGCCTTCTTCCCAGGACCACCTAACCCTGACCCACAAGGTAAATACAAGAATAAACTGAAGAAAACATTTGGAGTTTATTTGAAGTATGCATTGATGCTGATGTGACATGTTGAGATTAGTGTATTAAATATGCCTTTATCTTCCTCCAGATCAGAAAACCACTGGTGGAAAAGCTACGCAGAGAGCGAATCAACATCAGTATTGAGCAGCTCAAATCTCTGCTGGGTCCAGAGTTCCTCAAACAAGAACCTGACTCCAAGATGGAGAAAGCAGACATCCTGGAGATGACAGTTGACTTTCTGAGACAACTGCAGCTCTCTCGCCATGGAAACTCTGTCTCAGGTGTATCAGCTGCCAACCAGGGTCACTCCAGGTGTATCCAGGAGGTGGTCCACTTCCTGTCTAAGGATGAGGTGAAGACACTTTCCAACAGAAGAATGTTGGATCACTTCCAGAACCTTCGGACCTCCTCTGGTACAAGGCTAACTGAGGGTGGTTCAATTCAGCTGAGCTCTCCACTCAAGAACAATATCACCCAAGAGAAGAGTTCAGTTAACAGCGCCATCTGGAGGGCCTGGTAGAAACCTCCACACTGGAGGTACTAGACAACATGGACCATGTTGGTCAGAGCATGTTGTTGTCAAGGTATAATTTTAACTCAATATTGTAATTGTTTGATATTTGAATATCCATTTATTATTCTAAAATAATAACACCTCGACATATGTTTCTGCTACATGTTGTAGTGTACTGTATCAACTGTCTGTTATTACAGACTCACATAGGAGCTTTTACTGATTTAACGTTTGAAGTTCAAACTTAAAGGCAATTCTTTCAGAAATTATTAAGCCTCTTTCTCCCATGTAAAGATAGGGCATGTTTAATGCATTTATTTCCATTCAAGGAAACATTTCTACACTGTATAATTAATTACTAATGATCATATTGATCTATTCGGTATTCTTACTTTAAATCTGTGATGTGTAATCTGTGCTCTATCAAATGGTGATCTGTTACAAGATCAAAAAGTAACTTTTATCTGATTGCATAGTGTAAAGTTATTCTTGTGATCATATTGATCTATTCTGTGTTCTTACTTTAAATCTGTGATTTGTAATCTGTGCTCTATCGAATGGTGATCTGTTACAAGATCAAAAAGTAACTTTTATCTGTTTACAATGTGTAAGGTTATTCATACACACAAATGGTGACATTTTTAGTCGGGAAAATTAACGTCTGTATTTTTCACAAGCGTTAATATCCTAATTGGATCCTAATTGATCACTTTGTGATGACACATTCCTGATCAGTTATATGATCATGTTCCTCATTTGCTTTTATGATGAAGCATAAAACATTGGATTCATAATGTACTATGAGCTGCACGTTAAAAAATAATGTCAACTCAATATTGTTACATGTAACATATTTGATATGTCTTCTATGAAGACAACTGTTGAATGTTTATCCTCTACTCTGTTTGAGTACAATGTGTTTTGGAGATCTTTTCCAAATGATTGTTGTGATGTGTCATCACCTCTATTGGACTTCAATTGAAGTTTTATGGTACTGAAATCGTCTGTTTGAATAAACAAACATGAACTTCAATATTTCTTGTCTTGTCTCTTTTTAATGTGGCAAAAAATTATATTCTTACACTAATAGATCAAATAAAAAGCATTGTATTGCTTCTGACAAAACAAAATGATAATTGCATCATAACAAATACGGAAATTACAGGAGTGCATCATCTCCATAACAGTGAAACCAAATATTGTACTTAGCACGATAACAGCAAGAGCATGCAGATTGAAAATTCTGGAGATAAGATTGAGAATGGTATACTATCCTCATCCGCAAGTACAGTATATGGGTGAGTGGGGATTAAAGTGTTGCACTTATGTCAGCAAATTATTTATTTGTTTGATGTGAAATAAATCTGGTTTAAGTTTCCTCTGATATTAAAATATTTCTACACACTTTTGCCAATGTTAATGAGAGTTGCATATTATAATTAATCATGCATACACAATATACATTACTGTTGATACAACAAGCAGTAGAGGCCTATATTTCACAAAAACCCTGGGGGCATTGTTTTTTTCCGTCTCAATATATATATATATATATATATATATATTATATCATTATTATTGGTACCAAACATATTGGAAAAAAGGATTGTCATCTTGAGAGTAGATGAATTTTGTCTTGTTCAGCTTTCTCCTCCATTCCTTATTTGTGACGTCATCCTCTTTATGTGACATGATGAGTAGTAAGACACACTTCTGTTGTTCCTCCAGTGAAATCAGTGAATGGAGAGAGTGTGGGAAACCAGTGAGAGCTCACTCACAGAGCCCCTGTGGGACAATAGACTTAGAACCTTTACCCTGGGGGATGGACTGGGGTTAAAGAGGGAATGTGGACCTCTGAATGGAAACCTGTGAATCAGTTTCAAATCACTAATTGCTTTTAATTTTATTTTTTTACAAGTTTACAATAATATTTTGATTTACTTTTAATATTTTTGTATTCTTATGTTATTAATTTAACTTCAGCATATAAATAAAGAACATGGCAATATCCATAATATCTAACATATCTATAGTACTGTTATACGATTGTTATTATTAATACATGTTAATTTACTAAATTGTAAACCAATGGTATTTTGTAGCTGGTTGTAAATAAATGTGTCAAAACTATTGCAACATCTTCAGAGTTAAAGCTTGACTATTCAACAATACCAATGTTGTTTACCCTAAAACATATGACAGCACTAATGAAGAATTAGCATTTAACAAGGCACACTCCTATGATTCAGAATAAGCTCTGTCAATGAACGGAGTGTGGGAAAGCTCTGGAGAGTGACGTCACATTTCAGAGTCATTAGCATCATGAGTCCTAACAGAACCGCATATTTCTCAATAGGGAATTGGCACACTTCAGGAAGAAGCTGTCTCCCACCCCTCCCTCATGTCCGCCACAGGGGTTGATTTCAAGAAAAGTTAAATACTCATTTTAATCACTGTCCCGTTTTCAATGAAATTCCATTTTAGTAAATCTAAAAGAATGCCTCTTATTGACTTTTGTGCTGAAAATATCCCAATTTTGTTGTTATGGTCAAATTCCACAGTCCATGATCCAGCCAATGGGGTTCTTTCCCTCCAGATGGTCAGTGATGTCAGGGGTCTGTTTGTGATGCAACACAGAGAATGTAGTCGTAACCAAAGATCCATTCAAAGTCCTTTTGTTAGCCATTGACCACAGCACATTGGAGTCAGTGTGGGAAACTCAGATCCACTCTCTACTCACACCGACTACCAGTCACCACACTGAAGAAACATCTGCTACATCTGGACACTCAGAAACATGTCTCAACAAGTCAGAAATCCCCAATATATTAAAATAAATAATAAACAAAGAAAATAGCAGAGTAAAAACAAGAATGAGAGAACATTTAAATTGGAAAAAAATAAAGAATCAAAGTTTACTCACTTTTATTTAACAATACTGAACTGATTACTGATTTCGTTCAATATGCAATCATGAATCATAAAGACATATAATCCTACAATGAACAAATATATATAACTTTTTGTTTATTTTCAGTTTCTCATATTTATTGGTCATGTAAAGTAATGGCATTATGGATTGATAACTGTTAAAGCCATAACTGATCAATAAATCCTGAACTTTTGTGTTGTGATGAGGAGCATGTGCCCTATCAAAGTCATTGATCCCAACATTATGATCCAGATCTGATCTCTCTACAGGGTCACCACTTTCCCAGATCCACACAGAGTCTCTCTCCATCACCCCCCAGTCCTCCACCTGGTCCCCTGAGATCTATCTATTGTCCCCCAGCAATAAGAGCCTCCAGCATGTGGCAGCCTGCGTTCCTCATTGTTTTCCGCAGCTCTCTGATTGGTTCAGACTGTGAGAAACTCCAACCAGACCAAGACCCACACATTCATATGGAAATTGGGGACTATATATAGGAGGGCTGAAGCCAGGAGAGACCAGATTCTCTCTACAGAGACCTCTACAGCACAGAGAACCACACATGGCTCCTACAATCACTCCAGCAATGCCTTCTTCCCAGGACCACCTAACGCTGACCCACAAGGTAAATTCAAGAATAAACTTAGGAAAAAAATTGGAGTTAAATTGTATGCATTGATGCTGATGACATGTTGAGATTAGTGTATTAAATATGCCTTTATCTTCCTCCAGATCAGAAAACCACTGGTGGAAAAGCTACGCAGAGATCGTATCAGCAGCAGTATTGAGCAGCTCAAGTCTCTGCTGGGTCCAGAGTTCCTCAAACAAGAACCTGACTCCAAGATGGAGAAAGCAGACATCCTGGAGATGACAGTTGACTTTCTGAGACAACTACAGCTCTATCGCCATGGAAACTCTGTCTCAGGTGTATCAGCTGCCAACCAGGGTCACTCCAGGTGTATCCAGGAGGTGGTCCACTTCCTGTCTAAGGATGAGGTGAAGACACTTTCCAACAGAAGAGTGTTGGATCACTTCCAGAACCTTCGGACCTCCTCTGGTACAAGGCTAACTGAGGGTGGTTCAATTCAGCTGAGCTCTCCACTCAAGCCCAATATCACCAAAAAGAAGAGTTCAGTTAACAGCGCCATCTGGAGGCCCTGGTAGAAACCTCCACACTGGAGGTACTAGACAACATGGACCATGTTGGTCAGAGCATGTTGTTGTCAAGGTATAATTTTAACTCAATATTGTAATTGTTTGATGTTCGAATTTTACGTTATTCTTCTAAAAGAAGAACACCTCGACATATGTTTCTGCTACGTGTTGTAGTGTACTGTATCAACTGTCTGTTATTGCAGACTCACATAGGAGCTTTTGCTGCTTTCAAGTTTGATGTTCAAACTTATAGGCAATTCTTTCAGAAAATATTGAGCCTCTTTCTCCCATGTAAAGATTGGCAATGTTTAGTGCATTTATTTCCATTTAAGGAAACATTTTTACACCGTATAATTCATTTCTAATGATCATATTGATTGATTCTGTGTTCATAATTTAAATCTGTGAATTATAATCTGTCCTTTATCAAATGTGATCTGTTACAATGTTCTAAAAGTAACTTTATCTGTTGCATTGTGTAAGGTTATTTTAATGATCATATTGATCTATTATGTGTTCTTACTTTAAATCTGTGATTTGTGAACTGTGCTCTATCTAATGGTGATCTGTTACAAGATCAAAAAGTAACTTTGTCTGTTTGCATTGCGGTGACATTTCTATTTTCAGGAAAATGAACACCTTTATTTTTCACAAGCATTACTATCCAAATTGGATCCTAATTGATCACTTTGTGGTGACACATTCTTGATCAGTTATATGATCATGTTCCTCGTTTGCTTTTATGATGAAGCATAAAACATTGGATTCATAATGAACTATGAGCTGCACGTTAAAATATAATGTCAACTCAATATTGTTACATGTAACATATTTGATATGTCTTCTATGAAGACAACTGTTGAATGTTTATCCTCTACTCTGTTTGAGTACAATGTGTTTTGGAGATCTTTTCCAAATGATTGTTGTGATGTGTCATCACCTCTATTGGACTTCAATTTAAGTTTTATGGTACTGAAATCGTCTGTTTGAATAAACAAACATGAACTTCAATATTTCTTGTCTTCTCTCTTTTTAATGTGGCTAACAATGATATTCTTACACTAATAGATCACAAATAAAAAACATTGTATTGCTTCTGACAAAACAATACAATAATTTAATCATAAAAAATATGGAAATTACAGCAGTGCATCATCCCTATAATAGTGAAACCAAATATTGTATTTGCCGATGATAACAGCGACAAAAAGCATGCAGCTTGAAAATTCTGGAGATAAGATTGAGAATGTTATACTTCACTAGTCCAAGGTTTATTTTTGAAGGGTTTTAAGTGTCACCTATGCCAGAAAATTCTTTATTTGTCAGATGTGAAACAAACCTGGTTAAAGTTTTCTCCTCCTATTTAAATTTCAACACACTTTCAGCAGTGTTAATCTGGGTTGTATTTATTATGCATACACAATATACATGTCATACAACAAGCAGTAGATGGCTTATATTTCGCATAACCCCTGGGGGCCAAAGTTATCTCTGTCCTAAAATAAATAGCATTACTTTATTATTGGTACAAAAAAAAGCTTCATCATCTTAAGAGTTGAAGATTTTAGTCTTATTTAACTTTGTCCTCCATTCCTTATTTGTGACGTCATCCTCTGTATGTAGCGTGATGGGTAATAAGACACACTTCTTTTGTTCCTCCAGTGAAATCAGTGAATGGATAGAGTGTGGGAAAGCAGTGAGAGCTCACTCACAGAGCCCCTGTGGGACAATAGACTTAGAACCTTTACCCTGGGGGATGGACTGGGGTTAAAGAGGGAATGTGGACCTCTGAATAGAAACCTGCAGATCAGTTTTAAATCACTGATGGTTTTAATATTTATTATTTACAAGTGAATAATATTTTGATTTACTTTAAATATCTTCGTATTTTTATGTCATTAATTTAACTTTAGCATGTTAACAAACAACATGAAGATTTCCATAGAATCTCACATATTTAAAATACTGTTATACAGTTGATATCGTCAACACATGTTAATTTACTGATTTGAAAACCAAAATAATTGTGTAGTTATCAGTTGTAAAGAAATTAGTTATAACTATTGCAACATCTGCAGTTAAAGCTTGACTCCACCAATGTTGTTTTCCCCCAAACAGATCATGGTGCAAAGAAAGAATGAACATTTAAAAAGCCACACTCCTATGATTCAGTGGAAGCTCTGTCAATGCACTGAGTATGGGAAAGCTTGGGAGAGTGAAGTCACAATTTGGAGTCATTAGCATCATGAGTAACAGAAGGGCCTATTTCTCAATAGGGAATTGGCACACTTCAGGAAGAAGCTGTCTCCCACCCCACCCTTATGTCTGCTGCTGGGGTTGATACCAAGGAAAGCTTAAGAGATGCATTTTTTTTTTATGTCGATAAATGTTTTCATAATATGCAATTAATATGCAATTTTTGTAAATCAAAAAGATCTGGTCTTATTGTTGACTTTTGTTGCTGAAGACATTGTTATGTTCAAATTCCAGTGTCCATGATTCAGCCAATGGGGTTCTTTCCCTCCAGATGGTCAGTGATGTCAGGGGTCTGTTTGTGATGCAACACAGAGAATGGATCCATAACCAAGGGTCCATTCAAAGTCCTTTTGTCAGCCATTGACCACAGCACATTGGAGTCAGTGTGGGAAACTCAGATCCACTCTCTACTCACACCGACTACCAGTCACCACACTGAAGAAACATCTGCTACATCTGGACACCCAAAAAACATGCCCTAACAAGTTAGAAGTCCTTAAATTAATAATATTATCCCAAAAAAAAGCATGCATTTTTAACATCCATTTAACTTGGGAAAAGTAAATAATCAAAGCTTACTAATATTTGTATTAAAGAGTACTGCTAAACTGAAAAAATGACTTAGTTAACTTGGCAATCATGATGAATACATTTGAGCATACAATAAACAAAAATATCAAACCTATAAATGTTTATACATGTGCTGTTTTTCCTATTAAATTATCATGTAAAGTGATTTCAATATTGGTTTGAAGAATGTTAAACCTATGACTGATATCAATAAAAGTCCAACGTGTGTCGTGTGATCATGGACTACGGCCTATCAAAGTCATTGATCCCAGCATCAGGCAACATGTTTGATCTCTCTACAGGGTCACCACTTTCCCAGATCCACAGTCTTTCTCCATCACCCCCCAGTCCTCCACCTGGTCCCCTGAGATCTATCTATTGTCCCCCAGCAATAAGAGCCTGCAGCATGTGGCAGCCTGCATTCCCTCATTGTCCATCCTTTTGCTGGGATTGGTTAAGACTGTGAGAAACTCAGGCCAGACCAAGACCCACAAATTCACATGGGGATTGAGGACTATATATAGGAGGGCTGAAGCCAGGAGACCAGATTCTCTCTACAGAGACCTCTACAGCACAGAGAACCACACATGGCTCCTAAAATAATTTCAGTAAGGATTTCTTCCAAGGAGCACCTGACCCTGACCCACAAGGTAAATTCAAGAAAATTTAACAAAACATTTTCAATTTAATTGCATTATGTATTGATGCTGGTGTTATGTCAAGATTAGTGTATTAAATATGTATTTGTCTGTTTCAAGGTCAGAAAGCAGTATTGAGCAGCTCAAGTCTCTGCTGGGTCCAGAGTTCCTCAAACAAGAACCTGACTCCAAGATGGAGAAAGCAGACATCCTGGAGATGACAGTTGACTTTCTGAGACAACTGCAGCTCTCTCGCCATGGAAACTCTGTCTCAGGTGTATCAGTTGCCAACCAGCAAGACACTGTCGAACAGAAGAATGTTGGATCACTTCCAGAACCTTCAGACCTCCTCTGGTACAAGGCTGACTGAGGGTGGTTCAATTCAGCTGAGCTCTCCACTCAAGAACAATATCACCAAAGAGAAGAGTTCAGTTAACAGAGACATCTGGAGGCCCTGGTAGAAATGTACACACTGGAGGTACTAGACAACATATTGTGACCATGTTGGTCACAATATGTTGTTGAAAATGTATAATATTAACTCAAAATAGTAATTGTTTGATGTTCTAATATCACGTTATTCTTCTAAAAGAAGAACACCTCCACATATGTTTCTGCTACGTGTTGTATTGTACTGTATCAACTGTCTGTTATTACAGACTCACATAGGAGCTTTTGCTGATTTAAAGTTTGATGTTTAATGACAATTCTATCAGAAAATACTTAGCCTCTTTCTCCCGTGTAAAGATTGGGCATGTTTAATGCATTTATTTCCATTTAAGGAAACATTTCTACACTGTATAATTAATTGCTCACATTGAAGCTTTTAATGCTTTACTGTTTGATGTTCAAACTTAATGGCAATTCTTTCAGAACATATTGAGCCTCTTTCTCCCACGTAAAGACAGGGAGTGTTTAGTGCATTTATTTCCATTTCATGAAACATTTTGTTCCCATATTATTAATTGATAATGATCATATTGATCTATTCTGTGTTCTTACTTCAAATCTGTGATTTGTGCTCTATGCTATCAAAGAGTGATCTGTTACAAGATCAGAGTATGTTTTATCTGTTTGCATAATATGAGGTTATTTTATGCACACAAGTGGTGACATGATACCTACTATCCTCATTGGATCCTAATTTATCACTTTGTGATGACACAATTCTGATCAGTTATATGATCATGTTGCCAGTATGCTTTTATGATGAAGCATTAAACATTGGATTCATAATGAACTATGATGCATGCAGATTCATAATGAACTGCATGTTAAAATATAATGTCAACTCAATATTGTTACATGTAACATATCTCATATGTCTTCTATGAAGACAACTGTTGAATGGATATCCTCTACTCTGTTTGAGTATAATGTGTTTTGGAGATCTTTTTTAATTTATTTTTGTGATGTGTCATCACCTCTACTGGAATTCAGTTAAAGTTGTATTTTTCTGAAATCATCAGTTTGAATAAACAAACATGAACTTCAATATATCTTGTCCTCTCTCTTTTTAATGTGGGTGACAATGTAATTCTTACACTAGTAGATCACAAATAAAAAAACTTGTATTGCTCCTGACGAGAATGATACAATACATGAAAAATTACAATTATGTAAATTACATCAGCGCATCATCTCCATAACAGTGAAACCAAATATTGTAATTCCTGATGATAACAGTGAGAGAGAGAATGGAGATTGAGAATTACATACAATACTGGTCCACAAGTATATTTTGAGTATATATTATCGAAGTGTGTCACCTATGCCATAAAATTATTTATTTGGCAAATGTGTAATAATCCTGGTTAAAGTTTCCCCTGATATTAAAACATTTCGACACACTTTCGCCATCTGGGTTGTATAAAATAATTAATTATGCATCAAAATATACATTTATGGTCATACTACGAGCAGTAGATGGCCAATATTTCACAAAACCCCTGAGGGCTTTGATTTTCTGTCATAAAATAAGTTACATTTCTTCTAATAGGTACTAAACATATTGGAAAAGAATGCTTTGTCATCTTATTAGTTAATTATTTTAGTCTTGTTCAGCTTTTTCCAACATTCCTTAATGGTGACGTCACTCTCTCTTTCGAATGTGATGAGTGATAAGACACACTTCTTTTGTTCCTCCAGGGAAACTAGTGAATGGGGAAAGTGTGGGAAACCAGTGAGAGCTCAGTCACAGAGGCGCTGTGGGGCCAGAGACAAAACCACAGATAAAACCTTTACCCTGGGGGTGGACAGGGGTTAAAGGGGAGACCTAGACCTCTGAACAGAAACCTGCGGATCAGTTTCAAATCACTACTTTTTATTTTTTTTAAGTGAAGAATATTGTTATTTGTATGTTTTATTTTATTTGTATGACATTATTTACCTTTTAAAATCATTTGTATTTTGTAGTTAGTTGTAAATAAATGTGTTAAAACTATTGTAACATCTTCAGAGTTAAAGCTTGACTATTCAACAATACCAATGTTGTTTACCCTAAAACATATGACAGCACTAATGAAGAATTAGCATTTAACAAGGCACACTCCTATGATTCAGAAGAAGCTCTGTCAATGAACGGAGTGTGGGAAAGCTCTGGAGAGTGACGTCACATTTCAGAGTCATTAGCATCATGAGTCCTAACAGAGCCGCCTATTTCTCAATAGGGAATTGGCACACTTCAGGAAGAAGCTGTCTCCCACCCCTCCCTCATGTCCGCCCAGGCCCGGTTCCAGAACAGAATGCCTTGGGGTGCATCTGAGATTACAGGGGGTGCACCAGTACTATAGTAAAACCAGCTACCCAGCTTCAGTTCAGACTTCGCTTTTTACACAGGCCTTTCTACCAGTAGATTGACAAGCACTTCTGGGTAGTTCTACTGACATGTTGGGACAAAAACATTTACTGTGCTTAAAAGATGGTATCACATCATGTCTTGTGATGTGGAGAACATTTCAGCTGCAACATTAGCTTATTGATATCCAAGCTTTGGATATGAGAATGAATTAATAATGGTTGCTTGTCCGGGAGTGAGAGCGGCGCCGGCAAAGGCAGCGAGTCGGGCAGGATTGAGCTAGCGTTGCTAGTGCTAGCGTTCACAGCGGTTATACTGTCTGATGTATTGGATTCTTCTGCGGTGTTCTTTTTGAGCCATTTTCGGATATCCATTGTAAATGCCTAATTGTTGCTGCCGAAGAAGTTCAACGTCACTGACGTGCGCGCCGCACGACGGGGCGCAGTTCACGCGCACCTGTCACAATAATAATAACGTTCTTATCGGTTTAGTGAACAAAATAAATGCAGCAAACAACGGTATTTAATGGAAATTGTCACACAAGTTTGATTACAATTTGTTTTGTGAGCAAGTATTTATTGATTTTTTATCATATTCATAAAAAAAAATAAAAATCCCTCCTTCCTTTTTTCAATTGAGGGTGCAAACAATTTTGGGGGGTGCAATGCATGCTTATGCACCCCCGTAGAACCGGGCCTGTGTCACAGGGGTTGATTTCAAGAAAAGTTAAAGGGATGCATTTTTATCACCGTCCATAAACGTTTTCAATGTAATTCAATTTTAGTAAATCCAAAAGATTGCCTCTTATTGTTGACTTTTGTGCTGAAAGTATCCGGATTTTGTTGTTGTGGTCAAATTCCACAGTCCATGATTCAGCCAATGGGGTTCTTTCCCTCCAGATGGTCAGTGATGTCAGGGGTCTGTTTGTGATGCAACACAGAGAATGTAGCCATAACCAAAGATCCATTCAAAGTCCTTTTGTTAGCCATTGACCACAGCACATTGGAGTCAGTGTGGGAAACTCAGATCTACTCTCTACTCACACCGACTACCAGTCACCACACTGACTGGTAGTCAAATACGTTACATGTAACAACATCTGCTACATCTGGACAATCAGAAACATGTCTCAACAAGTCATAAATCTCCAATATAATAAAAAAATAAAAAATAAATGACAAAAGATCAGAGAAAAAATAGAATGAGAATATTCAAATTGGAATAAAAGTTTTTTCGCTTTTATTGAACAATATTGCTAAACTCAAATTCAGATTGAGTTCAATTGGCAATCATGAATCAAGAAAACATATAATCCCAAAATGAACAAAATATATAACCGATAAATCACTGTTCAAGTGCCGTTAGTCGTATTTATTGGCCATGTAAAGCGATAGCATTATTGATTGATAACCGGTAACTTGATAATTAATATCAATGTAACTACAACGTGTGTGAGGTGATGAGGACCACGTGCTCTATCCACTTCATTGATCCCAGCATTAGGCAACAGATTTTATCTCTCTACAGGGTCACCACTTTCCCAGATCCACACAGGGTCTCTCTCCATCACCCCCCAGTCCTCCACCTGGTCCCCTGAGATCTATCTATTGTCCCCCAGCAATAAGAGCCTGCAGCATGTGGCAGCCTGCATTCCCTCATTGTCCTCCCCAGCTCTCTGATTGGTTCAGACTGTGAGAAACTCCAACCAGACCAAGACCCACACATTCATATGGAGATTAGGGACTATATATAGGAGGGCTGAAGCCAGGAGAGACCAGATTCTCTCTACAGAGACCTCTACAGCACAGAGAACCACACATGGCTCCTACAATCACTTCAGCGATGACCTCTTCCCAGGACCACCTAACTCTGACCCACAAGGTAAATTCAAGGATAAACATAAGAAAACAGTTTGAGTTTAATTGTATGCATTGATGCTGATGCCATGTTGAGATTAGTGTATTAAATATGCCTTTATCTTCCTCCAGATCAGAAAACCACGGGTGGAAAAGATACGCAGAGATCGAATCAACAGCAGTATTGAGCAGCTCAAGTCTCTGCTGGGTCCAGAGTTCCTCAAACAAGAACCTGACTCCAAGATGGAGAAAGCAGACATCCTGGAGATGACAGTTGACTTTCTGAGACAACTGCAGCTCTATCGCCATGGAAACTCTGTCTCAGGTGTATCAGCTGCCAACCAGGGTCACTCCAGGTGTATCCAGGAGGTGGTCCACTTCCTGTCTAAGGATGAGGTGAAGACACTTTCCAACAGAAGAGTGTTGGACCATTTCCAGAACCTTCAGACCTCCTCTGGTACAAGGCTGACTGAGGGTGGTTCAATTCAGCTGAGCTCTCCACTCAAGCCCAATATCACCAAAGAGAAGAGTTCAGTTAACAGCGCCATCTGGAGGGCCTGGTAGAAACCTCCACACTGGAGGTACTAGACAACATGGACCATGTTGGTCAGAGCATGTTGTTGTCAAGGTATAATATTAACTCAATATTGTAATTGTTTGATATTTGAATATCCAGTTATTCTTCTAAAAGAAGAACACTAAAGAAGAACACTTCGACATATGTTTCTGCTACGTGTTGTAGTGTACTGTATCAACTGTCTGTTATTACAGACTCACATAGGAGCTTTTGCTGATTTAAAGAATTATTGATGGCTCAATATTTTTTCTTTCAAAAAATATTGAGCCTCTTTCTCCCATGTAAAGATAGGGCATGTTTAATGCATTCATTTCCATTTAAGGAAACATTTCTACACTGTATAATTACTTGCTAATGATCATATTGATCTATTCTGTGTTCTTACTTTAAATCTGTGATTTGTGCACTGTGCTCTATCAAATGATCTGTTACAAGATCCAAGAGTATAATTTATCTGTTTGCATTATGTAAGGTTATTCTCACACACAAGAGGTACAATTTCTATTTTTAGGAAAATTACCATCTTTATTTTCACAAGCGTTACTATCTTAATTGGATCCTAATTCATCACTTTGTGATGACAAATTCCTGATCAGTTATATGATCATGTTCCTCGTTTGCTTTTATGATGAAGCATAAAACAATGGATTCATAATGAACTATGAGCTGCACGTTGAAATATAATGTCAACTCAATATTGTTACATGTAACAAATTTGATTTGTCTTCTATGAAGACAACTGTTGAATGTATATCCTCTACTCTGTTTGAGTACAATGTGTTTTGGCGACCTTTTCCAAATGATTGTTGTGATGTGTCATCACCTCTATTGGACTTCAGTTGAAGTTTTATGGTTCTGAAATCGTCTGTTTGAATAAACAAACATGAACTTCAATATTTCTTGTCCTCTCTCTTTTTAATGTGGGTGACATTGTTATTCTTACACTTATAGATCACAAATAAAACCTTGTGTTGCTCCTGACGAGAACGATACAATACTTGAATCATAAAAACTATGGAAATTACAGCAGTGCATCATCTCCATAGCAGTGACACCAAATATTGGACTTGATGATAACAGAGAGAGACAGCATGCAGATTGAAAACTCTGGAGGTAAGATTAAGAATGTTATACTATATTAGTGCAGGAGTATATGGGTGAGGGGAATTTAAGTGTTTCACCAATGCCAGGAAATTATTATATATCAATCAGATGTGAAATAAACCTGGTTAATGTTTCCTCCTCCTCTTAAAATGTCTACACACTTTTGCCAGTGTTAGTCAGGGTTGAATATTATAATTTATTATGCATACTTAATATACATTTGTGTTTATGCAAAAAGCAGTAAATTTACTATATTTCACATAACCCCTGGGGGTAGAACATGTCTCTGTCCTTAAATATATTACATTACTTATTATTGGTACTAAACATTGTGGAAAAAAAGGTTTGTCATCTTAAGAGTCAATGATTTTATTCTTGTTCAGCTTTCTCCTCCATTCCTTATTTGTGACGTCACTCTGTTTCAAATGTGATAAGTAATAAGACACACTTCTATTGTTCCTCCAGTGAAATCAGTGAATGGAGAGAGTGTGGGAAACCAGTGAGAGCTCACTCACAGAGCCCCTGTGGGACAATAGACTTAGAACCTTTACCCTGGGGGATGGACTGGGGTTAAAGAGGGAATATGGATCTCTGAATGGAAACCTGTGTATCAGTATCAAATCACGAATGGTTTTCTTTTTGGTTTTTACAAGTTTACAATCATTTTAGATTTACTTTTAATATTTTTACGTTATTAATTTCACTTCAGCATATAAATAAATAATGTGTCAAAAGTCCATAACATCTAACATATCTATAGTACTGTTATACCATTGATATTATTAATACATGTTAATTTACTGATTTGAAAACCAATGGTATTTTGCAGTTAGTTGTAAATAAATGTGTTAAAACTATCCCAACATCTACTGACTTAAAGCTTGACTCTTCAAAAAATACCAATGTTGTTTACCCTAAAACAGATGATGAAGATAATGAATAATTAGCAATTAACAAGGCACACTCCTATTAATCAGAATAAGCTCTGTCAATGAACGGAGTGTGGGAAAGCTCTGGAGAGTGAAGTCACATTTCAGAGTCATTAGCATCATGAGTCCTAACAGAACTGCCTATTTCTCAATAGGGAATTGGCACACTTCAGGAAGAAGCTGTCTCCCACCCCTCCCTCATGTCCGCCACAGGGGTTGATTTTAAGAAAAGTTAAATAGACTCATTTTTATCACTGTCCCTAAACGTTTTCAATTAAATTCCATTTTAGTAAATCCAAAAGAGGATTTACCTCTTATTGACTTTTGTGCTGAAAGTATCCAGATTTTGTTGTTGTGGTCAAATTCCACAGTCCATGATCCAGCCAATGGGGTTCTTTCCCTCCAGATGGTCAGTGATGTCAGGGGTCTGTTTGTGATGCAACACAGAGAATGTAGCCGTAACCAAAGATCCATTCAAAGTCCTTTTGTCAGCCATTGACCACAGCACATTGGAGTCAGTGTGGGAAACTCAGATCCACTCTCTACTCACACCGACTACCAGTCACCACACTGAAGCAACATCTGCTACATCTGGACACTCAGAAACATGTCTTAACAAGTATGAAATCCCCAACATATTAAAATAAATAATAAACAAAGAAAATAGCAGAGAGAAACAAGAATGAGAGAACATTTAAATTGGAAAAAAAATAAAGAATCAAAGTTTACTCACTTTTATTTAACAATACTGAACTGATTCCTGATTTCGTTCGAAAGGCAAACATGAATAATGCATACATATAATCCTACAATGAACAAAAATATATAACCTATAACCTTTTGTTCTAATTTCTGTTTCTAATATTTATTGGTCATGTCAATTAATGGCATTTTTGATTGATAACTGTTAAAGCCATAACTGATATACATAAATCCATAATGTGTGTGTGTTGTGATGAGGAGCACGTGCCCTATCAAAGTCATTGATCCCAACATTATGGTCCAGATCTGATCGCTCTACAGAGTCACCACTTTCCCAGTTCCACACAGAGTCTCTCTCCATCCCCCCCCCAGTCCTCCACCTGGTCCCCTAAGATCTATTTATTGTCCCCCAGCAATAAGAGCCTGCAGCATGTGGCAGCCTGCGTTCCTCATTGTCCTCCGCAGCTCTCTGATTGGTTCAGACTGTGAGAACCTTCAACCAGACCAAGACCCACACATTCATATGGAGATTGGGGACTATATATAGGAGGGCTGAAGACAGGAGAGACCAGATTCTGTCTACAGAGACCTCTACAGCACAGAGAACCACACATGGCTCCTACAATCACTTCAGCAATGCCTTCTTCCCAGGACCACCTAACACTGACCCACAAGGTAAATTGAAGAATAAACTTAGGGAAAAAAATGTAGTTAAATTGTATGCATTGATGCTGATGAAATGTTGAGATTAGTGTATTAAATATGCCTTTATCTTCCTCCAGATCAGAAAACCACTGGTGGAAAAGCTACGCAGAGAACGAATCAACAGCAGCATTGAGCAGCTCAAGTCTCTACTGGGTCCAGAGTTCCTCAAACAAGAACCTGACTCCAAGATGGAGAAAGCAGACATCTTGGAGATGACAGTTGACTTTCTCAGGCAACTGCAGCTCTCTCGCCATGGAAACTCTGTCTCAGGTGTATCAGCTGCCAACCAGAGTCACTCCAAGTGTATCCAGGAGGTGGTCCACTTCCTGTCTAAGGATGAGGTGAAGACACTGTCCAACAGAAGAGTGTTGGATCACTTCCAGAACCTTCGGACCTCCTCTGGTACAAGGCTGACTGAGGGTGGTTCAATTCAGCTGAGCTCTCCACTCAAGCCCAATATCACCAAAGAGAAGAGTTCAGTTAACAGCGCCATCTGGAGGGCCTGGTAGAAACGTACACACTGGAGGTACTAGACAACATGGACCATGTTGGTCACAATATGTTGTTGTCAATGTATAATATTAACTCAAAATAGTAATTGTTTGATGTTCGAATATCACATTATTCTTCTAAAAGAAGAAATCCTCCACAATGTTTCTGCTACGTGTTGTAATGTACTGCATCAACTGTCTGTTATTACAGACTCACATAGGAGGAATTGTAAAGCAGTAAAATGCTTTAAAATTTGATGATATGGAAAATATTTCACTTAATGGGGAAATACATGGCATATTTAATGCATTTGTTTCGATTTCAGGAAACATTTTGTTTCTCTAAAATTAATTTAATTGATCATGTTGATCTATTTTGTTTCTGTAAGTTACATCTCTGATTTGTAATCTGTTATCTATCAAATTCCGATCTGATCCAAAATATACATTTATCTGTTTGTATTGTATGAGGTTATTCTCATACACACTAGTGGTGACATTTTTATTTTCATGAAATTCATGAAAAGCATTATTATCCCAACTGGATAGTAACCCTACTTCATGACTTTGCTATGAGACATTCCTGATCAATTATATGATCCTGTTTCTTCTTTTGTTTTAATTAAGAAGCTTGGATTCATACTGAACTATGAGTTAACCTTTGAGTGTAAACTCAATATTGTTACCTGCAACATTTTATATCTTCTATGAAGACAACTGTTGAATGTATATCCTCTACTCTGTTTGAGTGAAATGTGTTTTGGACTTGTTTTCCAAATTATTGTTGTGATGTGTCATCACCTCTATTGGACTTTATTTAAAGTTTATACTGCTGAAAAAGTCTGTTTGAATAAAAACACTTGATATGAACCAACACTTCTCGTATATTTAGATTATAAGTTTAGATGAGTTGATCACGCTAGCTGTAGATAATGTTACCTGGAGAATTAAACCATGGGGTAGTCCTGCGCTGTGATCCGTTGTCCAAACAGCATGTTGACTGCTGAGCATGCTGAATGCTATGTCATATCACTCCATAAGATATGTACTGTAACAGTTATTACTCTGTTGGAGAGCTAAGTTTGAAATATGCACCACTGGTGCAACAGGCTGACTTGGTAATTATGTATAACTATCCTGCATTGGAAGTCATTGCCATCATCATGGTCTTAACCAAAAACCTTTGTTCTAATTGCAGGAGCACAAAAACATTGTAATAAACTATAGTATGACACCGAGAAATAATGCAACTGTATTTACAGAATGAAGACTGTTTAACTAAATGAAATACATTTACCATCTCAGAAAATATAGACCAGGGCCATACCACTATTCAATCAGACAGGACCGAAGCATATCAAACTTCTGCTATTACAGTCTATTGATAGATATATAGACCAAATCAAAACTAATATCTTCACCATTGGTTTGATACTAAAGGACTTTAGTGTATAGCCTAGT
Source organism: Micromesistius poutassou (assembly GCF_964030765.1). Lineage (NCBI taxonomy): Eukaryota > Metazoa > Chordata > Actinopteri > Gadiformes > Gadidae > Micromesistius > Micromesistius poutassou. The sequence goes on from NC_140272.1 coordinate 3,769,243, forward strand.
GTTCATTTAAAATAACCAACGCCACATACCCATTATATCGTCATCTTTTATCAAGGACCTGTGATTCTATTTCTGTAACACTAGTCTTAAATTCTAGGCTCCAGACAGTGGAGAAGAGATATTCTTATAATTCAGCATTACTTACCCATCTGATGGTGAATCACTGGATGGTGCATGGTGGAGGTTGCTAGGCAAAAAGGACTTGAACAGACTTTGAGGTCTCTTGCTAGGAGTTGACGTGCATGGTCCTCCTGTTTGATAACTATACAATGCAAAGTAAAAGATTATGTAAGTCAGCATATGCCACAAATTTATAATACATTGATTGCAACAATTAAGGCACGGGATACTTATGAACTAACAGAAAACCATTCATAAGGTGCCGCGGTAACGTTATCGAGGTGAATCTCTTGAAAAAAATTGGCGTCTCTTGAGACATGATACAAATAAGTTACTCGTTCTAATTTATAGAAACATGAGGATCTTACAATATGACTCACAGCACTGGCTTTCACCATATAATATTGTTATTCTATTGACATTGAGGATAGTAAAATAATATATGCTATGACTAAGTGTTAGTTGTTACTGTTAGTACTATTCCGATAACGTTAGCCAAATGGGTGCTTACCTGTTTATTAGCTCTCCATCTTGGGAATGCTGCACCAATATTTACTTTTGTATCTCTCCTCTTGTCAGATAATCTTCTTGGGTCATTTGATTCACCCGTATGTTTGTGCTTTACATGGACAGCTTCGGCAACAGAATCTGCAGCAAATTGGACTGAATAATTGATATCCATCAAGAGTCAACAATAAAAACCATAGAATGGAGAAACGATAGTGGGTAGCTTTCTAGTTGGCCGACTTCCTTCCTCCTTCTCTGTGTTTCTCGTATTTCCCAGATGTTGGGGGCAGAAGGCCGTTAACACTCGGCCCATTACCGTTTATAAAAGTAGGGATTTCTCAGAGTTTAGAAATGGTGGGAAAGATTTGGGATAATGTAAGAAAGAAAAAATAATAAAATATATAACATCGTCGTTTTTTTGATATATTAATTCTGAAATCTTACATATCATGCCTTTAAGTTAAGAGTGGGAAGAATTATGGGGGAAGACCTTTAAAATAAGGTGGAAAATACACATACTTACAGTCTACATTTGGGGTGTATTTGGTTCAAACTACCAAGACTCTGTCCTCATCATATGTGCAGTGCATTCATTCAGAATGTTCAGATAACCATCAGCATGCAAAATATGAATATCCAGTAGTAATAATCCCTCCGCATGCAGTGACCATTCCTCCATCATCACATGTGGGCCTACAGGAAATTAACCACCTCCTCACACATAGTGCCAGGGCAAAGTGTCACACGTTACACGGCAAGCTTCGATTAATTAGATCCTTATAAAATGGGTGGCTTTAATCAAGCGATCCGATTGGTTCCTAACTTTTGTATAATGAGCACATTCCACAGCCTGTCGTGAGCTATTGCTTAAATATAATATGGTAATATTACTGCTCGGCCTTAATGCACTAGTATACAATACTGTTTAGGGTAAAGCTTTATTTAGCATGCTAATGGGTACCTGTCTAGCTGACGTTAGCTGTATCCATTGGGAGATAAGCGTCATATTCAGCATAGATAACCAGCAAAGGTACACACATTTATACGTGATTCATACCAATTCTAAACCATTCACCAAAATGCCTTTTCAATTGCTAATGCAAATATCCTCTAGAAATTAAAATATCCACTCTTGGTGTTACAGATGTTATAACGGTAACGTTACACAAACTTACTGTTCTTGTCTTACCAGCTCGACTCGCCTCAACTCACCTCGACTTGGCCCGCCTTTTCTTGCGTTTCCATTGGCAAAAAAAGTACTTGGTACGGGGTACTTTTTTTTAGTACCACCTCTGTCGAGGTTCCAAGCGAGCGGAGTAGGTACTTTTGTGTGATGTAAACAGGCTGCTGGCAACTGATTGGCCAGCGGCTGTAAACGAGAATAATCACTCAAAGTTAAGTTGTGTCCGGCGTGGCTGGAGACACTGATCAGCGTTTCGCCGTGTGTGTCGCTCCTTTCCCGGGGCTAGGCTGCACGTGGTTGTGTGTGTCCGGCGTGGTACTTTTTTTAGATGGAAACGTGACGTACCTGGAACCAAACCGAGTCATGCCGAGTTAAGTCGTGGCGAGTCGAGCTGGTACTGTCGGTGGAAAAGCGGCATAGGCTAACTAGGTAGCTAGGCCCTAGCTACCTAGTTAGCCTAGCTACCCTTCGCTCCTCCGACAGTTGAAGTTCAAAACAACATGACACAAAACCTTTCCAAAAATAAAAATAAAAACCTTTCCAAAAATACACATCCTGGAGAAAAAAACCTGTAGATACACGTTCACTTTGGAGACATTTTAGAAGACCACCAAGTAACATTAGCATATCCTCTGATGGGAAGACTGTAGGACCAATGGATCAGACCAATAACAACATATACTATATACAGAGGTGTATAGTAACGAAGTAGATGTACTTTGTTACACTACTTAAGTATTTTTTTTTTAGGATTTGTAGGCTACTTCACCAAGTTGTTTTTTTTATCAGGACTTTTACTTTTACTTCACTACATTTAAAAGTTAAAAAATATACTTTTACTTCGTTACTTTGACATTTGCCACCTCGTTACTTGTTCCAAATTAAAATAATCAAAGAATTATCTGGAATGCGTGGGTCCGACAGGACGAAGAAGAAGAACCACGTACGGTACTCTCACAAACCTCTATTTGTCCGTACGTCCATCCATCCATCATCTTAAACCGCTCCAGTTAGGCTCGCATGACACCAGGGCAAGTACCGGTACCTTCCCCTGAAAGTTCCGCGTAAGTAAAGTTATGGAGCTGAAATCAATGAACAATATTTTGTCAGAGTTGTAGTTTATAGTCAAAAAGCAACATATTTAGGTTGCCTAATTGTATATTATCTAGTTTGACTATAACCATTTGGTGATCATGGGGTTCAAATTCAATTAATTCTTCTTTACCCCCCTGCCAGACCCGGAGGCAGGATTAACTAGGAGGCAAGGGGGAATCAGAAATGACACAGGGAGTTCATCTTACCCTGGTACAAAAGAGTTGCGATTTAGCTTTCCGATTCACTTGCTCAGTAAATAAATAAAAATTGTGATACATAATTCTGGAAGTCAATGTTGAGTCATAGGAGATATGAATACAAACCTAAAGGGGCACAGCATTTTAACGGCGGGGCAGTGCACCCTTTGGCCCCCTGGTGGCGCCGGGCTGATCCTAGCTCAGCCTCCCCAGCACCGAGACAGCGATCCATCTGAGTATCCCTCACCTCTCCAACCAATACTACTTTACTAATAACTTACTAATAATACTTTACATTCACTCTATACAATACAGTATACATACTAGCACCACTAGTTTGATTTAATGTATATGATCAAGATATTATGTGCTATAATTTCTGCTTTGACTAACACAAGCTTCAAAATATTTTTAAACAGATTTTCACTGTTTGAATACAATCTGGATAATGGATAATGTAAATGTCATGTGAACAGTAGATGTACAGTAGTTAACAACAGGTCATTACATTAAATACGGTCTCTGTCCGGGTCCGTCTGTCTGCCACACTGCAGTCTGTAACCACAGGCTCCCCTCTCCTCCTCTGAGCCCCCCCAGCTGGCTCTCTGAGCACGGCCCCACGTGCGCGGCTGAGCGTGCCCCAGTCACACGCCCTCCTCTCTCTCTGCGGAGCTTGGAGCCACGGCGACACACGGCTTCCCACACTTGTGTATGCAGCCTGCTCAGCTGGCAGACAATAGAAGTGTGTCTGGCCTCACTGAGCCCCAGGCCTGTTCCCAGGACCCGACCCATCAGGCCACAGAGCGCTTTACACATCCACCATCTGGTGCGCTCGTAGGTAACTCATGAGGTGACATAACTGCCACAAAGCCTCCTTGCAAAACTGCTTTTTTTATTTTTTATTTAAAAAGTGCTGCTGCCTGTCTTCATATGCGTCTTGTTGACGAGATGGCACACACATGTATTAAAGTGTACAAGTGCCAATTGATCAATGGAACTGTACCTCTTATATAAAAATAAAGTAGAGTTAACGAAAATGTATTCTAGTAAAAAAAAAAAAGTCCTAAATACTGTAAAATGGCAGACATAATGCTAGTGCATTTTGTCCTGTGTCCCCGTCAGTGAGAACCTTTCCACAGCTGACCTTTGATATCCTGAAGAAATTATCCCACCTGTTCGGGGTGACAGCTACTGAATTCAGCCTATTGTCCCAGGGGCTGAGCCCTGTGATTGGCTGCACAGCAAGTGGACTGGCGGGATGAAGCGCATAAATGAGGGGTGAAGAGGCAGCGGAGGCAACACATCACCGGCAGTAGAACAGGAGCAAGGCAACCCTTCCTACTTGGGATCAACTGCAGAATCAGGAGCTCATTTGTAAAATGGCGCCTTATTCAGAGCTCCTTCTACAACACACCATCCAGGAGCAGCAGATTCGGTATGTTAAGGGTTTAGGTTTCAGATCTGGTCTGAATCAAATTGATTGATCAGATATTCAATTGATTGATATTCATTAATCATGGTTGTTGGATTGGCTGAAAAGTGTCCTTGATATTCGCTATGTTTAACCTGGTGCCAATATAAGCCAATAAGAAAGGAGCTTATAATATATAGTGTTTCATCAGTAATGTTTCTGTTCTTGTTGTTGTTTCTGTGTTTTGTTTTGTTTGAAGCCATCTGTTCTGTGTTTCTAATGGCGTTCTCTCCCCTCCCAGGTGTAAACTCCACATGCTAGAGAGAAAGTGCTCCACTGGAGTGGAGAAGCTGAGGGTTCTGATCGGAGAACACCTGCAGAATGGAATTCCAGCGTCGGACATCTTGGAGAAGACGGTGTCCTTCTTCACAGTGAGGAAGGCCATGCTGAGCCACAACGGCTACTCCAGATGTACCAGAGAGTTCCTTCGTCTCTCCTCTACGCCGGATGAAGATGTGGCGCCGCTGTGCCTTTAGAATATGACATGGAGAAAAACAGGAACGGACTCCAGGAAATCCAAGGACCTGGATGAGAACACTTTAAGCTAGTGACCAGCAGCTCCAGGGTTTCATGGAGTCCTTGCGCGCATCTGTCGGTGCTGCTATGCCTGGGCTGTACATAAGGAAATGTATTTTCTCCCAGTGCCTTATTGTTTGCAAATCTGGTGAATCTTAATACAAATAGGTGTGTTAGATCCATCATGGCACGCAGTGATACTGCTATCGACCTTCTCTAAGAGAGAAATTATTTAGTTTAGTTTATTTTCTTTGTGAGAATATGCATTTTTATGATTTAAGATCGGCCTAAGTGTCTTTTCAAGAATGCCTTGCCCTGAAAGGGCCATCACAATTTAACTCAAAGCCATGCCAGAAAAATGCCTTTAACATGTAAATGTCTGGAACATTTGCATACTCTTGCCTGTTTAGCTAATTGGACTACCACGTTGTTATTTGCAACCTACATTACATATAATCTGGTAGAAATCGTGTGGAAATACCCAGATAGTGCAAATAATGATCCTCTGATTTTAGGATCATCTTGTCATTGATTTGCATATCTTATTCCACAAATGTGCATTTCATTTGCAAATAGTGCCTTATTTAGATGCCTTAAGGAAAAATGTCAAACCTTGCTCAGAGAATAGGTTTGGTTTGGTTTTCTGCCTTCTATATGTCACAGGAATATATGCGGTTTCTTTGCCACCAAAAATGCTCAATTTTGTTTCATTGTTGTTACAATTTCTGAGTAAATAAAAATGCAAGACATTCAAATGTTTTGTTCTGCCTACTCTTTCGTGTCAGCTAATTTAAGCAAATTCAATTTTTGCACTATTACTACAATAAGTAAATTCATGACTGAATTCAACAGTGTAACGTACGTAGCTTCACGTGTAGTTTTATATTTTTTGTGCTTTATTATGTAAATTTAAGGAAAACTTTTACATTTCATTAAAACTCTTTAAACAGAGTAGAGAGAGATTCAGTAATACTTATATGTTGTTTGCACTTAGCAGTACTGCAAGTAGATACCATGTATTCAATGAAAGTCCTACTAAAACATCAATATAGTTTGACATGATGCATGACCACTTAAAAAGATAAATACATTTCTATAGCATACACAGAGTATGTAACTAATAGTAACTAAGGCCTCAACTCATGCCTTTAAAGAGAAATTAGACACAATTGAACTCAATGATTCATAATTAATGAGAATTTATACTGTATAATTGGCTAGTGAGATGCTTGCATGAATCTTAAAAACTGTTTTTTGTGTCTGCATCAAAAACTCCTTAGCTTCTTTGTTCCATCTTCGTGATAGCAAAATAAGCTCATGAGCAACAAATATAACTAATACCAGAGAATGTCTAATAGACGGGCTCTGCTAATACTTGCATGTTGAACTATGTTGTGATCAGAAGGACGGAAGGGAGAGGAATCTAAACAACACAAGCGGACCCGCGCCGCGCCAAACAGCAACCTTCTTATTCACCTGTGGCCATTTCAAAAGCAATCAATTATATAATACCATGTTACAAAAGTTTAGCAAAGTCTAATATTCTTTGATGATTCACAATGTATGATTGTGTATGTATGTTGTGTATGTGTGTATGTATGTATGATTCACAAAAAAATATTCACCCTCTTCATAGCATGTGATGTGTTCATTATCTTAATATTGACTTAGAAGTTAAGAAATCTTAAGACAGTTCTGCTTTTCTCTTTCTCTTCTCTCAGAAATAAACAAGGACACCAGTTCTGTTGTTTTTTATGATTGTGTTTATTCGCATCAAATTGGTTTGAAGGAAAACGTTGATTTTAAGGCATGTTATTCAACAATAACAGTAACAATCTCTTCATAGAAGTGAGAGGTGCATTCACTCATCGAGTGATACAACAGCACATTGGTTTTGTTGTGATGTTCTCCTAACAGAGAAAAACACAAAACTCTTCGTCTGACTAAAATGCAGACAGTTTGTAAAACATTTGACATTGTCAACTTTAAACGACCCATATGATGGTAGAATCAGTAGCGTTCATATTATAACAATATTCCCATAGGGAGGAAAATATAATGATTTTCGTTTTTACCAAAAACCATACAATACAAGAATCAGATTTTGATGCATAAGAACAGAAAGAAACCTGGCTGTACATATGACAGCAGCAGATCCAAGCTGAGAGGCCCCTTCACAAAAGGTGATAAACAGCAATTTTTTGATAGCAAAAAATGACGAAAAACAATACGACAAGCGCAGCAGTCTTGAACTAAGTGGTTGTACAACAACGGTCACTTTCAGAGAGCACACCTGGGTCTCTACCACGGCCTCCATGGGCTGGGGCTGACTCTGGGCTTCTGCTGTCCAGGACTGGGCTTGACTGGGCTCACTGGAACCTTCCCACTCATATCCGGTTCAGAGGAGGAGTGAAGGTTCTGGAAATGGTCCAACACTCTTCTGTTGGACAGTGTCTTCAGCTCATCCTTAGATAGAAAATGGACCATCTCCTGGATACACCTGGAGTGACCCTGGTTGGCAAAGGATGAAGCTGAGTTTCCATGGCGATAGAGCTGCTGTTGTCTCACAAAGTCCACCGTCATCTCCAGGATGTCTGCTTTCTCCATCTTGGAGTCAGGTTCTTGTTTGAGGAACTCTGGACCCAGCAGAGACTTGAGCTGCTCAATGCTGCTGTTGATTCGCTCTCTGCGTAGCTTTTCCACCAGTGGTTTTCTGATCTGGAGAAAGAGAAAGGAAATCATGAATACATTTGATCTCAACTATAGCAAAAGCACAAAAATAAAAGCAATGTTTCATAAGAGTCTGTCTACATTTAGTCTTGAATTTACCTTATGGGTCAGAGTCAGGTGATTCTGAGGAGAAGTCATTGCTGAAGTGATTGTAGGAGCCATGTGTGGTTCTCTGTGCTGTAGAGGTCTCTGTAGAGAGAATCTGGTCTCTCCTGTCTTCAGCCCTCCTATATATAGTCCCTAATCTCCATATGAATGTGTGGGTCTTGGTCTGGTTGAAGGTTCTCACAGTCTGAACCAATCAGAGAGCTAGGGAGGACAATGAGGAATGCAGGCTGCCACATGCTGCAGGCTCTTATTGCTGGGGGACAATAGATAGATCTCAGGGGACCAGGTGGAGGACTGGGGGGTGATGGAGAGAGACTCTGTGTGGATCTGGGAAAGTGGTGACCCTGTAGAGAGATCAGATCTGGAGCCTGTTGCTGGGATCAATGCCTTTAACTGAACACACCCTGGTAATTCACCCACGTGGAAGAGTCTCAGACACACTTAATGTTTAACTAAGCATCTTGCATTTGAGGAATGTTTTTTATTGGATATTTAACTTCTAATTTGAAGTCATGGATTACTCCAGTATCTGTAGGACTCACCGGTTTAATTTGCAGTGCTCAAAATTTATTTGCAATATTTTTGATCGTACTTATTTTTGATTGTACTTATTTGATCAAATATTGGATCATTATTTCACAATTAGTCTTCATGTAGGAAATTTGATATGTAATAAATAGTGCTTGAAATTCCTAGCTTGCAATTTGCACAACATTAATACCTTTTTTTATGTAAAGTAATGAAGAAAAATACATTTGGATACGTTAATACTCCCTACTCCAGACCTGTGGATAATTTTGGGGATATAAAATAATATGGAAATAATTTTTTTTGAAAATCGTTTTTTGCTCTTAAATTGTAATAAGTATTCAATGAGGGGAGTTTGATCAGGTTATCCAGCTCGTTAGGATCACATCTTTTAGTGTTTTCTGATTTGGGGCCTCTCCCCCTCTCCCCTGCGGGGGCTGACCTCCGCAGTTCAGAACGCAGAGGAGAGAGAGAGCATTGAGAGCATTGAGTTTAATCCCTCATATGTGTCTGCATTCCATACTGCGTCTCTGTGCACCATTTCACAGCAACCTCTCCATTGATGTCGGGAATCTTTATTCACAGACAGGGAGACACCACGACTCCTAGGCCGGCTCCTGACGTGATGTGATGTGCAACTAGACACACTTCTTTTGTCCCTAATGAATGCAGTGATTGAACAGAGTGTGGGAAACCAGGGAAGGCTCACTCACAGGGGCCCCGGGGGACAATAGACCCGGGCCCCTGGACGAGAAGGTTAGCGGGTAAGCAGAGCAATTCACTTTTAGTATGTTTAAAAGAATGGTTGTTGTTTTTCTTGTGTTTTTTTTTTCACAAGTAGCATTGTTTATTTGTAAAATGTGTATATTTATGTCTGCATTGTAAACAGTGTCAACAAACGGTTCTACAAAAATGTTCTGATGATCTTATTTAGCGATTTTTCAATGAACAAAATGCATCTGGATTTCATTTATTTAATTTCAATTTGATCCTGACCAATAAAAATGAGATAAAATCCTGGCCTAACGTTCAGGGTGCATCTTGTGTCAGAATGTTTATAGTGACTGATCCCAGTAATTGGGAAGTGCCTTAACAACAAACTTCACCCTCAGGGGATGGCTGGGAACTGCTTGTGTGGGAGTGAATTAGCATTAAACAAGGCACACGCCTATTGTTGACTGGGAGCTGGGTCAATGGGCAGAGTGTGGGAAAGCTCTGGAGAGCCAAGTCACAGTTCAGTGTGATTAGCATCATCAGCCCCCCCCCCCCCCCCCCCCCCCCCCGCACCTGACAGCAGCGCCATCAAAGGGGACGGGCACACTTAAGACCAGACACTCATGGCTCCTGCCTAATACAATATATTATTTTATGTTGGGGCTAACTGTTTTGGGTCTCACGTCAAGTGCTGCCTTGACTCTGCCAGATGTTCAAATGGAAGCCTTTGGTGGCTTCAGTGCGGAGGTAGGCCTGAAAGCATGCAGGGAATGACAAAGTGGGCTGCGTTCATCCTCCGTGCTTGGTGTTGCATTCCATTACATGAAAGTGCATAGATAAATGTAAAATATACAAATGGTTTGCTAAGATGTATTACAATGAACATAAATTTACCAATTTCTATGGATTAGATTCCTGTTTGCTATTTGAGTTTGTTGAGTATACAATTTAGAACAATGAAATATAAATTATAGAAAGACAAAGAGCATGTTGCATGCAGTCTGCCAGAGGTATATAATAATAATATATAATAATGATTCATCATTTGGAATTTCTCCTCAATATTAAACAAACTTTAATAACTTTTATGAGCTTGACACCATAGATGTTCAAAAATAATGTGAGTAGTAAAATAAATATGAGTGATTTCTTTAAGATTTCTAATTTAATCTTTTATTAGGCTTACTGTGTGTACATTTATCCATTCATATTTTATTTAACTTCATACATTAGTGTGAAACATATAAACCTCCCTCCTAAAATATGCCATGCAGATAAAGTTAGATTGTGAGCTTTGTTTTATTAACTCTCTCTCAGACGCTACGAAGTGAGGTCAAAGTCTGTCTGTCTGTCATCTGATACAACACAGGCAACATAAAAGCTGCCTTCCAATGTTGTTACACATTAACTACAGAGCACACACACACACACACACACACACACACACACACACACACACACACACACACACACACACACACACACACACACACACACACACACACACACACACACACACACACACACACACACACACACAGGCCCCAGTGTGGGAAACTCTTGGTAACTTTGTACCCACCCCTAGAACAGAGCGAACATCTGGACACTGGGGTCGTTCAGAGAAATAGGATCACCTTCCAAATGGAGTCACGCCCTGACTCGTCCTTCCAATAAGATTAAGGAAAACGTCTAACAGCAATTCACAATCATTGAGTGAATTGGAGAGTTTCAGTGAGTAATGAAATATATATGTTTTTTTTTTTGTTTTATGAAAATAGTAAATGACCTTATGTATATATATGTATATTTGGCTTTGGCTTATTAAGAAAACCTTTCCTAAAATAAATGTGAATCCATACATTATCAATGACAACTATTATTTAATGCATAATGTCAATCCTATCCTATGAAATTGAACAATTAGTAGTTTATTCTAGATTTTATGAATGTAAACATACATGTTTCATTACAAGCTTTGTATTTGACTGCATGTTGACACTGACAATCATTCCAAATTGATTGGATGATGCACATGTGCCCTATCAAAGTCATTGATCCCAACATTATGATCCAGATCTGATCTCTCTACAGGGTCACCACTTTCCCAGATCCACACAGAGTCTCTCTCCATCACCCCCCAGTCCTCCACCTGGTCCCCTGAGATCTATCTATTGTCCCCCAGCAATAAGAGCCTCCAGCATGTGGCAGCCTGCATTCCTCATTGTCCTCCCCAGCGCTCTGATTGGTTCAGACTGTGAGAAACTCCAACCAGACCAAGACCCACACATTCATATGGAAATTAGGGACTATATAGAGGAGGGCTGAAGCCGGGAGAGACCAGATTCTCTCTACAGAGACCTCTACAGCACAGAGAACCACACATGGCTCCTACAATCACTTCAGCAATGCCTTCTTCCCAGGACCACCTAACTCTGACCCACAAGGTAAATTCAAGACTGAACCTAACAAAACATTTGTTGGTTAATCATATTACGTATTTATGTTGATGCTCTATTGAGATTAGTGTATTAAATATGCCTTTATCTTCCTCCAGATCAGAAAACCACTGGTGGAAAAGCTACGCAGAGAGCGAATCAACAGCAGCATTGAGCAGCTCAAGTCTCTGCTGGGTCCAGAGTTCCTCAAACAAGAACCTGACTCCAAGATGGAGAAAGCAGACATCCTGGAGATAACTGTTGAATTTGTGAGACAACAGCAGCTCTATCGCCATGGAAACTCAACTTCATCAGCGGCCAATCAGGGTCATTTGAGGTGTGTCCAGGAGATGGCCCACTTCCTGTCTAAGGATGAGGTGAAGACGCTGTCCAACAGAAGAGTGTTGGATCACTTCCAGAACTTTGATTCATCCTCTGAAACAAGACTCAGTGGGGCTGGTTCACTTCAGCTGATCTCTCCACTGAAGCCCAGCGTCACTGAGGAGAAGAGTTCGGTGAACCGGTCCATGTGGCGGCCCTGGTAGAAATCTCACACTGGAGATACCAGCTCGGACAATGTTGACCACGTTGGTCTCAAGTTGTCAAATCGTTGTTGAGTCATCAACTAAGATGTCGTTGCATTGTTTGAAATTCAAACATATAAAATGCTTACAAGCGCTATTTCAAGAGAATAAATTCAAGAACGAACTGGAATCTCATGTTGAGCAGGCGATATATCGGATTTGGTTGAATCGCAACCTCTAGCGCCCCCTGGCGTCTTTGTTAGGATTGGTTAGATATTCTGACAGTTCTGTTTACATAAACATGTAAACGAATGAGGTTAGTTTACCGACTAAACGTGTTCTATGAATGCATCAATGGCCACTATGTAGGCCATCACAGCAGACTTAATGTCATGTCCTGCTTTTAATATTTGAAAGACAATTTTGTTGCGATATTCGCAAGTACTTGGAATCCTCCGTGAGGATTCATTCAGCCCTTATTGGGTTACTACATATTTAAAATCAACATGTTTTAATGTTCAATGTTTCAAATGGCATGCTGTACACGCACGCTTGATTTAACTAAGCACTGCGCTGTTAACATTATAATCCTGAATTCAACAATGATTTGTCTTCTGCGAAGATGAGTTCCTTTAACTCTAAATGAGTAGGCCTACAATGTTTGTAAGCGTGATTCTGGAGTTGTTGTGATGCATCATCACTGTGCAGCCGTTACAGTTAATGATGTGAATAAAACAACATGAACCGATTCCTGTGTTTGCCATTTTATTGCTTCATGCTTTCTTCATACCCTAGTTTATATAGTCTTGCGATCATTTCTCGTGTATTCTGCTACGCAGAATAAATTAAGATACAAACAAATTCCGTCTGTCAATCAACTGTCTCTTGCCGTCTCCTACATTTTCTCATTTGGAAATCTCAAAACAAAACTATTTTTTTTATATAATTAAAATTACTTACAATTTCAACACAACTTATCTTAACAAACTAAAAAATCTTTGCCAAATTTATAACTTGATAAGTCGTCAATACAACGGACGTCATGCTTTGTTTACAAGTTCTCTCCGAGGCAACGCCCACTAGTCGGACCGATCCGTAGACTGTGATTGGACGGAGAGCCTCCAGCTGCGCCTGGCCCACAGTCGGGTCCTTATTGGTGATTGGACGACGGCGCGCACGCAAGCTGCGCAGCCAGCCAGTGTCGGGGCTTTGCAGTGTGCGCCATGGCGGAGCTGGATCGGGTGGAGAGGAGCAGCCACAGTTTGGACAAAAGCATAACGCTGCCCCCTGACGAGATATTCCGCAATCTGGAGAACGCCAAGCGATTCGCCATTGACATAGGTATGGGCCGTCCCGGGGGTCGCACTGGTATGGGCCGTCCCGGGGTCGCACTGGTATGGGCCGTCCCGGGGGTCTTAGTGGTCCGGAGTTTGAACCTTATCCTCCAGCTCCTGCTCAGTGTCTCATAACTGTAACGTTGTGTTGTGGATAACGTGGTGTGTTGTGAGTGGGAATGGACCAGGCAGCACTAGTCTAGCATGCTTCAGCTGTCAGTCTGATCGGGGACTCGGTGTGTCATGGATACCTGGGCTCTGTGTATATTCTTATGTCTTACATCGATGTACCATTGGACCTAGGGGGTAAAGTGTGACATGATGTAGCTACAGTAGCATTAGCAGATCATATTCGTCATCACATAACCTTCTAGTCATGGTTGGTTAAAGTACTATAACATCCAACCTGTCGTCCACGTTGGTCCTGCACTGCACCACTTTGTCATGTGTTCTTCAGCGTGTCAACAGAGTTTAATGTTTTAACAGGTGGCTCTCTAACCAAGCTCGCATATTACTCCACCGTTCAGCACAAAGTGGCCAAAGTGCGATCTTTCGACCATACGACCAAGGTTGGTTTAATAACTGACTTTTTATGTGATTCTGCTGAGCAAGACCTTGGTTTAGGGTGCATAGCAGCATCCAAAGATAACCTCATTCTTGTCTTTAAAACAAAAATAAAAAAAAGATGTGTGAGATGTTGTCCCTCAATGCACGTCTTTCATGTTCAATCTCAAGGAGGCTGCGAGCGACAAACTGTACGAGATCTCGGTGCAGGAGGAAATCACAGCCCGTCTGCACTTCATCAAGTTTGAAAATGCCTACATCGAGACCTGCCTCGACTTCATCAAAGACCACCTGGTCAACACGGACACAAAGCTGATCAAAGCCACGGGGGGCGGGGCGCACAAGTTTAAAGACCTCATCGAAAAGAAACTGCGCCTAAAGTGAGTCAACTTATACTTGACTCCAAGAGTCAAAACCCAGAAAATCCTAAATCCATTTTGAAATGTTGTGCATTATTTATATAGCGCTTGGTATCACATGCTTTACATCGGCCATATCCTCATAGGGACTCCACTATGGAATAACTCTAGACATTTCACTAATTAATAAACAGCCCAAACTGCCCCTCTGTAAGCCCTTCTCCTGTAAGCCCTGCTGCTCCTGTAAGCCCTGCTGCTCCTGTAAGCCCTGCTCCTGTAAGCCCTGCTGCTCCTGTAAGCCCTGCTGCTCCTATAAGCCCTGCTGCTCCTATAAGCCCTGCATCTCCTGTAAGCTCTGCTGCTTCTGTAAGCCCTGCTTCTGTAAGCCCTGCTCCTGTAAGCCCTGCTCCTGTAAGCCCTGGTCCTGTGCTCCTCAGAGTGGACAAGGAGGATGAGATGACGTGTCTGATCCGGGGCTGTAACTTCGTGCTGAGGAACATTCCCCACGAGGCCTTCGTCTACGCCAAGCACGCCGACTCGGAGTTCCGCTTCCAGAACACCCACCCGGACATCTTCCCCTACCTGCTGGTGAACATCGGCTCCGGGGTGTCCATCATCAAGGTGGGGGCCGCTGCTCTGCGGGGTCTGGGGAGTGGAAGAAGTCCTGATCCACGTCACAGAGCGTGACGGTGGAGGCGGAGCGGAGCTGGTTAATGAATGATGTTGTTTGATCCCTGGATCTGTAAACATAATCGTTATGAGTGATATCATACAGGAGCTGTGTTTGGAATGGTTCCCTATCGCGGGTGCTCGCCATTTTGTAGTGGTGTTCGAATTCTCAGTGGTTAATTTCATTCATTATATAGTGGACAATAAAATACCCAAAATTTGAGTGAACATACGATGTTCCCTACATGTTACTCCCGTATACCACAATGCAATGCGGGTGCATTTACTGACGCAAATGACGTTTAGAAATGTTCAGCGTCGTGTCCGAATTCTCGTTTGTTGGTTCCCTATATAGTTCACTATATCATACTCACTATATAGGGAACAGTGAGTGAGTGAGTGAGTGAATAGGGAACGATCGTGTCTCTCTAATAACTCTTCATAGTGCAGGTTTAGGTTGCGACCCCTTTTCAAACCGTCTTCCCCTCCAGGTGGAATCTGAGGACAAGTTTGAGCGGATCGGAGGGAGTTCCATCGGCGGAGGAACGTTCTGGGGGCTCGGAGCTCTGCTCACCAAAACAAAGGTGCACCGTCCTACAGCTCAACACTCCTGCTGCTCACCAAGCAGAGCCCGGCGCTCACAGCCAGGGACCAGCGGTGGTCTACTGTTCTCCATGTACCGTACGGGGGTCACATTTAGAACAAACGTTGTTTATTATCATGTTTTACAGGGTAATAATGATACAATCGAATGGTCGCGTCCCCGTGTCTTTGGTTCCCGTTGAGAGGGTCGGGGGTAGTGTATAACGGGTGGTCTCTGGAGCCCCCCAGGCGATCCCTGCGTTTAGGTGAAGGGTGTTGTGTCTCCTCCAGAGGTTTGATGAGCTGCTGCAGCTGGCCTCTAAGGGCCAGCACACCAACCTGGACATGCTGGTGAAGGACATCTACGGCGGCTCCTACGGCTCCCTGGGGCTGACCGGGGACCTCATTGCCAGCAGCTTCGGGAAGTCTGCCACGGCGGACAAAGGTGAGGACCTCTGGCTGTCTGGCTGTCTGGGTGACTGGGTGACTGGCTGTCTGGCTGTCTGGCTGTCTGGCTGTCTGGTTGGGTGTCTTGCTCCAGGCTGAAAGGCCCTTGGTTCCAGCCCCAACGTCTTCGTCTGTGAACAGGATGCGTAACACGTATCTGTGGTCGGAGGTAGACTCATCCACAGGGCCCTCCAGTGAAGACGGGACCTGTAAGAGTTGGACGCTGGTCGCTGTTAGGGAGAGAGCAGGGGTCCTGCCTGGTGGTAATGACCACCAGGCAGGACCGTCTCCTGTATGAAGGCATTGCAGGTAGCATGGGGGATAAGTCCAGAGATCTGTGGCCATCAGCCTGCTCTGCTCACTGGCCGGCCAGTGTGGACACGGCTCATTGTTCCCTGACACAGGATACAGTATGCTATTGTTTCGACATGGCTCTGGTTTGACCGTGTCATTGACACAGAATAGACTAGAAGCTAATGGGGAAATGGCTGAGGAATGCCAAAGCCCAATTTAAGGAGTCCACTGCACTCGGGGTTGATGCTTTGTAGTGAAGGTTAAGTTAAAATCGGAAGTAGGTAATATCAAAGTTCCCCTTTTGCATGCAATGCTTTTTAATTAAATTCCTTTGTTTGTCATGTGCTGACCAATGAGTTATTATATAAATATAACAGCCATCGCTTTGACCAACAATCATTCCCTCTGCTCGGCCATTGTAATTGTACCACTATGGTACGCCAGTGGTACACTACATCACATGTGTATCACATGATGCTCTATCACATGACTCTACATCACATCACATGACGTGTATCACATGACGTGTATCACATGACGTGTATCACATGACGCTGTCTCACATGACGTGTATCACATGACGCTGTCTCACATGACGTGTATCACATGACGTGTCTCACATGACGTGTATCACATGTTGTGTATCACATTACGTGTATCACATGTTGTGTATCACATGACGCTGTCTCACATGACGTGTATCACATGACGTGTATCACATGTTGTGTATCACATGACGCTGTCTCACATGACGTGTATCACATGACGCTGTCTCACATGACGCTGTCTCACATGACGTGTATCACATGCCGTGTTTCCCTCGTCCCGCTGTAGAGTTCTCCAAGGAGGACATGGCCAAGAGTCTGCTGCACATGATCAGTAACGACATCGGGCAGCTGGCCTGCCTGTACGCCAGGCTGCACAGCCTGACCAGGGTCTACTTCGGGGGCTTCTTCATCCGGGGCCACCCCGTCACCATGCACACCATCACCTACAGCATCAACTTCTTCACCAAGGCAAGGCCTCCGCTGAGCCCCAACACAGCCCCCTCCAGCACAGCTTCAGAACCACAACCTTCCACACACACACACACACACACACACACACACGCTGTGTGTACATCCACACAAACACATAAAGAAAAAGGGCACGGGGAGGGCATCTAGACCACTTAGACGACCGCACCGTGAAACGCAAGCTCCTTTATTATCTCTCAATCATATGACGGTACCTCCATTGTGCTGTCGTTAAATGTTCCTTATTTATGGATGTACATCTAGGGTGAAGTTCAAGCCTTGTTCCTGAGGCATGAGGGATATCTGGGAGCCATCGGTGCATTCCTTAAAGGAGCGGAGGAAGACAGTGAGGAAAACATTCCTCCATCGGATACATGCAACACCATAATTAATATAGAATTAAAGATGATGCATTTAATTTAGTACATTACTAAAATATAATCACTGTCTTTTTACCACTTACCATGACAGTATTAAGATATTATTAAGCCTTTACGCATAAAAATCTGCCTTTTAAGAAAAAATAGATATCCAGGGCTAGCGCAGAAGGCTGTGTCTCCTCTTCCGGCCTTCTTCGTGTTCTCGGCCCATCTTTGTTTCTCTTTTGGTTCTGTCCTTCCTGGACTCCTGCAGACCCCAACCAGTACAGCTGGGGGGAGAACTATGCCGGCAGCTCAGGGCTGATGAGCGTGTCTCCAGACCTCAACCCCATGCAGCGCGCCCGCAGCGGCACGGTGAGGCCACGCATCCACCAATCAACTCTCAACGTTTTCATTGTTGTCCTCAGTGATTTATGATTGGTCCTCGTCGCCTCAGCCTCCCACACCCCTTCCCGTTGTTGTCTTTGGGATAGCGTGTGGAAATGTCATCGCCTGCTCATCTTTTTGTCTCCAGGCTTCGTAATCATCAGTGTTTGACGTCTCACCGATTTTCTTTTCCTCATTTCCTCTCCACATGTTTTCCTCCTTTACCGTTTAACATTTCCTGCAGTTCCCAGTAAGTACGTCCTGGTGCGCGGTTAGTTTGACTCCTGCTTGTGAACTTTTACTTCCTTCCTTGCTTTGATTGATTTCTTCGCTGCTAATGTTTGGGCACAATCGCCGCCTATTCTGTCATTTTCTTTCTCGTAGTTTCTAACTGAAAGTTATTCTAGCTGGATTTAAACCTTGTTTTACTGTTTTAATTCTTAAAACAAGGGAGGTTTATTAAGACTAAGTCTGCATTGTTTTCTTTAACTTTAACACGTGCCTGATGAATGATACAGCTGCTCCTTATCTGTAGCATGAAAAGCGTGTGTGTGTGTGTGTGTGTGTGTGTGTGTGTGTGTGTGTGTGTGTGTGTGTGTGTGTGTGTGTGTGTGTGTGTGTGTGTGTGTGTGTGTGTGTGTGTGTGTGTGTGTGTGTGTGTGTGTGCGCCTGCCTGCCTGCCTGTGTGTGTAGTTTGACATGCTGGAGATGGACCGTCTGGAGAGGAAGCTGGTGAACCTGCCGCTGCTGCAGGACCCGTCATCCTACGTCCCGGACACAGTGGACCTGACGGAGGACCCTCTGGCCCGGGAGTACTGGCTCTTCTGCTTTGAGGACGCCCTAGACGGGGTACTGGCCCCGCCCCCCGCACTATGAGGCTACGGTTAAAACACCCTTTTAGGGTCCCGTTCTCCTTCCATCTGTTAAGACTTTTAAGAACACACAATTTCATCAAAAACACAAAACTGCAGTTTCAGTTTATACCGTAATCTCTGATGTCCACCAAGTCAGGTTATTGGGTTCATTTCCTGGTCGTCTACACATCATGCAACAATACATTTTTTTCAAAATAATGTACGGTATGCATTTTCCAATATCTCCCGGTTCTGCTGGAGTGCCGCTTTCTAGAACCCTTTAAGGATGACGCAGGCTGGGAGACCTCAGGGCTGAATACGTCTTCGTTGTTGAGACGCCATTTTTGTAGTCGCTCGTTCTGATTGGCTGAATGGGTCCTAGCCCTTTCCTGTTAAAACGATGGACTGTCACCTGGCACCAGCCAATCACATCTCTGAGCTAACGGCCTTTCAGCTGAACAGAGTGCCTTCATTGTTTAGAATCTTTCTGGCATTCTGATGAGGTTTACAGTGCCTTGTTGTAATTTCCCCTGTAGGCTGTGTTGGTTGTAAGGGGAAAAGCTCAATTAACTGCTGCTTGTTATTGTTTTAAGGCAGGACTACTGAAAGCCTTGTCTAGTCTAAGTTTCTCTCTGATGTTTTATGGTTAAAGTTGAATCACATTCCTACTTTGGTCAAATGAAGTGTTTTAAACAGGGTTTAGGAGCTGGACTTCATGTATCAGGGACTGCAGATTACTATGAATATCAATCCTTGCCCTGCAGTCAGACCCTGCTGCTGGAGCTGCCCCCCCCCCCCCCTGTGGTTCTCTCCCTGACTCCTCCCTGTGTCTCCCTGACTCCTCCCTGTGTCTCCCTGACTCCCCCTGTGGTTCTCTCTCTGGCGCCCCCAGGTGGTGAAGCGTGCGGTGGCCAGTCAGCCAGACCTCCCCGAGGCCGTGGAGCGAGCAGAGAAGTTCCGGCAGAAGTACCGCCACAAGCTGCAGACCCTGCGCCAGCAGCCCTTGTAAGATCCGCCCCTCCCCCTCCTCCTCCCTGTGGGTCTGCATGTTGGCCCCCCGGCCCCCCCGCGCCCTCTGGGGGCCAGAGAGACCGCAGGAAGCCCCTCCGCTGTATTAACTGCGTTAGGCGCCCACCTTTGTAGAGGACTAATGTAGCTGCTTCTGTGTGTATCCTGGATGCGAGGGGGAAGCTGTAATGCGTTTAATTCCCTCTGGTTCAATCCAGAATCTGCACCATGACCACATAGTGTTGATCATCGATCTTTGCTGACGAGTCACACGTCTCTACACGGGGGCGTTCATAATCTGGTCCGAGCCCCCCTCGCTCCCCGTGAGCTTCATCAGTCAATCAAAGCGATTAGCTAATGGAAGGGATGTGGTCAACTCTACTCCAACTCTGGAGGTCTGGGAAGCGGCCAAGCTGTATCCCGGCTGGAGCGTTTTTTATGAAGGCTCATTAATTAACGGCAACATCCACTAAGCCATCATGGTGAGATTCATGACGATGCATTCTGGACGTTGTATAGTTTTACAAGGCGTTCATTAAGGTTTATAGATCAGGGCTGAGTGCGATGCCCATTAACCATGTCTGATCAATTCCACGGCCATCCCTCTTAGTGCCGTGACCAGCGTGATGAGCCGCCAGCGTCCTGTCTGCCCTGTTGTTTGTGTATTTCTGTGTGGCTAACGTAGCTTCTCTTCTCACCCAGTGCGTACGGATCCCTCACTGTCAGGAGTCTGTTAGACACCAGGGAACACTGTTTAAACGAGTTCAACTTCCCCGACCCCTACTCTAAGGTCTGAGTGAATTCTAGTCCAACCTTCTTCTGTTCTGTTTGGTTTTGCTCCCTCACCGCTTTCTGTCCTCTTTCTCTTTTATTAGTTTTTCTGCATTTTCTCTCTTGTATTTCTGAAGCTGGTGCTTGGGTCCGGGTGGTGGGAAACATGATTTTGGGAAACTTGAAACATGACCTTTTTTATAAGAAAGGTCCCTGTTCAGCTGACGGATGTGTATGGTCATAGGACATGGGGACTCAACAGCACAATCAACACTGAAAAATTAACCAGAAACACATTTTATAATGATTCACATTTTTTGGGGGTAAATCAAATGTATATTTTAGGAATAACTCCACACTGGACGATTCATTTTATGTCATCTTTCTGAAAGACAAAAGTCGTGTTGAGGTCAAAAACCACTGAGCTGACTAGAGTATGACCGGCCGTCGCACTAGGATTAGTGGTTGTGCGTGTGGCCCCTGGTCGGTCGTATCCGAGCCTGTCTGACCCCCCCCCCCCCCCCGCGCGCGGCCCCCAGATCAAGCAGAGGGAGAACGACGTGGCCCTCCGGTACTACCAGAAGGCCGTCCAGGCCCTGGACACTCTGGGCTGGGAGGAGAAGCAGTTGGCTCTGGTCCGGGGGGTCCTGGCCGGGAACGTCTTCGACTGGGGGGCCAAGGCCGTGTCCGAGTGAGTAGCCGGGGGTCCGGGCGGGTCCCCGCGTTTGTGTTGGTTTATATTCAGCAGAATATAATTATGTTTAAATTGTTGATTCTATTGCACTACCACACTACCTTACCGGCGTATCTATCTGCTGATCTGTGGATAAATTTATGAGCAAGATGAAATGCATAGTCGCAGAATATCGTCATTTTGTATCTGTGTCTGTATTGTGTATCTGTGTATCTGTATATTCTATCTGTATTGTGTATTGTGTATCTGTGTAATTGTATTGTGTAACTGTATTGTGTATCTGTGTAACTGTATTGGGAGGGAAGACAAATTGAAATTTTTATTGCTGTAGAGAGGATTACCCCTTGAGATGAAGCATCTCGTTTTCGAGGGGGATCCCTGGAAGGACAGAGACAAGACAGTACAATACAATACAACACACGCACACACACACTCACCCAGGCTCTCCCCCATCCCACCTCACCCGCCCTGCCCGCCCGATCCACAACAACTCATGACATTCGACTCATGCACATGAGCCGAATATATATATATATATATATATATAACACACACTATACATCCACACACCTATACCCATAGTCACATTACGCACAAGAATAACAAAAACAAAATGACTGAATAAAGAAGTATGGGTAGAGTTCTATTAGTCACTAGTCCAGTAACACATGTGGATAACATTTACAGCAGTAGTTTTCTCGCAGGTAGGTAAGAAGTGATGTTTTGAAAGAATGTAAAGAGGTAATAGATCTAAGAGGTCCAGGCAGGCTATTCCAATTTAAATGTACATCTACCACTCTCTTTAGAGATGTGTGGCACAGTGAAAAAGGGATACTCAGTATGTCTCAATCTGTAGCTAGGTCTATATGGAATTTAATATTCCTTCAGGTAAGAGGGATAATCATTGTACACACATTTAAAAATAACCTGGTACCAATGATACTGTCTTCTGGCTTTTGGTGATAATAGGTTCAGTGAGTCATACAATACACAGTGGTGAGTAATGAAAGGACAAATCTACAAATATTATTGAAAACAACAGTTAGAGGTTTCAAGTTTGATTCTGAGGTGTTTTGATATCTGACATCTGCATAATCTAATAAGGGAAATATTAACTGTGACACAATTCTCAGCCTAATGAGTTGAGTGAAACAGTTAATAGAGCAATACAGTATTCGTAAGTTACAGTTAATCTTTTTCACAACAGAATTTATGTGACACCTGAAAGAAAGCTGCTCGCAGATATTTAAATTCATCAACTTGTTCAAGTGGAGTGTCATCTAAGAATTTGAGTGAAAGATTGTCACCTTGGTTCAAGGAGGCTGATCTGGTAGTAAGCATGCTATATGACTTTCTTATTCAGTATTAAGTGGTTTTGAGTCTTAGAGACCAGGACATTAGATGAGTATATCACTGTATCATCAGCATAAAGATGAATACTACAGTATGAGCAGATTTGTGGAAGATTGTTTATAAATAAAGAAAAAAGAAGAGGCCCTAAGGAAGAACCTTGAGGGACACCTTTCTCCATTATTACAGACTGAGATACACAACCATGTAAAGAGACACGCTGACGTCTACAGTGGAGATAAGAGTTGAACCAAAGAAGAGTCTTTAGAGAGGCCTATTGCTTGTAATTTGTCAAGAAGCAGATAGTGGTCGACCATATCGAAGGCCTTGGAGAGATCTATAAATATTGCGCCAGTTGACATGTTATTGTCAATGGCAGATGAAACGTCGTTGGTAAATTTTAGAAGAGCAATGGATGTAGAAAAATTTGGCCTGAAACCAGATTGGTTAGGTGACAGAATAGCGAAATCATTAACATATTTGAATAATTGTTTAAATATAATTTTTTCGAATACTTTTGCTACACTACTGATAATAGAAATTGGTCTGTAGTTGTTAGGAGGATTGTGTATCTGTATCGTGTATCTGTATTGTGTATCTGTGTAACTGTATTGTATAGTGTATCTGTATTGTGTAACTGTATTGTGTATTGTGTAACTGTATTGTGTATTGTGTAACTGTATTGTGTATCTGTAACTGTATTGTGTAGTGTGTATTGTGTAACTGTAGTGTGTAACTGTATTGTGTATCTGTAACTGTATCTGTGTAACTGTAGTGTGTATTTTGTATCTGTGTAACTGTAGTGTGTATCTGTATTGTGTAACTGTATTGTGTATCTGTATTGGGTATTGTGTAACTGTATCAGTGTAACTGTAGTGTGTATCTGTATTGTGTTACTGTATTGTGTATCTGTATTGTGTATTTTGTATCTCTGTATTGTATATCAGTGTAACTGTAGTGTGTATTGTGTATCTGTATTGTGTAACTGTAGTGTGTATTGTGTAACTGTATTGTGTATTGTGTAACTGTAGTGTGTATCAGTATTGTGTATCTGTGTAACTGTATTGTGTAACTGTAGTGTGTATCTATTGTTTCAGTGTCCTGGAGTCGGACCCGGAGTTCGGCTTCGATCAGGCCAAGCGTCAGCTGGAAGGTGGAAAACGCTAGTTTCTAAAAAGCAAAACCTAACTAAACGTCTGGTTGTTTCCCTCTCACATCCTGTTGTTGTTGTTTTGTTGTTGTTTGTTCCAGAGCGGCCGTGGCTGGTGGACTCCTACGACCAGTGGCTGCAGAGACTGAAGGTCAGCCTCCCCCTCAGCCCTCAGCCCTACAGAGACACTTTCCTGTTAACATCTGCCCCCCCCCCTCCACATCATCACAGCCAAGCGACCTGAGTGCAGTCTGAACGCCTCACGAGTAGGCGGAGCTACCCATCATGCATCTTGGTAGCTGTCTTCTGTAGCAGGAGGGGCCCCCTCACAAGGGTTTCCTTCCACTTGTGAGTCCAGTTCACAAGTCTTTCATCCCCCTTGCACTAGTGTCCCTCTCTACTCTCAGGGGCCCCTCACTAGTGTCCCTCTCTACTCTCAGGGGCCCCTCACTAGTGTCCCTCTCTACTCTCAGGGGCCCCTCACTAGTGTCCCTCTCTACTCTCAGGGGCCCCTCACTAGTGTCCCTCTCTACTCTCAGGGGCCCCTCACTAGTGTCCCTCTCTACTCTCAGGGGCCCCTCACTAGTGTCCCTCTCTACTCTCAGGGGCCCCTCACTAGTGTCCCTCTCTACTCTCAGGGGCCCCTCACTAGGGTCCCTCTCAGGGGCCTCTCACTAGTGTCCCTCTCTACTCTCAGGGGCCCCTCACTAGTGTCCCTCTCTACTCTCAGGGGCCCCTCACTAGTGTCCGTCTCTCAG
The DNA here is from genome assembly GCF_964030765.1 of Micromesistius poutassou. NCBI lineage: Eukaryota > Metazoa > Chordata > Actinopteri > Gadiformes > Gadidae > Micromesistius > Micromesistius poutassou. The sequence continues at coordinate 3,793,967 of NC_140272.1, forward strand.
GGGCCCCTCACTAGTGTCAGTCTCTCAGGGGCCCCTCACTAGTGTCCCTCTCAGGGGCCCCTCACTAGTGTCCCTCTCTACTCTCAGGGGCCCCTCACTAGTGTCCCTCACTAGTGTCCGTCTCTACTCTCAGGGGCCCCTCACTAGTGTCCGTCTCTCAGGGGCCCCTCACTAGTGTCCTTCTCAGGGGCCCCTCACTAGTGTTTCCTGCTCCTCACTAGTCCGCCTCACAAGCGCTTCCCGTGTGTTCCTCCCCCTGCAGGGTCCGCCTCACAAGTGCGCCGTGTTCTTCGTGGACAACAGCGGGATGGACATCATCCTGGGGGTCATGCCCTTCGTCAGGGAGCTGCTCAGTCGGGGGACGGAGGTGGGGACATGTCCCTAGATCTACCGTTGAGTCAGTGAATGAAGGAAGGCCAGTCTGCCTGTAATGAACTCACTGCAAGTGGCTCAATGAACCAGTGGATCAGTGTCATTCCTCGGCCATGGGGTGTGTGCGGTCTGAGCAGTGTGTGGTTTTGGCGGGGTTGCCTCCGGGCCGTGGGCAGAGCCCTGTACACGTGCAGACAGAGCTTCATGGATGAAGGAGCAAGCTACAAAAATGAACCTGATTGATGGAATTGCAAAGATAATATTCCACAGGCCGTCATGGTCTACGTCTCATGAGAGGCTGACTTGTCGTTTTAGCAAAATTATGTCTTTGGGGACTAATACTATGTCAGCTTAACGTATTATAATCCAACGTGTGTGTGTGCGTGCGCACGCCCCCTCTCCTCTCAGGTGGTGCTGGCCAGTAACTCCAGCCCGGCGCTAAACGACGTGACCAACGGGGAGCTGCAGATCCTGACGGAGACGATCGCGGCCATGGACCCGGTCATCCGGTGAGTGACCGACAGGGCCTAGTGACACCATGACCCACCCAGTCAGAGCCCTGATAACACGGCTGTTATAGTAGTTATCTAGAGAGGGTAACCTGATAACACGGCTGTTATAGTAGTTATCTAGAGAGGGTAACCTGATAACACGGCTGTTATAGTAGTTATCTAGAGAGTGAGTGAGGGTAACCCTGATAACAGGACTACACTCACTCACTAGTCATCTAGAGAGTGAGTCACTCACTAGTTATCTAGAGAGTGAGTCACTCACTAGTTATCTAGAGAGTGAGTGAGGGTAACCCTGCTCTCAGTCGATGGTGAAGCTGAGCACACCTCCTGCTCCACACTGTTGGTTTTGAACTGGTCATAGATTAAGCCAGTACCTTATTAATCCCAGATATGATATCAGAGTGCCAAAAGGGCAAGTACAGGACAGAAAATGAGTCTAATGCTGATACAAAGACGGAGGCCACAGTCCTCCACCGCACTGGGTGGTCCGCTGGGTTCCCATGGCAACAGGTCTCAGTTGTTCCAGGTCTCAGGGTGTTGATGTCTGACTGTGGTTGTGTTGCAGGGCCGGGCTGAAGGAAGACCGGTTGGTTCTGGTCCAGACTGGATCCAGCTCCCCCTGCCTGGATCTTGGGTATGATTGGTCCAAAGTCTTCTTAAAGAAACAGCACGTGATTTTCTGCTGCCTTTGTCATGTAACATGAAGGGGTTATGTGGAGGTAGCATAAGCTCAGCTTACAATTAGTGACGAGTCATGATAACAAACATCTGGCGGTACGTCAAACAGTATTTATGGACGGCAAATCCAGTCATGTTCAACCGTTGACAGCACCGGCTGCTGTAACAACTGACATATTCTAGGGTTGTTAATCCTGTCTGGGTTGTTAAACTAGACTGACTAGACTGACTGAATCTGCTGGCTTCACCCAAACATCCTCTGCCAACATAATTAGTCAGGAGGACTTTGTCGTGATGATCCTGCCGTGCGATTGCACTGGGACTTTGTGATCAGACGTCATGTCAAGTATCACTATATGAAATTAACTAATAATGCGTAATTATGCTAATTATGTTAGTTATGCTAATCACAAACTCTCACAAACAGCTGACAGTCATTGCTCCCAAAATTCGGTGCTGTCCTTAAAGACCCTAAAGGACTATTTGGAGTATTATTATTATGTTCAGACAAACTTAGTGGAGGACTCATAATATAAATTTAATTCAGCCCATGTGTACAGGCAGCCGTATAACAATACACAGTGTATATCTCATTCTGCATGGGGGCACATTAAGTAGGCTGGTAGTTTGAAAACAGTCTTGTTCATCTTCTTAGTCAGCCATGAAATAGATTTAGTTTTTGCTGTTCTCTGCAAACTGGGCAAAAAAAAAAGTGTTAGGTGTCAAAACATGAATGGGATGATGGATTATAAGATGTCTGCTGTGGACAGGGGTTTTATGGTTTTATGTTGTTCGTCAGTAGAATCTGTATTACTCAACTGCATACAAATGAGTGAGAACTCCCAAGTTGATCTTAAGACAAACGGTTAAGATTGTATTAGTTGCTTATATTTATCCTGGGCTGATTGGCCAGGACTAGTTATTCAATTAGGAAAAGGAAATGAAGGGCTCAGTTCCTGTTGTATGACTGTGTGTAGAACGGGACTGTCATCTGAACACTAATGTCATTCTATTCCAACTGGTGGGTCATTGTAATACAAAATCCAATGTTCACTCAAGTCCTCATATCCAGGACACTGGATCTAAATCTGTGTTACTGCGCAGTGGGGGCGTGAACATAGAATGGTACGGCTGCGTTCCAATTCCAAGGACAAAAAAAACACTGCCTACACTTAGCCATGCAACTTATTGAAATGTTGCTCTGTAACATTCATGGCTAATTTAAATCTCGCCAGACTATTTCAACAATTAGCCTTGTGTCTTAACAAACCGACCAGCTGCTTCCAAAGGTGAGCCAAATGCACGCCACTTGTAGGTTTGCATTGGATGAATACCTCAAAGTTAAACACATGCTGTTGCAGCTATGAGCGCACATTGGCTGATACTAAAGGGCAAGTTTAGTCCCGAAAATAAGGCCACCTGCTTTCAGATCAAGGGACTGATCACTCACTGGTCGGCAAAAACATGGTTTGACTTGTTTTCTCCAAACTTCTATCCTATTTAAGATGGTGTCAAAATTGCCTACATTACGATGTTGACCATCATTTAAGACTTAAAAAAACATTCGTTAAAAAACATTCATCTTCCCATGGGTTTCGTTCGCTTGGAACTAAATTAAATTCAAATTCAAAAATACTTAATTCATCCCGAAGGAAATTAAGGCCTCCAGTAGCTTATCCGTAAACACTCAATTCAAATAAGATATAAATAGAAAAGGGTAAGATACAGTAAAATACGACATTGCCGTCTGCCCTGAAGTGTGTGGGTGTGAGAAAGAGAGCAGTAGTGAGTGAGAGGGAGAGAGAGTGATAGTGGGAGAGGGAGGGAGGGAGGGAGGGAGGGAGGGAGGGAGGGAGGGAGAGCTATAAGTGAGTGTCTCATGTGTACCAGTGTCAGTAGGGTGTGTCCCTCTGCCGGTTGAGGACCAGATGACTCCTCATCCCAGTTGGGAGGGACTGTAACGCCCAGCGGCTCTGGGGAGGAAGGCCTTCCCCAGTCTGTCGGTAGGCAGTGATGCAGGGTGTTGAGGTGTGTGTGTGTGTGTGTGTGTGTGTGTGTGTGTGTGTGTGTGTGTGTGTGTGTGTGTGTGTGTGTGTGTGTGTGTGTCCGTCCTCAGGCGGCTGGACAAGGCGCTGGCGGTGGTGGTGCGGGAGCGTGCGGCGGACCTGGTGGTCATCGAGGGGATGGGCCGGGCCATCCACACCAACTACTTCGCCCGGCTCAGCTGCGAGAGCCTCAAGATGGCCGTCATCAAGAACTCGTGGCTGGCCGACCGCCTGGGCGGGAAGCTGTTCAGCGTGGTGTTCAAGTACGAGCTGCCAGCCCCGCCCCCCACCATGACGGAGGAGGAGGAGGAGAACGCCGTGTTCCGCCCCTAGCCCACCAGCCCCGCCCCACTCAGACGGGAATGTCCAGAGCTGTCACCTGTGGTGGTCGTCGTGACGACGATGACGATGATGATGTCACTTGGTGGATGAATGAGTGATGGTAGTGTGATTAAGGAGGCAGTGTTATCAAAGGGGGGGGGGGGGGTGTACGGGTTAGATTAAATATGTGATATGATTTTTCATTTTTGGTAGCAATTACAGAATAATGATTTTCAACTTCCTGAATTAGGAAAGCGTAATTCCTCCCTATAAAGTCATCCTAAACGTGTTGGACGGGACACACAGAGCACGACTATCTGCTGCCTCTACGCGGTATCAGACACCAGCGTTAAGGATCTGCAGTCGATCCCAGATAGCTGTTCAGCGTCATCACATCTAAAGCCTGGACGCCCGTCTCTGGCGGTTTGTATTGGAATCCGGTTCCTGAAGCAAATATATCCGTGAACAAGAACATCCCCAGGGACTTGTTGATATACTCGGCACATTGTAATCACCAATAAGATGTTTAGTTAGTGTACGTGTCACAAAACAAGAATATGCGCACAAAATACCCCAGTGATCAGTACTACCACTTGTGCGTAATGGTGAGACGTTACCATAACAACGCGTCACTATTAAAGCACTTCCGGCGGGGATGGGGTGAGCGGGGGAGGGGGTGCGTGTGTTTGTTTACATGTACCGACAAAAAAAGTAATCACACCCTTCAGTGGGGAATTATCTGCAAAAAATGTGTGCGTCTAATGTGCCTTGGTGCCTTCGTGGTCGTCGCGTCGCCGGCTTTTATCGTTCTGTTTTCCAGAGGTGAGACATGGGGCCCATACGTCCTTTTTTGTGAAGTGTTTTTCTTTTTATATTTTACAATACAATGATGGATGAATTTGGGTGAGTGAATAATTTTGAAGACACAAAACAGGTTGTGAGTTAATGTTGCTTCAGGGACTTGGTGAAAACGCACTTTATCGTCATCATTTAGAGTGTCTAGCAGCTGCGAACCACAGGAGGGCAGTGTTTCACTGGGAACTTTAGGAGTCCGCTGAAACTTTGCCACTGGGCTCGGAATTGAACATGGAGTAGCCAGCTTTGTGTTACTGCATATAGGCCTATCAGAGGTTGTTTTTGATGCAGTGTTCTCTCTCGCTCATTTTTATGAAATGAAATGAAACAAGAATTTAGCCAGTGGATTAGATACCACGACAATAAAGTATTGGTAGGAAATATTTGACAATGAGTTCAGTAGAAGTAACTACTTCTGAGTAGTTGTACTTCAACAAAGTCGTCCCATGCAGTATGTGGCCAGAACACTGAAGGCATGTGGTTTAAGTTGATGGTGATGGCCTATTGTCCCGCAGACACACCTTGTGATGTTTGTACATGGAATGGAATTCACGCGTGTGTGTGTGTGTGTTTCATTCATTTGTATACACGCTCAAAAAACAAGTTTGTGTACGGTATTCTCCTCTGACAATCAACCTTCATTAAATGTTCAAAACTATATTTTACTCGATTGGCCCACGTCGTTTTTTCCATTCTGCCAACGGTTTTCAGTCAATTTAAAACAGAAACATCTTCACCGTAGACAGTGCACAGCAGTCGACCTGGGCTTGGAAACACACACATACACACACACACACACACCGACTTAGAGACACACGCATACACACACACACACACACACACCGACATAGAGACACACGCATACACACACGCACCAACATAGAGACACACACTAATACACACTTACCGAGAGTCACACACACACACCAACATAGACAGACATGCACACGCACACACAATTGAGCTCCTTAACTGCCACAGGGTAGCGGCCCGACGCCGTGGAATATCGGAGTGGCGGCCCGCTGAGCTCCGCGGGGGTCGAGGGGGGGCTGATGATGTATAAAGCGCCCAGCAGGGAGCCTCCGCGGCCCGCCTCCTCCCTCTCTTCATCACGCTCCGCGGGTGCGTATTCCAATTCTGGAGATCGCGGGTGCGCCTCGCTTCTCTTATTCTCTTCTCATATTAGAAAACAGTCTCATATTAGAAAACAGCAGTTTTCTTTCAACTTCTAGTGAATATGATGCCTTTTACACCATATAAGATCTCGGAACACTTTCCCTCCCATATGAACATCTCATTACTCAAGTCATACTAGATGTGATAAAGAAAAGTATACCACAGCACCTAAGTCTCTCTTTGTTTTCTATCTAAAATAAGGTGAGTAAAGACAGTGACCTTCTTTTGACCCCTTCAACAAAACCCTTGGTGAGTGGTTTTTGCACCATGTTCCCTATCAGACGATCAACTGCCTTAACTGCCAGTACGTGTCCTGATTATATGCGTCTCGGGCCCTTGTGTTTGTGTGGGTGTCTGACTATCAGTCATTGCAACAGGTGAGGTGACATTATGGGACTCTGTTTCACCTAAGTCAGAAGCATCAGTTGGGGAGTCAGAGTCAGTGTCGGTCATGTGCGAGTCAAGGGGAACACTGGAGCCAGGTAAGTCTCTCACAGGTCAGTCTTTGTTTTCCTCTTGACCTCTGACCTTGTCAGACTGGGTTCTCGTACTCTCGGACTCATCAGCTTCTCCCATTCACTCACACACACCATCAGATGACGCGTCTAACCACGAGCAGGTACGGTCCTCAGAAGCGTCTACTGCCAGGCCACTCAAAGCATCAACAGACGGAGGCTGGAACTCACTATGCACATCTGAGGCATCTTCATCCAGCTCCTCTCTGCTTTGTTCTGGGACAGGTAAGAAGCTCACGTCCAACATCAGGTTCCGATGGACTACTTTGGTCTTTCCACTCTCATCCCTGACTTTGTAAACGTGAGTCTGAGGCTTCCGGTCTGTGATGGTATACATGGTGGGCTCCCACTTGTCTGCTAGCTTCCTCTTCCCTCTCTCCTCTTTATTGGCCAGCAAAACTCTGTCGCCAACGTTCAAGTGGGTTCCACGGACTCTCTTGCCGGCCAGCCTGTCTCGAGTGGTGTCCATGGTCATGGCGGCAGCCTGCATCGTCTGCCCGGAGACACTGGACCTTGCACAGGAAGAGATCCTGGACTTTCTTCTCCTCCGATCCCTCTGCTTCGGCCAAAAGACCTTCATACGGCACACTGATCAACCTGTGGCTCACTGACTTGGCAAAAGGATCTCTACTTAAGGCGTCCGCCACGATGTTCTTTACCCTAGGGATGTGTTTGATACTGAATGTGTATGGGGAAAGCTTTGCCACCCACCTTTGTTCACAAGCGTCAAGTTTTGATTTTGTCAATATATAAGTTAAAGGATTATTGTCAGTCCACACTGTAAAAGTGTGGCCCTTCAACCAGTGGCTGAATTTTTCACAAACACTCCATTTGAGCGCCAGGAATTCTAGGCGGTGGGCAGGATACCTCTTTTGTGAGCCAGAGAGGGTCTTGCTCGCAAAGGCGATCGGGCGTGCCTTCGTCTCCCCTTCTGGTATCTGGGACAGAACTGCCCCAAGGCCGTCAAGAGACACATCAATGGACAGAACCAGGGGTTTAGAAAAGTCTGGATGGGTGAGGACCGCACAGTAAAGGAGCTTCTCCTTGAGGCTGGCCAAGGCGGAGTCGCAGTCAGGGGTCCAGTCTGCAGGTTTGAGTTTTCTGTAGACTCCTGGATTCTGACTGTACTTTCCGGCCTTTCCTCTCCGTTTCTGGTCAGCTGTGAGGGCGAACAGGGGTTTTGCGATGGAGGAGCAATTTGGTATAAAATGCTGGTAATAGAATACCATCCCTAGGAATGACCTCATCCTGCGGACTGAAGGAGTGCAGCTATCGTCTTCCATCAAGTCCCTCTTCGACATTTTGGCGATGACCTCAACTTTTTCTGGGTCAACAGCAACACCGTCACCGTCAACAATGTGTCCGAGGAACTTCACAGACCTCCGCAACAGATGGCACTTTTTCGGACTCAACTTCAGGTTGTGCTCCCGCAACCTCTGAAAAACAACTTCCAACCTGCTGAGGGCCTGCTGTTCATTGGAGGCAAAAATCAAGAGGTCATCTAAGTAGCACAAGAGACTGCTGAAGTTTAGATCACCAAAGATACTCAGCATCATCCTCATGAAGGACGCCGGACAGTTGCAATGCCCCTGTGGCATTCTGTTATACTCATGAAGGCCTAGTGGTGTTGTGAAGGCAGTATATTTCTTGTCTTCCTCATGCATGGACAGGTTATAAAAAACAGATGGACCAGTGAGGTCCATGGTGCTGAAGACAGCGTTACCGCCAAGGGCAGCCAAGCAGTCCGATTGATGGATCAAAGGATGAGCATCGTTGATGGTTTTCGCATTCAGCCATCGAAAGTCTGTGCATATACGAAGATCACCATTTTTCTTCCAAACCATCACGAGTGGGGAAGCATATTCACTTATTGATTTCCATATGATTCCTTGCTCTTCCACCTCAGTAAGAACTTCGCGCAGCTTTTGATAGTGGCCTGGCGGCACTCTATGATATGGAAGATGGAAAGGACGGTCGTCAGTGAGACGGATTCTATGCACAAAGCTCTTGGCTTCTCCACAGTCTAGATTGTGCTTTGAGAATACATCTTGATACTTCTCAAGCAATGTCACGAGTTGGAGCTTGGTGGAGGGGCTTGCTTCATATTGGTCAATGCGTTTCCAAGACCAGACTTCTGCAGCCTGTCGTTCAGGTCAGTGTTGTCGTCCTGTTTCACATGAGTCACTTTAACAGAGCCATTGTCACTCTGAGAGGAACCCTGGAACAGTGTGAGGTCTTCAGCCGCAACACAAGGAGACATCTGCCAGCTTGCTATTCTTTCTCGGGGTGAGTGGTTTGTCGGAGATGTTTGTGATTTTCATGGGGGTCCAGCCATCTCCCCACAGCGGTGTGACCACTCTCCCCACCATAATGCCCTGGAGGTGGTAGGCTCCACAATAACTGTGCTCCCAGGTGACTTGGGCACATTACTTGGCAGTCTACCCCACAGTAGGTACTCTTGTTTGGGGAAAGAGTCACCGCCTGAGTTAACTTCACCGTCCCTACTTTTTCCGGCACATCTTCACCCCTCCATCTCGTGAGGCTTGCCATCATCTCCAAAAACTGTTCGCCGTCTAAAGACCTGTGTGTTGCGTGAGATAAGTGTCCAATAATTGTTCTCATTTTTCAGCTGATGAAGCACATATTTCAGCATGTTGGTGCCTACTATGATGTTGTCTTTCTGGCCAGCGACCACAAGGACTGGGACCATGCACTTCACCCCATACAGACTCAATTCCATGTCATACATGCACTTAGGGCTCACCTGCACTCCTCCACAGTCAACAAGGATGATGCGCTGCGGGAGTTCTTGCTGTTGGGTCAGGACGCTATCTGATAGCAGTCTGCTCTGCCTCTTCACTTATCGTGCAGGCCATTGACCCTGTATCAAGGAGCCCTTGTAACTGAGCACGGCCATTAACTGTCACTGGTGCGTGAAATACTTGCTGAAGGTCTCAACTGTGTGAATATTCTGAACAATTACTGTACAATTATCTGACATTGCTTTACAAACATTGACATACATCTCCTTTAATTCTTCACTTTCTTCAAGGGTCGATGCTTTAACGCTCACACATCCCCTCTCCATATGTGAGCCATCTAGTTTAAACTTGCTCTGCTTTGCTCATGTTCAGGCCGTGCTTGAGATAGCTGTGGCTGTGGCTGTGGATGGGTGTTAATTCTTGGCCGGCACTGTTGGCACTCCCTCTTCCAGTGGCCAGGCTTGTAACAGCCCATACAGAGGTTGTTGAGTGTTCAGCAGACTGACAGACTCTACATCTACTCCGAATGGGGTGGGAATCGAGAACCGGTTCCTACTAACCAATTCCATCAGAATTGTACGCCTCCAACGTTATCGATTCTTCTTAACGATCCCCGCGCAACGTTTTCTGGTTTTCTCGTCGAGTGCCATGTGTTCAAAAGCATGCGTACGAGTCAAGCGCGCTAATCAAGCAAATAATATATCCTGATTCGAAAATGGATAACGCACAGAGCAGCCAGCCTGAGCGGTAAACTGCGACCCCAAGTCATCCCCGCTGACAGCAACACACTGCATTGGTGGAGAGACGGGCTGCAACAAATACCCGCTTCTCTCAACATTGACACGCAAATCCCTGTGTGCCAGGCACGTCTGTGCGCTCCCAACATGTGTTCTCCGCCACACCTAACACCGTAAATAAAAAGAGAGCCGCACTTGATCCAGATCAAGTTGATAGATTAGTGTTTCTAGCAAAAAACATTAAGAAATTAAATTCTTGCAGATAGGCTATAAGCCTTAGTACTCCTTCTATGTCTCCTGTTTAAGTTGTCACGTCATGCGCTGTGCAGTTCAGATTCCGTTTTAGTTTTTCATTGCATAGCCTAATTCAAATATATTCAAATACATTGCTTGATATCCGTTCAAACTCAATTTTTTTCTTAAAAGTGACAGCCCTATATAGTAGTAGTAGTATAGTCATTTTTATTAATAAGGCAGTGCGAGCTGCATACAAATATCTTCCGGTTTTATGCTGATGATGACACCGATAGCTCTCAGGCTGCTGGCCCCTCGACATCGGCTCAAGTTACCCCTATATTTTCTTTCCTACTCTATATCCTGTCATGGTGTTGTTCAGTCTGTAAAAAATAAAAATGTAATGGTTGCTTTTGGTGCAGAAGACTGTGTAGAACTCATTTTTTGCCACTCAATGAACTACTCAGGAATCGGTAAGAGAATTGATAAGGAATTGGATAGATAGGCAGAATTGACAATGGCATCGATATTGATAAAAAAAAAACTTATCAATTCCCACCCCTAACTCACTTAAGATGGAGGCAATTAAGAGTTACAATTTACACATTAACAGTAGACCAAGTACTTGTCAACGTCCCGAAGAGGTTCCCGTTACAGCAACCACCGGCGATGATTTGAAGAGATGAAATCCGGGTCACGGCACCAATGTAGCCGGCGCGGTCTGCATTTCGCTGACTACTGTGTTGTGTTCTGGTGCACTGAAGACAGGACACTGACGTTCTTTTACGGCACTTTATTCTGTACAAGTTCAATGAGAGCAAAGATTCAGGATTCTATCTTCGCGGAATGAATCGGCCTCTCTCAATCAAGTGGAATGCAAACGGACTAATAGTATTTCAAAACCAGAAAATAAAATACAAGAAAACATTTTAATGAACACATTCTAAACCTGGTATTGGGAGAGTAGGCCTACATACCTGTACAAATTCAATGAGAGCAAAGATTCTGGATTCTATCTTCACGGAATGAATCGGCTTAACATAAGAAAAAGGGACAACTGAAACATTTGGGCGAAGATAGAATGGCGAGCGCAAACCACGAGGTTAGCTATGTTAACAATTTCTAAAGCTCTCAAAACATCAATGTTCTCGACAAAACATGACTAAATTTAAGTGCACTCATCCTGAAATACGTATACAAGTTACCACTACAACTAAAGTTAGAACATGTATATTTCAAGTTTACATTGCACTGCTATGGACACGTAGCTCTCTCAATCAAGTGGAACGCAAACTGAGAAATGAACGCGAAAATCCAGCATATAGCCAACACTATCCAATAGAGGGCGCAGTTACACAACAAATAAATTTCCCAATACCTATAAGCTACCATGAACAATACAAGATTTTGATGAAATAAAACTCACATAACCACAAAATATAAAATGAAAGGTTACAAAAATAGTTGTCATTCTTTAACCTGTTAGCCTACATTAGCGTCTAGAGGAGGACCGAACATCGTTCGCTAGGCTATAGGATATGTGGTAGGGGCGAGGAGGGGGGTGCTGTAGGCCCTGTTCTACCATGTGATTGGTCCTTTAATACAGAATGTTTACCGTGTTCGTGCATGTGGCTGTATGGTTATAAACAGCTGTTTGTGGGTAGGCCTGTAGACGTTGGCATAACACTAATTACTGCAACATAGCAAACATAACGTCGGCCTATCTGGTAAACTTCCATAACGTTCCGGGTTGGCCAGTGGTGGTAAACACTAATTGCGTCCATTAAACGTGTAACTTTTAAAATGTGGACACAACATGAATCTGTACAGTTGTGTTCTCGCTCTCATTCTGCTATGACCTAGCCTGGCTATTGCCAGACA
>NC_140272.1:3811054-3850097 GCF_964030765.1 Micromesistius poutassou
TAAAACTACACTATCTCATTGAGTTTTAAGTCATTATGAAAGTCAATTAAAATTCAACTTAAAAAATAAACACTTGCAATGCAATTGAAGAGATAATAAAAACAATGTTTGGTCAAAATGATTCATGAATGGGTTTGAGTATTTCCAGTATTTGCTCGTTGAATAAGAAAACATGTCTATAATTCATTTCATGTTGACTCATGTTTGCTTATTCATTTCCATCACTGTGACTCTTTCAACGACCTTCCCTCCGCAAATCAATCTGTCCTCTCCTCCAAAACACAAACTTGTGTTTCTGCTCAGCATGAGGCTTCATCTGGCTTCAAGTGTCACAAAAGCCAGTAGACTGACGGTCTGTAAGGCAGTACCAAGTCTCCTCTAAAGACTTTATGTGACCACATGACCGTCCTCTCACATGACCAAGTTCACCGTGTTCTCCACGGTGAACTCAGCGGTGCCGCCATGTTGTCTGGCGGTTCCAACGCCAGCGAGTGCATTTCAAACCCGGGACGCCAGCCCGCAGCTCCCCGTTACCCCCCCCCCCCCTTCTGGTCAGGGATTAAGACGACACCTGTCTGCCCGGCGGGGGAGGGCGTCCGGGGAGGGGGAGGGCAGAGATGACGGCTCGGGAAATGTGGTGGAGGTGATGGCCTCCTCCACCTGGCGCCGGATACACCCCATCACCCCCACCCGCCCTGTCCCCTCCACCACCTCTCCTGCCCCGAGCCCAACCCTCCACCACCACCCCCATCACCGTCCTATCACCGTCTATTCAACACCACCACCACCACCCATTGACCACTCCTCCACCACCTCCACCACCAACACCACCACCAGCAGCACCAGCACCACCACCTCCTCCACCACCAACACCACCACCAGCACCACCTCCGCCACCACCACCAACACCACCAGCACCACCTCCTCCACCACCACCAGCACCTCCACCACCACCTCCACCACCCATTCACCACTCCACCACCTCTTTTCTGAACAGGGGGCCATTAAGGGGCCACATGTTACATTCAGGGGCCAAGTACAGGGTACATCCAAGCACACAAATAATTTATTCAGTGGAATTGCATCTGTAATCGTTGAATTCTCTGGTTGTTCTTTTCGTCAATTGATTGACGGAACAGGGGCCTGTCAGGGCCCAATCAGATTTCAGCAGGGGCCAGGGCCCCTGTGGCCCCGCCCCTAGAACCGCCACGTGTGTGTGTGTGTGTGTGTGTGTGTGTGTGTGTGTGTGTGTGTGTGTGTGTGTGTGTGTGTGTGTGTGTGTGTGTGTGTGTGTGTGAGAGTGAGTTTGGGGCAGTATAGTCTTGTTGTGGTGTTTCAGTGGCAGCTGAAGGGTTGTGTCTACCTGAAGGCTCCCAGAGCAGGACGCCCTGACCCCGAGCAACACATTAATGACACACACAGACACTAAAGCATGTGAATGAACATAGAACACAGTCTCTCTCTCTCTCTCTCTCTCTCTCTCTCTCTCTCACACTCTCTCACTCTCTCTCTATGTCCTGTGTGATAATTGGGGTAATGCCCCCCCCCTCGCTGCGTCTCCCTGATTGATTTTCCGTGAGCTCCGCCGTCTGTCTTCTTCAAATACAAAAGGCGTCTCACGCCACAAGGCCCTAGAGTGCCGTGTTTCTATGGCGATGGGGACGTCCCTGCCCATCAAACCCGGAGACAAAAGGGCCCCATCTCGTTCAGGGGGGGCCCTGTCACCCCCGCCGCACCGCGGGACCTGGAGATGTGAGGAGGAGTGTGCTGCCGCCTTTCATCTGACGTGTAAAGGCAGTCCTCTGAAGGCCGTCACGGTGCACTGGTACGGTGCACTGGTACGGTTCACTGGTACGGTGCAGTGATACGGTGCACTGGTACAATGCAGTGGTACGGTTCACTGGTACGGTGCACTGGTATGGTGCACTGGTACGGTGCACTGGTACGGTTCACTGGTACGGTTCAGTGGTGCACTGGTATGATGCACTGGTACAATGCAGTGGTACGGTTCACTGGTACGGTTCACTGGTACGATGCAGTGGTATGGTGCACTGGTACGGTTCACTGGTACGGTGCACTGGTACGGTTCACTGGTACGGTGCACTGGTACGGTGCAGTGGTACGGTGCACTGGTACGGTGCACTGGTACGGTGCACTGGTACGGTGCACTGGTACGGTGCAGTGATACGGTGCACTGGTACGGTTCACTGGTACGGTGCACTGGTACGGTGCAGTGATACGGTGCACTGGTACGGTGCACTGGTACGGTGCAGTGATACGGTGCACTGGTACGGTTCACTGGTACGGTGCACTGGTACGGTGCAGTGATACGGTGCACTGGTACGGTTCACTGGTACGGTGCACTGGTACGGTGCAGTGATACGGTGCACTGGTACGGTTCACTGGTACGGTGCAGTGATACGGTGCACTGGTACAATGCAGTGGTACGGTTCACTGGTACGGTGCACTGGTATGGTGCACTGGTACGGTGCACTGGTACGGTTCACTGGTACGATGCAGTGGTACGGTTCACTGGTACGATGCAGTGGTACGGTTCACTGGTACGATGCAGTGGTATGGTGCACTGGTATGGTGCACTGGTACGGTGCACTGGTATGGTGCACTGGTACGGTGCACTGGTACGGTTCACTGGTACGGTGCACTGGTACGGTTCACTGGTACGGTGCAGTGGTGCACTGGTATGATGCACTGGTACGGTGCAGTGGTGCACTGGTACGGGGACTGAAGTGCTGCGCCACTGGGGTCTGTGGAACTCATAAATGCAGACTCTTCAGGAAGTGAGATCAGAGGAACGGTCGTTCCGCCGTATTCTCTGCACCGTTGTGACGGAAATTACAGGATGGATTGGATTCTGTTCTGAATGTCAGAGGTAAAGTTGAAGTGGAACAGTGGATGGTGCCCACGGTGACGCAGGGTCTTTGTTAAATGTTTTTACATTTAAACACCCTTCTTGTTTGACTGATGGTTTTCTCACAGTCGCATTGGCCTGTGAAGGATTTATAAACAACACTAAACTAAACTGAAATATGTTGAATGAAGAAGAGCTGTGTAGTGCAGCTCACCTCATTAAAATACATGAGAGAGGACTTTTTCTTTATCCAGAGAAAGGTTATATGTGGCGATGTACTGAAAAAGAAAATAAATGAGGACGATAGTGCACTCAGATACGTTTTGTGAGACTGAAGTCTCGGTTGCTTGGGCTCAAATCGAACTGTCGAATGAAGAATTTGAACGCAGCCCCCTGTTAAATAATTGCTCGACCCTGCAGAGTTTCTTCTCCCAACTTGAAGTAAATAAATCATTTAAGAAATGTCACAGTGATGGAAAAATAAACTTTCTAGTATCCACCAGATCATTCAAAACGTCACCAATAACCTACTTATTTAGCGAAGCAGCCCCCAGCCTGCCCCTTACCATGTATGCAAAAAACGTCTTATAGTAGTTTATATCCCCGTCGATTTTCAACTATCCTTTAAAGTGTGTTTCTACCGTCACAGCCACCCTGACTGCCTGCACCGCCCAGCCATACCCCGCCCAGCCACGCCACGCCCCGCCCACCAGCCCCACCAGCCCCTACCAGCCCTGCCCACCAGCCCCTCCCTGCCCTGCCCACCAGCCCCGCCCTGCCCCAAGCACAAGCCCCACCCACCAGCCCCGCCCACCATCCCCTCCCTGCCCCGCCCACCAGCCCCGCCCACCAGCCCCGCCCACCATCCCCTCCCTGCCCCGCCCACCAGCCCCGCCCACCATCCCCTCCCTGCCCCGCCCACCAGCCCCGCCCACCATCCCCTCCCTGCCCCGCCCACCAGCCCCGCCCACCAGTCTAACGGCCCGTTGCTCCTCCCTGCAGGTGGCGCTGTGTTCCAGACGATGCCGCTCTCCCAGGGTCTGCTCCTGGCCCTCCTGCTCGCCGCCGTGGCGCTCTCCCGCGGCGTGGAGCCGGGGGCCCACGCCAAGCGGAGGCAGACACCGGCGGGGGGCAGCAACGCCCTCCAGTACCCCGAGCAGGGGCCCCAGGGCCGGGGCCGAGCAGGGGCCCGCGGGGGCCAGGGGCCCCGCTCCGGGCTGCTGCCCCACCGGCCCTCCCACCCCCTGGGCCGGCCCGAGGACGACGGGCCGGGGCTGGAGGGGCTGGGCCCCGTCAGGCTGGAGGCGGGGCCAGGGAGGGGGAGGGACCGGCCACGCACGGGTGGGAGGCGACCGTCCCACGACCGGGAGAACCACCCGCTGGGCCCGCGCAAGGGGAGGGGCCACGGCCACGGCCACGGCCACGGGAAAGGAAACGGGAACGGGAAAGGAAACGGGAAGGGGAACCGTAACGGCCACGGGCAGCAGGGGGAGCCCAGGAGGCCGGGCGGCCGGCGGGAGAAGCTGAGAGGAGGGAAAGGTGAGCGGTCACCGTGGTGTCTCGTTAGCGCCGTCTCGTTAGCGCCGGCCGCCGCCGCCCTCCCCGTCAGCCGCTCCACCGGACGGCGGAGGAGGCCGCAGCTGGCCGGCGAGGCTCCGGTTTGTTTGAGTGGCAGCTGTCATCGGACACGGTGACGGGTCGTACTGTATTGGATGCACCAGACGCTAGAGGTGACGTCCCGCTGGAAGATGTAGTTTGACGTTTTTCCCATTTATGGAGCGTCTGTGAATCTTCTTTTTATTAAATGAAGATAAATATAAATGTCATATATTTGTAATGTTTACAAAGCATAAGCAGATGTGAACGCCTTCACAGAATGATGATATTGTCGCTGTTTTATCAACGACTAATCAACCATCTGCATTCAGGGTGTCAGCGCATGGTGAAGTCTTTGGGAGGACAGAGGGTTCTCCTGGCCTCAGAGTCGTGGAGCGATACTGTTGGTTAACGTTAACATTCCAGATGAGGCCTCACAGCGCTAACCCCCCCCCCCTCCTCTCCTCCTCCTCTCCCCCCCCCCCCTCTTTGTTCAGGGCTTCTCCCGGAGCCCGCGCTGGGGTCCATCCTGAAGGGGAGGGGTCTGCAGCACAAGTCCTCCTCCTCCTCCTCCTCCATCTCCTCCTCCTTCCTCAGTGGCTTCCCCCCCGCCCAGCCCCCCTCCTCTGTCACCGCCTTCTACGGCTCCGGCTCCTCCATGGTTACCACGGTGATGAACGAGCATCCCCCAACGCTACCCCCAGCCTCCACCAAGCCCCAGGTACTCCTCTCCTGATGATAGCCCCGCGCTAACTAGCCTCCACCAAGCCCCAGGTACCCCTCTCCTGATGATAGCCCCGCGCTAACTAGCCTCCACCAAGCCCCAGGTACCCCTCTCCTGATGATAGCCCCGCGCTAACTAGCCTCCACCAAGCCCCAGGTACCCCTCTCCTGATGATAGCCCCGCGCTAACTAGCCTCCACCAAGCCCCAGGTACCCCTCTCCTGATGATAGCCCCGCGCTAACTAGCCTCCACCAAGCCCCAGGTACCCCTCTCCTGATGATAGCCCCGCGCTAACTAGCCTCCACCAAGCCCCAGGTACCCCTCTCCTGATGATAGCCCCGCGCTAACTAGCGATGGCCTCCGCTGCAGGGGGCAGTGAAAGGTGAACCCGGGGTGGGTCAGCGGGGGTTCAGTGTTAGCATATGAGCGATCCCACGGCTGGGTGCCTGGCGCCTGGCGCCTGATGCCTGGCGGTTCAGCCTACAGAACGCGATACGGTTCAACACAGGCCGTTCCCTGAAGCAATCTTCTGAAGGCTTTAATAAATATCATGGTGGAATAATAACGTATTCTGCACCAGCCAATACGTTCTACTGCCATTACTGTCACAGGCACTGTGGTGTGTGTGTGTGTGTGTGTGTGTGTGTGTGTGTGTGTGTGTGTGTGTGTGTGTGTGTGTGTGTGTGTGTGTGTGTGTGTGTGTGTGTGTGTGTGTGTGTGTGTGTGTGTGTGTGTGTGTGTGTGTTTGCGCTGCCTGCAGGCTGGTCCTGTGGGATGTTTTGATGGACACCCCTGTTGGCTATGAGCACTAACCATAGACCGGGTACGTCCAAATCAATAACATAGAAAACAAT
Organism: Micromesistius poutassou; assembly: GCF_964030765.1. Lineage (NCBI taxonomy): Eukaryota > Metazoa > Chordata > Actinopteri > Gadiformes > Gadidae > Micromesistius > Micromesistius poutassou. The sequence goes on from NC_140272.1 coordinate 3,817,098, forward strand.
ATTCAGGCTGAAGGATTCTACCGAGACATGCACAGCGCAGGGAAGGAAATGCCACACGAAATAGCATGCAAAATACCTGATACAAAATGCATGAAAAGCATAAATTTCTCAATGTTAACTGCTGTTGTGTTGTTACATTTATATTTACATTTACATTTAGGGCATTAAATAGCAGACACTTTTATCCAAAGCGACTCACAATAAGTACCTTTATCAGAAGAAAGAGAAACAATAATATATCTCTGTCGGTACAGTAAGGATGTGCATAGAACCAAGTGCCAAGCACTGACAATCACTAGGTTAACCCATTCCCCGTATACAACAAAGCTTCCTTTACACTTTAACTGATCCAAAGAGCAGTCAGAGATCCGGCTTTACAACAGAGAACTCGGTTGAGAACTCAGCATTACCCTCTGTCCCAACCTCCTCTCTCATCTGGTGTCTGGCTGGCTGCTCCAGCACAGCCCTCACTAAATCAAGACCCTTCTCCTGTTTGGAAGAAATAACTACTGTGTAAGATCTATATCGCCACTGAACCAAAAGCTAAATCAGTGGTTAAGTAAAGGTTGGTGCGTTTGTAGCAAACTGGAGCACATTATTTGTTCTCCCTCATTAATGTTAATATGTTTCTGCCTCATAAAGTACTCAGGGCCGGTTCCCCTGGAGAGGCCGGGCCATGTATTAACAGGACCTGGGTCTTAAACGGCAGGCAAGGGGTGAGGAGGAAGAGCCAGGGGAGCGGGTCCCGCTGGGTGACGTTTCCACACTGGGGGGGGGGGGGGCAGGCTCGTTGTCCCTGAATTGGAGGATATGAGTTCAAATGGAAATGTGTAATAAAAAAACCAATGTAACTTGAAAGGTAGTGACCAGTGACTCAGGCGATCTGTGTGGGACAAAGTGAGGACTTAAGTGTGTTGAGGTCTGTGTGATATGCTTGTATTGTGTGTTTAATATCTGGATCAGTTATTACAACAAACTGGGAACTGCACTGCAGTGCATCACAGTGTGTCTGGGTGTGTGTGCCTATGGTGTGTGTGTACTCCATTACATATTGCTACGTGAGGGACTTGAGTGTATTTTGCTTGGTCTGTGTGTTGTGTCCCCTGATCTGTGGACTTAAGTGCATGTAGCTCAGTGTGTGTTATGTGCGCCGAGGTCCTTGAGAGCTCATCGGACCGTGTGTGTGTGTCCTCCGGACCGTGTGTGTGCGTGTCCTCCGGAACGTGCGTCTGTGTGTGTGTGTGTGTGTGTGTGTGTGTGTGTGTGTGTGTGTGTGTGTGTGTGTGTGTGTGTGTGTGTGTGTGTGTGTGTGTGTGTGTGTGTCCTCCGGACCGTGTGTGTGTGTGTGTCCTCGAAGCGTCGTCAGGTATTGATCGCCTGATTGGAAAAACAAATCTCGGGGGGACCGGGGGAACGCCGACGAGTTCTTAATTAGCGTTCGATCCGTTGTTGGGTCCTTAACGAGCGCTGGACGCCCGGCTCGTTAATGTAACGGATGTTCTACAACCTTCCGAGGGGCGAGGAAATGAGCAGCTCTGCTTCCATTGCCACGGTTTTGATCGATGATTCTTCCGATTTTTCTATGGTTTTCCCGCAGGGGGGGCGGGGGGCATTGATTTAATTCTGAATTAAATCATAATTTAATAAATCATAATTTAATTATGAATTCATTATGTTTTGCGGTGTTATGAATGAGTTTCCTTTGTTGAGGATGTAGACGGTTGTGGTTAACTTTCTGGGATGGATTTGATTGCTGAAGGTTAAGGCTGAGTGGTTCACCAGCTAACTAGGTACATCGATTACATTGATCACTCGCCAAACTGAGTGTTAATACTGCTATAAATCTCTTTGGCAGAACATAAACATTATGGGCCCTATCTTGCGCCCGGCGTAATTGACTTTCTAAACCGACGCATGTGTCGTTGCTAGTTTGCACCCGGCGCAAAGCTGATTTTCCTCCGCAGCAACCAGGCACCACTACACTTGCGCCTGGAGAGGCGTGTTGGCGAAAGCAGGGGCGTGTTCCGGCGCAAATGATACTTAGTATCATTTTCAACAACCCATCTGTTTAAACACACGCAAACTAAACACATAACATGTTTAGTTTGCGTGTGTTCAAACATTGTTTGTTACCAGTATTGTTACTGCAATACATTAACAAACATCGTTTGTTATACCAGTATTGTATTAACAATACTGGTATAACAAACGATGTTTGTTAATGTATTGCCGCATATCATTAAATAGACCCACAGTTGCAGCCATCGAGGACCACGTCCGCATATCTTATAGGTCCTATGTTTTGAGTTGTCTTTGCCGCAATTGACGAATCAGTGTTTCTGAAGAAAACGCTATTCCATGTGTGAATTATGCCTATTGTTTGGCTATAAACTGAGCCATTTGAAGTTTGAAATTTGTGTGGTCATGCATCTGTCTCAGCGGAGAATGCAAACGCGCTGTCAAAATATCAACTCGCCATGTCAAATGCGCTGGGTCTTAAAGGGGATGGCAGGTGGAACTCTCATTGGTTTATTGCACGTTACGCCCAAAACACACCTACAGGTTTCAGCCCAACCCATTTTAGATTTGCGCCAGGCGCAAAGCTCATTTATCTCGCCGTCATAATAGCAACAGCGCCATAGAACCGCCCACAAAGTACTTTGACTTTGCACCTTCACGTATGCGTTTGAGACCGTCTAACTATGGCCCTATATCTGTAGACTTATGAACAACCTTGGGTAATGCTTGAATTGCCTCAATTTTGCACATTTCATCAAAAGGATAACAGTATTTTTCTCTGCCTGCTACATTTTTTTTAACAGCAGCTTTAAGTGAATATTTCAGTAAGGTCAGTACATTTTAACAACAATAAAATAGTTTCCATCGAGGTAGATAGCAGGCAGACATTAAAGCAAGTCACACCGAAACGCTGGAGTAGCAGTTTTCAGACTTCTTTTGCAAAGAGAGTCTGAATATTTCATAGGAGCTAAACCACACTTCCAGTGTGAGGTTGGAGGAACAGTCGTCTGCAGACGGCGGTGTAAATATACGGTATATTTATTACGTTTTCTTCCTCTTCAGAAAGCTGCTCCGGTGAAGGGGCAGGGCGAGGTGATGCCTACCCTGGACATGGCGCTGTTCGACTGGACGGACTACGAGGACATGAAGCCAGTGGACTCATGGCCGCCCTCCAGGAAGAAAGGTACCCCCCCTTCCCAGCACCCCCGACTGAGTGGAGGACCCCCGGGTCAAACCCGGTCGGTTTAACCTCAGGGCTGCCAGATATAATTACAGAATCAGACGTAGTCTATGAAACATTTAATCATGAGATATCATTCAAACAGCAATGGCATGACCCGCATACGATTATGATAGAATACCAGAATGAATATCAGCTGATTCTTAAGTTTCTAATTAGAGTCTTTATTATATTTTGCGATAAGTCAAAAGTAGTGGAGAGTACATTTTAAAATTGATATTTAATAACCAGCATGATTTTAAGAAAAGTTTTCAGCCAGTGTTTGATAGACACATTATGGAGCAAAACTGTATCAAAATTGTTTGTATGAATTCATGTAACAGTATATTATATTATTTAGTAACCATCGCATTTAATTCCCAGACCTTTAAAGGTCATAGTTCCATACCTGATGAAGATGACCATCTCTTTATTAATCTAGATCCGATATCCTTCAGTCTGATGACCTCTGGGGTCATGGGGTCAGGGCAGGTCAGCTGATGCGTTGCTCCTGAAGCTAGCAGGCGTTAATCATGTTGCTACGGATACCGTGAAAGACTCTCGCCCCGGGGACCGGTGTCTGACCTCGCCTGTCAATCATCCCTGCCCGACCCCTCTCCGAACAGGAAAACCAAACCTCAACATACAGACTGTAGACTATAGAGGAGACTATAGACTATAGACCATAGAGGAGACTATAGAGACTATAGAGGAGACTATAGACTATAGACCATAGAGGAGACTATAGAGACTATAGAGGAGACTATAGACTATAGAGGAGACTATAGACTATAGACCATAGGGGAGACTATAGACTATGGACCATAGGGGAGACTATAGACTATAGAGGAGACTATAGACCAGGGTTCCCCAATTAGTTTTGCCAGAGGGCCAAATTTGGTCACGCATGCCACGCCAAGGGCCGAGATATCGTTAAAAAAATTTTATGTGCACATTTTGCTTTAATTATCATTACTATAATTATTAGTAGTAGTTGAAAATACCCTGTGTTAGGAGTCACACAATAATGCTCTCTTGAAACAAAATTTGTCCAAAACCTACCATTAATTTATTAAAATGCCGCTGCAACATCAGCAAACAAAAAGTCCAGCAAACAAACACGCACACAGTGCAGCAGCCCCAAACATAAAAACTTAAATAGCATCAGCACAGTGTGTCTTCAACAGGGCATTGGGCCTGGTGCCATCCATCCAGATCAGTGTGTGTTCACATCCACTCTCTTCCCCTCTCTATATGTCTCTCCCTCCCTCTCTAAGAGACACAGGAAGATTTTAGTTAGTTAGCTTTAAAATGTGATACCACAATATGTGACATTAGTTTTAAACTTTTTAAATATGTGTAGCAAATAACATCAGTCTGTAAACAACAAAAAAAAACAATTTCTTTTTTTTTTTTTTACATGTGAATGCCACTGGGTCAGCGTGGGGCGGACATTTGGCTCCTGCGGGCCGGATCTGGCCCGCGGGCCGCTAATTGGGGTTCACTGCTATAGACTATAGAGCAGACTAGACTATAGAGGACACTATAGAGCAGGGGTGTCCAAACTTTTTTCAGTGAGGGCCAAATACAGAAAAATAAACAAAGGGCCGGGCCACATATTAACACAATTTTTTCCTACACATTTCTAACTCACCGGTAAAGAACATTCACTCAGTGGGAGCAGTGATGCTGTGCTTTGGACTGCAGGATGGCTGACATGTCAGGAGAAAGTTTGGTGGTTGAGACACGAAGGACTTCACAGAGATGGCTATCAGTCATTCTGGTTCTCAGTCTGCTTTTGTTCTGATTTAACAGAGAAAATGTTTGTTCACATATGTATGTTGAGCCGAACAGGCTCATCATTCTTTTTGCGTGGCGTCGCATCAGAGGAAACTTGGCATTATCCAAACTCTGATAGAAGTCAGGGAGGGAGCGAAGCTGATGTTGACTCTTCAGAAGATCATCACACTGCATTTCAATGAGTTCTAACTGCAGACTCTCTTCCACTTCTTCTGCATCCACCATGAAGGGAGTGGAGAACAGCTTGATTTCTTTCTCAATGGCAGAAAAATCTTGGAAACGCTGGTTGAATTCTGTCACAAGAGATGCAATCACAGACACATATTTTTCCTTTTTAGCAGAAAGGTTGGCCTCTGGAAACGCAGACTTGATTTCAGACAGCGTGGGGAAGTGTGCAGCATTAAAGCTCCGTAGCTGTGTCTCAAATAGGCGGAGCTTTACACAGAACGCTTTGATGTGCGCATGCAGGTGTGGCACCAGCTGTTCTTTGCCTTGTAGGTTCTTGTTCAGTGTATTCAGATGATGAGTAAGATCAACTAAAAATGCCAAGTCTGCCAGCCACAGAGGGTCACTCAGCTGATGAAGCGGTCGGCCCTTCTCTTTCAAAAACTGGTCGATTTCTGATCTCAGCGAATAAAACCGCTGCAGCACAGAGCCGCGGCTGAGCCAGCGCACGTCACAGTGGTAGAGGACGTCCCCGTATTCAGCATCCACCTCAGATAGGAAAGCTTGGAATTCTCTGTGGTACAGTCCTCTAGCTCGAATTATGTTGACAGTTTTTACAACAGTGTTCATCACATCGCCCAGCTGGACATTCTTAGCGCACAGTGCCTCTTGGTGGATTATACAGTGCACTCGAACAGCCTCACCTCCGCTCTCTTTTACCTTGGCGCACACCAACGATGCCATTCCTTTGCGCTCACCCGTCATAGCCGGAGCTCCATCCGTTGTTACTCCACAGAGCTTGTCCCATTTTAGCCCCATATTTTCAACTGCATCTGACACAGCTTCAAAAATGTCTTTGCCCGTCGTTGTGCCTTTTAGGCTCTTCATATCAAGCAGCTCCTCCGTACAGCAAAAATTATTATCAACTCCCCGCAAATAAATTAACAGCTGCGCGGTGTCTGTAGCATCTGTGCTCTCATCGCATGCAATTGAGTAAAAATCAAAAGCACAAGCTTTGTCTCTGAGCTGATCTTTCAAGTTAGCTGACAAGTCCTCGATTCGCCGCACCACTGTATTTCTGGACAGGCTCACGTTGTTAAAATCCTGCACTTTTTCCGGGCACATTATTTCTGTGACTTTTATGAGGCACTGCTTTATCAAATCACCGTCTGAGAATGGTTTGCCGTGCTGGGCAATGAGTTTAGCAACTTCATAGCTTGCTGCTGTGGCATTTTCTTGTATTTTGTTGGCACGGGAAAAAAACTGCTGTTGAACTTGCAGGCTAGCTGCCATTTGCTTGAATTTCTGTGTTCGTTCAGCACCGGTGTACGATGTGTAGCTCTGATGTTTGGTCTCATAGTGCCGACGGACATTATACTCTTTCATCACAGCAACAGCTTCATTGCAAATCAAACAGACACACTTTCCGTTGATTTCTTTGAAGAAATATTCATTTTCCCACCGTGTCTGGAATCTTCTGCACTCACTTGCTATTTTCCGTTTCTTTGGTTCTGCCATTTCTGGTAACTGTACGCCGGGCTCGCGGGAAAAGCGCTTCTTTGCTTAATTTTGTTTAGTGGAGAAGCACTAGCGCTGGCTCCATCTAGTGTTAAAAGTGAGAAGTGCAACAGAGTTGAGTTCAAGCTTCATGTGCGGGCTGCGGGCCATGGTCAATTATATTTTCATAATTTGCTGCGGGCCAATAAAAACTGGACCGCGGGCCGCAGTTGGCCCGCGGGCCGTAGTTTGGACACCCCTGCTATAGAGGATACTATAGACTATAGAGGAGACTATAGACCATATAGGAGACTATAGACTGTAGAGGAGACTATAGAGGAGACTATAGACCATATAGGAGACTATAGACTGTAGAGGAGACTATAGAGGAGACTATAGACCATATAGGAGACTATAGACTGTAGAGGAGACTATAGAGGAGACTATAGACTGTAGAGGAGACTATAGAGGAGACTATAGACTATAGAGGAGACTCTAGAGGAGACTATAGACTATAGAGGAGACTATAGACTATAGAGGAGACTATAGACTGTAGAGGAGACTATAGACTGTAGAGGAGTCTATAGACTAGAGGAGACTAGAGACTATAGACTATAGAGGAGACTATAGACTGTAGAGGAGACTATAGACTATAGAGGAGACTATAGACTATAGAGGAGGCTATAGAGGAGACTAGACTGTAGAGGAGACTAGACTATAGAGGAGACTATAGAGACTATAGACTATAGAGGAGGCTATAGACTATAGAGGAGACTATAGACTGTAGAGGAGACTATAGAGACTATAGACTGTAGAGGAGACTATAGAGGAGACTATAGACTGTAGAGGAGACTATAGAGGAGACTATAGACTATAGAGGAGACTATAGACTGTAGAGGAGACTCTAGAGGAGACTAGACTGTAGAGGAGACTAGACTATAGAGGAGACTATAGAGACTATAGACTATAGAGGAGGCTATAGAGGAGACTATAGACTGTAGAGGAGACTATAGACTATAGAGGAGACTATAGACTATAGAGGAGGCTATAGAGGAGACTATAGACTGTAGAGGAGACTATAGACTATAGAGGAGACTATAGACTGTAGAGGAGACTATAGACTATAGAGGAGACTAGACTATAGAGACTATAGACTGTAGAGACTATAGAGGAGACTATAGACTGTAGAGGAGACTATAGACTATAGAGGAGACTATAGAGGAGACTATAGAGACTATAGACTGTAGAGGAGACTATAGACTATAGAGGAGACTATAGACTGTAGAGGAGACTATAGACTATAGACTATAGAGGAGACTATAGAGACTATAGACTATAGAGGAGACTATAGAGACTATAGACTATAGAGGAGACTATAGACTATAGAGGAGACTATAGAGACTATAGACTGTAGAGGAGACTATAGACTATAGAGGAGACTATAGACTATAGAGGAGACTATAGAGACTATAGACTATAGAGGAGACTATAGACTGTAGAGGAGACTATAGAGGAGACTATAGACTGTAGAGGAGACTATAGACTGTAGAGGAGACTATAGAGGAGACTATAGACTGTAGAGGAGACTATAGACTATAGAGGCGGCCGTGGGCTGAGGATGTGTGGTGGACCTGTACCTTCATCCTCGTGTGTCTTTGGTTCTTGTGCGTCAGAAAAGAGGCGGAGTAAGAACCTGAGCAGCGGGAACGTGACGGCGGACGCGGACGGCCCTGAGCCCTGCGACCACCACCTGGATTGTCTGCCCGGTCAGTCAACACCGCTACGGTTCTACTCTGTTTAACTCAACACCACTACGGTTCTACTCTGTTTAACTCAACACCGCTACGGTTCTACTCTGTTTAACTCAACACCGCTACGGTTCTACTCTGTTTAACTCAACACCGCTACGGTTCTACTCTGTTTAACTCAACACCGCTACGGTTCTACTCTGTTTAACTCAACACCGCTACGGTTCTACTCTGTTTAACTCAACACCGCTACGGTTCTACTCTGTTTAACTCAACACCGCTACGGTTCTACTCTGTTTAACTCAACACCACTACGGTTCTACTCTGTTTAACTCAACACCGCTACGGTTCTACTCTGTTTAACTCAACACCACTACGGTTCTATTCTGTTTAACTCAACACCGCTACGGTTCTACTCTGTTTAACTCAACACCGCTACGGTTCTACTCTGTTTAACTCAACACCACTACGGTTCTACTCTGTTTAACTCAACACCGCTACGGTTCTACTCTGTTTAACTCAACACCACTACGGTTCTACTCTGTTTAACTCAACACCACTACGGTTCTACTCTGTTTAACTCAACACCACTACGGTTCTAGTCTGTTAAACTCGACACCTCAGGGTGGGACAGCCTCCCAACAGGGGGCGCCGGTCTACTGAAAACAGTGAAACAACAGTGAAAACTATAATTGATGTAGATATATATATATATTCAACATGTTTATATTCTGTTTATACTGAACTCAACACAAGGTGGGACAGCCTCCCAAGAGCAACTGAAAACAGTAAAGTAGCATAACTTCACTGTTCCTCTGACCTGATCCAGGCTCATGCTGTGACCTGCGGCAGCACGAGTGCAGTCCGCACAACAGAGGACTGAACAACAAGTGTTACGACGACTGCATGTGTGAGGAAGGTGAGGAGTTATCAAGGCCCATATAAAAAACATCATAGCATACACACATACATTTATTAACGTAGACATTCTCAATGAAGTTCCCTTCGAGTACAGTTCATAATATTTCCATAAAGTCAGTAGCGTTAATGTATTTTCTATATTAATATAACAAGAACATAATGTGCCAGAGCAGCTCTTCTTGGTTTGCCCCCCGCAAGGTGAGACGGCCACGGCCCGCTGCCTCTCGGGATTTTTCCGCTTCCAAGGCAATTTTTTATTTTAGTCGGCATTACTCTGGAGTTATGTTCAAGAGCAGTCCATTTTAATTGTCACCTGTGCCCCGAGGATGTGCTGTCACAAGCAGAAAACGTATGTCTGGCGAGGTGTTTACATCTGCTGTGCCAGGGACCCCCCCCCCCCACTCGTCTGGGCTTACGTTCCCCTGGGGCGGGGGGGAGAGTGGGGGGAGGAGTGGGGGGAGAGTGGGAGGCGACTCACCCGTATGCCGGCTGGCGTACAGACGTGTACGCTGACAGCAACGGCGTAATGAGGAGGAAACGCCACATCAGCAGCCCGTGCTGCGCTGGATAGGGCGTTGGAGGATATTACGATGCACCGTATTACAACACGCGCACCTTTGAGTCCCGTTAAAGCCATATTCGTTTTACTGAAAGTTATAACCTCAATGTATGGCTGTACAGTATGGACTAAAATGTACATCACGGTATGATTTGAGGCATAGACGGTAACGGTATTATATCACGGTATGTTCATTTTATCTTCTAATTTCGATATAAATGCTTCTGAAGGGGTAAAATACTGGTTAAGCAGCTATTACTGTACTTTTGTATTACTAGGACATATTTCACATAGTACAGAAGTATTGTAAGAACATTTATTGAGCAAAATTGTAATAAAAAAAAGTTATTTCCATCTCTGAGAAACACTGATGTTTAATAGTATGGATTTCTTTCTCCACTTGCTTGCGGACCTTGCCATATAGTTTTGGCATCTCAATGAAGTGTGTGCGGGCAGGTAACGCATACCTGGGATCGAGTGTATGGACCTTCTCTTTAAAGCCCTTTCTATCGACATTTTGAAAGGGAAGCATGTCCTTACACAGGTAAACAGTGACAACGTTTGTTATCTCGTTCCACTGCTGGCTTTTTTGTCGTGAAGAGTCAGGACTGGCTTTGGAAAATGCCTGCGGAAGCGATGTTTGAGATGCAGAGAGCTTCACGCTACCAGCTTGTGAAGGGACTATTGTGCAAGCACGCAGGCGCTTGCTGCGCACCTGCATGCTTGCTGCACGCCTGCGGCTTGCACAATAGCATACTGCCTTAGTATCTCTGTCAAATCGGTCCCTGGGAAAAGTAACGTTGCGCCAAATTGAAGGAACTACATTTCGTTACCATATTTTCAGTAGTTACGCGTAACTTTACTTTTTACATGAATAATCAGTTACGTTACTGTATTTACCCATTACTTACTTTGTAACGCGTTACACACAACACTGTCTACCGGTCATACCGGTCTCATGGTAACGTCAAAATCCATACCGTAGCGTAAATTCACACTTTCTATACAGTACTTTCTATACAGTTTATACCGTATACCCCTACCTCAATGTATATCAAACCATCCAATTTTTCCCTCTCTCTTCCGTTTATTTTGAAGTCTTGCAGCAGGTCACGTTGGTTACTGGATGTTCTCAGCATTGCATGGAACCTGTCGGTAATCGAGCGTCTTCTCAGTGACGAAACATTCCTTGTTTTTTTTTCATTTTCTCCCAGGATTCCGTTGCTACGCCAAATTCCACCGCAAACGCCGCGTCACTCGTAGGAAAGGTCGCTGCGTGGTCCCGGAGTCGGCCAATAGTGAGCAAGGAGCCTTCATCACGATCTGAGGAGGTGGAGGAGAACCAAGGGAAGGTGGGGCCGGGGGGTGAGGTGAACTCCACCCAGAGAGACATCAGCAGACATCAGCAGTGACTCAAAACCATGAACATGGCAGCTTTGCTATTTACACACTCTGTCTTTAACTTAGTCCTTGAAGCTGATGAAGAAATAAAGAACAGGTTATCAGGTTATTGATAAGGTCCGGTTATCATTGAATAACTGAACAGTTTCTTCAGCACTGTATGGTTGGGGTCAAGTGAATGACTTCATTCAAGCAAGCTGCCATCTTTAAGCCTGTATTCCATTGATAATAGATCATTTAAAACATGTATTTGGTTCTGGTCATTTCAGATTTCACTACTGGTTTCTCTGCATACGTGTTCAAACAGCAGTTTCATCCAACCTCTACTTTGTAAAAACAAAGTTGACCTACCACAGTTGGCTTTTGTTTTGAGTGTTCAGGAGAGTTCTGAGTTCAGGCCCTATCCAACTCTTTTTTTTACTACACCTGTGCAGTTTACATTGTGCCAAGTAGGGATGCACTGATAGGCCGATATCTGCCACCGATGTACATAGGCCAGAGTGTGTTATAGAGGTATCATTGGATATCGGCAATATTATCACATGTTTTTGTGCTTTCTCGTGAAATCCATATAATTTCGTCCCATACAACTTTATATGCAGATAACGACCACTGTGGAAGTCGGGAAAAGGTCAATCGATATTGGTACTGTGACTGGTCGATAATAACTTAAAAATATTGATGCCGGCCCAAGCGGAGAATCCCTGTGTTGTCAGAAAACATGAGAATCCATTCAGTACTTTCATCGTGATTCCAGAACAGCCTACATGGGCCTTATGCCGCATTCACTCCATATGGAAGATATCTAGGAGATGTTTGGAATAATTCCTGTTGCTCTGACTTGATAGCGTTCCCAAACACACAAATGGGAGAATTCGGAAGTAGGGATGTGACATTGAAAATGTGTTCAATGTGTTAATAAAAATACCTATCCTTGGGTGGGATGGGGGAGATGTATTTTGGCTTTGAGGATGTATCATGTTTGTTAATAATATGAACTATCTATCAAATTAACAATAAACTAAATTGAACACAATATATATATATATATATTTAAAAAAGAAAAAAGGCTTGCAACCTCTGGAATAGTTTATTTGATGCCATCTTGATCCGATCAGGTCTCCCCGGGTAAGAGATATCAGATCTGTCCCAAAGTTCCTGAAGTTCAGACTTTCACTCTGATATTACGCTGGTTATTAGTTATTCCAATGTTTTATGACAGACCATTAGTCAGCTGGCGGCCATCTTGGTCCCAGGCACTAGCTGTGTGGGGGAACTGAAAACGACCACTGAGTGAATACGGCCAACTGTGTTATCTTTCTTCTTCCAAACCTGACTCATCTGGTGGCGCTACTGTGTTCTGTAGGCCTACTGTACATATGAATGGCTTTTTATTGTTTGATTGAACACTACATTTATAAAGTAATGTTTCTTGTTTATTGAATGTACTTACTTTATGTTAGAATGCAAAAGATTGCCTGTTTTGCTTGACTTTATTTCATATCTCCTAATATATATTTTGTTTATACTGGGGACTCATCATGTTTTCAGTTCAAACTTTTTACCCATGATTAAAAGTGAATTAGGATAAACCTGTTCTCAACTCTCTTCTTCACCATCCTTGAAAGGTAAATTGTTTACATATATATACATATTTTCCACAACAGAATTCATCTTTTGAATTTGGTGTCAGTCCGCCTTAACAAACCTAGAATCTGGGTAACCCTAATTGACTAGGAGACCTATCTGAATTTATTGTAGGTTAATTTAGAACATAAATGAACCTACAATAATAAATGTATCACGGGCCGCACTTGGCCCGCGGGCCGTAATTTGGACACCACTGAGACGAAAGCGTCTGCTTAATGACCAAATAATGAGACATTTGTTTTAAGTCTCTCTACATAGGCTTACAGATCATTTGGATCATGTAGAAAGGTTTTTCATCCAAGACACTAAGTGTTGCTATTCAGTAACGCAGAATACATTTGTTGGCAATAAACAAACATCTAACCCTGAGCTATCGCCATCAAAATTTGATCAGGAAGAGAAAACCCAACGTTGCCATTTTTCTTGGTCGGCCTGCGTCCTCCGTCCTCCGGATTTACAGCCAAGGGAGAGCAGCAGTAGCAGTAATAGTGATGCTTATATTGTGAATATTTACTTCGGAGAGAGAGAGTGAGAGACAGACGCTCCACTATCTTGTTCTCCTGTGAATCCTGGGCCAGCAGCCAGCCGAGTGATAGATTACACCCAGAGACGTTGTCACGTCTCTCTCCGACAGAGCCAGGAAACACCTCCAGAAGTCCGGCGGGACGAGCGACCGGCGCTCCCCGCGCCTCGCTTGCTGTCTCCGGCGGAGTTTTGTGTGCGTGGGCTCGGGGGACGGGAACAATAGGAGGGAGAGCTGGATGGGGAACTGATTAAAGACGAATACAAAGACCTGGCTGATATATCCGCAGACTATCTCTCTGTGGGTTTCAGGGACCTTCCTCAGCGATTTAAAACCACTCCTTTAAGTTATAATCCGGTAATATTAATATAGTATAGACTGTCCTGTAAAGCAAAGCACAACTACTGATTAGGCCTAAGTGATTATCCCCAGTGGTGCTGTCCAGTTCCGAATTAGGCCTACGCCATCAAAATGCTTTGAATAAAAGAGAGTCCACATAATGTCATACATATTGAAAATATTTAAAAACAAGAGTCTATAAGAATAACTTAAATTACTATATTATCGAGAAGAAGTCAGTCAATATTGGAGAGGTTTGACAGGTTTGACACATTCTTATTGGAGGCTATAAGGGCCTCACATGTCCAGTGCAAACCATCAATCCTCCCCAAAGCATTGCCTTTCCCCGTCTCTGGGTCTTTACATCTCACATGAAGAGACATCTGTCACGGCCAAACCACGTCTCAGCTCCACTGTGGTCAAAGAGTAGCATTTAGACTTTAATCAGGAGGAAATGCTGCGCGTTGTGCCCTGTCACACGGTAGACGGCCGTCAAGGTTAAGGTGGAATGGAAGAGAGCTTTTATATCAGTAATACTAGGAGCATAATGCAGGCTATATCTCTGGGAGGAGATAAGAGGGAGTAGATAAGAGAGGTATGCTATATACCCACTCAGAGAGAGTATATCAAAGAGACACCTTTTGTATATATTATACTGTAAGGGAGGGGGGTGGAGATCTACTGAACACGGAGTTGGGGTGGAGGAGGTGTTGGAGGTGGAGGTTGAGGGTGGAGGGGCGGTGGGGGTGGAGATCTACTGAACACGGAGGTGGTGGAGGGTGGAGGTGGAGGAGGGCCGGGGGCGTGTGATCGTCACGTGGAAGCGGTCAGGCTTGTGTCACATGGTTCGTGTTTCCAGGCTGATCCGAAACTGTCTTAAGAAGTTTCAAAGAGTTTGGAGTCGGGTTTGCTTTACCGATGTGTTCATAAACCCTTAAAAAGGAAACCGTTTGAGGGGCGATCGAGGTCGATTTAGTATCTTTATTCATATAATGGAAATTCCTGCGATCAATCTGAAGGTAAGTGTGTTTGTTTGCGTCTTGCTGTGCAGTAAGGTGTGTTCCCAATCATTACCAGACTACTCATGTTTACGCTTGCTATTGATCTGTTGTCTGCAACCGTTAGATTACTGCAGCTAGATCACTTCTACTTGCAACATTTTAAATTGATGAGTTGGCTGATCTGGGGGTAGTTGCCATAACATCAAAGTCGCAAATGTCCATTTAGTCAAACAATGTTTAAAATGTTAATAATGAAAGACATTGCGAAACATTTGGGAGAAACTGGTTTGTGTTTGTGTCGGCCTACAGGCTGAACACTTTAACAGGACTTTCGGAATTATTAGGAGCTTTAGGTATCTGGGACAGATGGGCATATTGGCTACCTAAGTAGCCTAGATTGTCAGTTCACACTTGACAATAACATAAGAATATGATATATATTAACTATAGAACCAGCAAGAATTGCCACATACTGGTCAGTAAATGGTATGTCCAATTAGCCTGACTTGTTTGAAATGTTCTTCTGATTAGACATAATTGTGTTTACTTTTCCAAATACAGGCCATAATACTGGTCCACTGGCTACTGACATTATGGTGAGTGGGTATGAGCAGTCGTGTGCCAAAAGCTATTTTCTCCTTATTTTCTCTCACTGGGCTGAACCCTAACGCCGCTGGACTCACAGCCTCGGCTCCGACTAGCGGAATGTGCCCCGGGGCGGACGGTGCGGTGACGCGGTGTTCTGTGTGCTAGGGGCTGTATGAACGGGCTGCCCGGCTCCTTCGCCTGGGGGAACTTCAGCGTGCTGGCGGTCGGCGTGTGGGCCGTGGGCCAGCGGGACTCGGTGGACGCGGTGCTGATGGTGAGTCTCCTGCTGTCTCCCACTCAGCCCTGAGCTGTGAGTGTCATGTGATGATACGTCGGTTTAGTGGATCATCTAACCCAAGTGTAGTAGGCCTAGTATCTAAACGTTCGGGGACAGCACTTCCACAAAAGGCCTCTCGATAGCCGCAACCGCAATTGAAGACTGTTTATGCAATTGATGACTCATTTAAATATGGCGAAAGATAAAGATATTATCTTTTGTGTGCACGATACAAACCGACAAAATACTATCATGTTCAACAGGTTCTTCCAAGTCAAGAGGGACGGCGCACAATCGTTTTTCTTTGTAGCAAAATTGCTTTTCTTTTTACATTTTTGCAGTACTACGTTTGTATTCTCAAAGTGACTGGTAGTTTTCAAAACAAAAACCCCAAACATAAATCTTTTTTGTTTATTTTGCCACCCACTTCTAAGCTGGACTTTCATTGTGCCACCCCTGAGCTGTTTCCTGTCCCTGTCCCTGTAGCTGCTGGTTGGGCTGAGCCTGACCATCCTGACGGACATCATCCACTTCGGGGTGTACTACCCGTTCGGGACCCTGACGAACAGCAGTGACGTCTTCCGCTTCAGTGCCATCATGGCCATCCTCAGCCTGCTGCTGAAGCCCGTCTCCTGCTTCTTTGTGTACCAGATGTACCGCGAACGCGGAGGAGACTACAACCTCCACTTCGGTGAGTTCCAGAGGGAGGAGTCTGCCCACTTGACGTCTATTTGTACACGAAATGGGTCGGTGTCTCCATTACATTTGTGGAATTTTATATATTGGAAAATTATTTATTGGAAAAAATATTTGTGTGTGTGTTAGACTGACTGGACTCTGGGGCTGGGTGAGGCTGCACACCCGTTGTACGTTGAGTAATCAATGTGCAACAGGTTAAATCCTCCACACACACTCAGGGAGACCTTGAGCGTGTGTGTGGATGATGGTCGGATAAACCAGCCATCATCACAACTGTGTTTAAACATTTACTCTAATAGCA
The DNA here is from genome assembly GCF_964030765.1 of Micromesistius poutassou. Classification (NCBI taxonomy): domain Eukaryota; kingdom Metazoa; phylum Chordata; class Actinopteri; order Gadiformes; family Gadidae; genus Micromesistius; species Micromesistius poutassou. The sequence continues at coordinate 3,833,805 of NC_140272.1, forward strand.
TAAATCCCCTTTTGGCAGCGATGCCACATCAAGAAATGTCAAATGTCCACACAGAGCTCTGGTGCTCGTCGTAACAATCAAATAATCAACGCAAACATCAGCAGCGTCCCGGCACCGCCGCTCGACGCCAGCTTGAGCCGCGGCCTGATGCATGGGGGGGGAGGAGGAGGAGGGAGGAGGAGGAGGAGGAGAAGGAGAAGGAGGGTCGTGAGATCCATCTCTCTGAAGCCCAGCAGGGGGGGGGAGGAGGAGAAGGAGGAGGAGGAGGAGAAGGAGGAGAAGGAGGAGGAGAAGGAGAAGAAGGAGGGCCGTGAGATGCAGCTGGGTTTCATGTTCTTCAATGTTCTTCTGAAGGCCCTGACCCATGCGGGGAAGCACGCGGCCGCTCTGCTAATTGAGTTCCAGTGAGCCTCGTTAGAGGGTGACAGAGCCCTGCTGATGCAGATGTGCGTGTGGAACGGCCGGCGTGACGCGGTCATGTGCTTCTCATCTGGACAGATTAAAGGAGGATGAGGAGGATGTGTGCAGCGCTGAAGAGTATTCTGGGGCCGCTCACACGGCTCTGGAACAGTGGAACGTGGCCGCGGTCCTTTGACTTAAGTTATGCATCGTTACAATTAATGAACCGCGTGAAATTAGGACATATTTCCTTTCTGGCTGATGTGTAATTCAACCTCATTCATAGGGAGAAATCATATCGCCCACAGCAGATCGTCAGTTTATAGTTGAGCGCTGTGTGTGGTGATGAGGTATCGGCTGTGATAATGAATCACCCTATAACGTCTAATGTACACCTGGTCCACCGTTAACCCGCTGCACCGTTAACCTGCCCCCTCATGGGAGCTGCAGGACATTAGTTCTGCTGTCCATCCATCACTCTGTGTGTGGTGGTGGGAAGTCAATCAGCCCAGAGCCGTTTCCGTCAGCGGTTTGACCAACCCTCCCCTCTATATATGTCATTACCATCCCTGGATGACGAGGATGGTATATCGACGGCCCCTCTGGTTGTTTATGTTTTTGTTTAAATGAAATCCCGCTGGCTCGTGCCGGTGCGGGGCCATCCATCCATCCGACAGACTTTTATTCCTCCTCAGCTTCAGAGAGCGTTAGTCTTCTTAATTGCTGTCTGATTGCGCCGCTGAAGCCCCGCTGGGTCTGAGACAACAAGGCTGTTAGGTTCCTGTGTGTGTGATTTAGTTTATTCATCTGTATGCCGCACGCTGGGTCCTGATTAGTAGCAGCCTAGTTACGGGGATTTGAATAACCTGAGCTCTGTCTAGTCCGGTGTGAACCAAGACACTCAGTCAGTCAACTGCCATGCATCAGATCCCCGCTGGTTTGAGTCTGAAGCGCCGAGCGATTTGGCGTCATGATCTCTGCCTCTGTTCGCTCCTCGTTCCTCAGAGAGAGCATCACGAGGCTGGCGTTTGGTTCCTTTATCACTACGCTCAGACTCCCGCTTCGCTTTACTGCCCTGCTGCTGGGACCCGCCCAGCGCTGTCTGCTCTGTTGTTTATGTTTCCAATCATCTTGTCTCGTGTCTCCCCCCCTCTTCTCCCTCTTCACTCCTCATTTCATCTGTTCTGCTCCTCTTTATCTATTGTTCTCCTCTTTTGTCATCTTCCCTCGTCTGCTCTCTTCTTCTCTCTCCTCCTCTCTCCTCCTCTTTTCTCTTCTCCTCTCCTCTCTCCTCCGCTTTTCTCCTCTCCTCTCTTCTCCTCTCCTCTCCTCTCTCCTCTTTTCTCTTCTCCTCTCCTCCTCTTTTCTCCTCTCCTCTCCTCTCTCCTCCTCTTCTCTCCTCCTCTCATTCTTATCTTTCCTCCTCTTCCTTCATCTCTTCTGCTCTCTATCCCCCTGGTCGTCATCTCCTGTTCTCCTCTATTCTCTCCTCTCCTCCTCTTCTCTCTCCTCTCTCCTCCTTTTCTTCACTCCTCTCCTCCTCTGCCCCCCTCTCCCCTCTCCTTCTCCCTTGACCCCTGACCCCTCAGACCTGGAGACGTCGGTGGAGAGCCGCTGTACCACAGACAGCGCTGACACCACCTATTTTGGCCGGCACTACTGACTCCTCCCCCTTCCTCCCCCCCACCCCCCACCCCCAACTTCAAACAGGAAGTGAGATCATGAAGTGGACGGCTCTCACCGGTCCATCCTTTTGTCCTGTGTCTCTGTCTGTGTCTCTGTCAGTTCAGTTCACCTGTCCATCTACCGGTTTTATTTTGTACATTTGTGTCACTTTTGTGTTTCCAGCCGTCAATGCTGTGTGTCCACTGTCTCAGCTGTCTGTTCGTATTCATGACATGTGTCTCTATGTTTTCATTTCTATGAATTATTTATCCTGCTTCTCTCCAGACACTCTTCAGTTGGTTTAAAACGTGACGGGGCCACATGCTGAGCCAGATCAAATAATAGAAATGGAGAAATAGTGTGACACAATCTTTTTTTGTTTTTTTAAAGACATAAGCTGCGTTTTGAATATGCCTTGATGTTGTTTTTCCCAAATTTTGCAGCATTTTAATAATTGTCTTAGCAGATCTTTGTATATTATGGTGTCTGAACAAATTGTGAACGCACTCATTTAAAGAGCGGTTTTATTTGACAAATCCAGAAGCTGACCTTGCCTGTGAATTGAATAAAAGTGTCATTCCTCAATAACGCGCGGGCTATGAGTAAGAGCATGTTTTAGAAGCAGGGAGCACGGCGGTGTGTGGGCTGCGAGCCCCTAGCAGCAGCGTGTCGTCCTTTGTAGTTCACAGGCTCAGAGTCCTCCACATTCTGACCGTGACGGGCCGGGATCCTCTGAGCTTTACTATTTTATGTACGAGGGGTTCTCGCGGCTCTGAGGCCGAGGGCTCCAGGATGAATTATGTCTGTGATGTTCACAGCCCCTCAATGCTCAGGCATAAATCATGCTGGCCTGAGCTGTGGTGCAGGCGCCCCATGTTCAGGGCTGTGTGTAAATAGTCCGGGTTCCTGCGGGTTCTGGAGCAGTGGTGGATCAGCACACTGCAGGAGACCAGGAGGTAAAGACGGCTTCACGTTGGGGATGCACGGATTTTACGCTTTATTTTAACATGATCTTAAAAAACGCCCACTCTTGATGATGATGCATTGTCGTGATGACATCATCAAAGATGGTCGTGGATGGATGACGCGTTTTTTAACCTTAACGCATGAAGGCTCTGAAAGACTAATCGCCGGTTTGATTCCATAAGCGTAACCAGCGTCACACACCCCAAGTTCAAGCTTTGTTGATCTTTTATCGTTTTCCGAGCTGGCTATTTGACCAAAGTTCTTTCCAGGCCTTCTGTATTGTCCCCTGGGCCACCAGGTGCTTGTGTCACGATATCAAATGACTAACCAAGCGAATAAAGTGCAGCGGTAGACAGACCTGGAAAAAACAGCCGAGGAACCAGGAACCACGCCGTCCAAACCCACTAACACCATTAACCCGCTCCCAGTTCACTCTGGAAACCATTCGAAAGAAATGCTTGTTTTGAAATGGATATTAACGTGTGTGTGTGTGTGTGTGTGTGTGTGTGTGTGTGTGTGTGTGTGTGTGTGTGTGTGTGTGTGTGTGTGTGTGTGTGTGTGTGTGTGTGTGTGTGTGTGTGTGTGTGTAGGTTTTCCCTCCGTGACACGCGACAGAACCACCTACGACTCCCTGGACCAGCAGCCCCAGGTCGCTGACCCCGCCCCTCCCTTCAACCAGGCCTAGGATGGCCCGCCCCCTTCCACCAGGCCCCCCCCCCCCTCCGCAGCCTCCCAGGACCCCCCAGAGGTGGACCCCCACGGCCCACTTGCTCTTAGTGTAGATCCAACCGACAGTGGTGCATTGTGGGTGTTTTCATCTGGGTCTTCCTCTGCGGGGGGGGGGGGGGAGGCAGGTACCCTCCAGAACCAGACTCCGCCCATGGCTGTTGTTTGTTATTAGTGAGACAAAGATAATACATACTGAAATGGCTCCATGCGGAACGGAGAGCATCTCCACGTCCCCCTCCTGTGATGCTGATGTGGTGTTGTTGTTGTTGTTGTTGATGTGGTCGTGAAGAGGCGGGTGTTTGGCTTCAATCGTTTGTTTCACGTTGCTTTGTGTTTGGTACTTGGAGAAACTTGCTGTTATGGAGTGCTGAGGAAACTCCGGATCAGAGGCTGACTGTGGTTTGTGTCGATGTTAAAGTTACCGTGTGTCACATCGACCACTAGTGTTAAAAATGGGGGCCGCAGTCGAAGTTCACCATATTGGAGAAAGTCGTCTCCCCTCCCCCCCCCCCCCCAACCCATGTGCAGACTCACATGGGTTGCCAGGTTGAGGACACTGAACTCACACGAGGGCAGAACGGGCCAAGCTCAATATTGTATTTTGAGACGAGCACTGATGAATCCTGCAATGTTAGTTGAACAGCAAATATATACATTTGCAATTTATTTATTGTTTTGAAAGTCTCTGTCTTTCAAATGCAACTCCGAGATGGCCCTTGTTTGAGCACGGCCCTGCTGACGGAGCTTCATCCACAGAGGGCTGAACGCTGTTTAGGTCGAATAGAATCTAGCACCATCTCAGTTCCTCCAGTTACTCTGCCTGCTTCCGCTGCAGCATGCTGTGTGTGTGTGTGTGTGTGTGTGTGTGTGTGTGTGTGTGTGTGTGTGTGTGTGTGTGTGTGTGTGTGTGTGTGTGTGTGTGTGTGTGTGTGTGTGTGTGTGTGTGTGTGTGTGCGTGCCATTTTGTTTCATATCTGGCCACCGTGGCTACTCTGAGGATAGTGAATCATAACAAACAAGACAAGACCAAGGTTGTGACCCGTTTCAGTTTCACAGGAGATCATACTGGTGGCAGCGCTGTGGTCGCCGAGGTCTTATTGACTCAGCATGTTTCATTCACCGCTGATGACACCGTGGTCATTTTATGATTTAGTATTGGACATTTGTTACATATAGCTCCTTCAATACACGTATTGGCTTTGAAATGATGATACAAAGGTGCCTTAAGTTAGTAATAAAGAGAAAAGTCATGGTACGGCAACAGACCAAACCGCAGCAGTAAAGATGAAGGATATGGTCTCCAGACACGGCGCTAGATGTTTCCCAATCAGTTTTTATTATACATCTGACTTTTCATTTGCAACAATTGGCTGTACAGGTTAGACCGTTCTTTTTAGTCATTATTTTGTATTTTAAAACTTCTTACTTAGTCTTTTAAGAAATGATATAAGATCTATTTAAGTCTTGAGCTTGCACTTCCCTGTCACGGTATTCCGATATTAAATCCTGTATTTCATCAAGCTAGAAGTAAAGCTGATTAACTACTGTTACCGTCTATATTCCGTGTTGGGAAGCCTTCAGCCAGTTTCCATGGTGCCCTGACTGGTTCTGTGTACAGCAGATTGGTCGGCCAATTACGGGACTTAGTGAGCCTTTTTTACAGTTGCCACATTGGTGTATTTTGCTGTTGTTGCTCCAATTGCTCTGATTACATCCTGTTAGGAACTTTTAGGAACATTAGGAAGTTTTGTCGTCGGAAATTGGATGTGTAGTTGGAACGCTGGCGCCGTCTGCTTTGCGGTGATTTCCAGGTGAGGCGATCGATTACTCCTCCAATAGCCTCGAGACTTGATTTCTTTTTTAGGTGTCACCAATTGCTCATACCAAGGCCCCATCTTTTCTGAAAGACTTGATGAACACATTCTGTTTTTGATTCCGAAATGTTTCAAGGCGATGTCAGTTGACATCCAAACTGTTCAAAATGAGGGTCCAGGTTAAAAGATCAACTTTATATGAAAGACATTCAAAAAAAAAAAGTTATCCATTTTAAGTATTAGGTGGTTTTTAGAAATAAAGAACCACTGCTTTAGAGTATGAAATATGGCCTATACAACCTCTCATATGTTTGTTTTTATTTGAATTAGACTTGAATGCCGCGAGTTCAATGCTGTTGGATTCTGGGTCAGATACTAATTGTATTTTGCAATGTTCAATGCTACAAGGTTAGGTGGTTTTCTGTTGAATTGAACAAGCCCCGCTGTGAGAATATCCCTTTAGCCGTCTGTCTTGTGAGTGATTTCTCATAAAAACATCATTATTTTAGAAGTCTATTTGTCATGTTATCCTTTTGTTTTTTACTAACATTATTTTGTTATTACAAGAATAAATTCAGTTCCTTGATGTTGGAATACCTTTTCTTACAAATAAAAGAGACAAGTTGCAAACAGTGTAGTGTTTTTATCGATGGTATCTTGATCAATGCTTGTGTCAGTGCTTGATAACGTATTAGTTATTGATTAGTTGATTAGTCTTTGAACGGGCAGGTAAAGGTCCTGTATAGCAGAGCCCTGTGATATCTATTTATAAAATGGTGAGCTGCATCAGAACTGGGAACTATCCAACTCAAAGATACCCTCTCAAACATAATATACGTTCCTCGCAGGTACAATTCTCAGTTTCTGTTCGTCTTTTAAACACGTTTGTGTGCTAAGCTAAGCCTGAATCCCTGTGGTGATCCAACACATCAACAGCTCCTTCAAAACGCCTGGTGTTCATATTTCCCATAATCCCCCGGGGAACGCAGGTGAGAAGAATACGGGCTGTTTCCCAATGTGAAGGAAGCATGCTCAACAGCCTCCCTTTTAAGGACGCTACGTAACAGAACGCCGACAAGCACTGTTCCAATGTTGAGAACAGTCAGAAATTTGCGCCCTTTTCACGTCCTTTGTGATTGAACATTCCAAGATTTTTCAAGGATGCATCGATGGATCCTCAACGAGCCAAAATCCCCACAATCCTTTGCGTTCACATGCTACACAGAGTAATTTAAAACATTTTGAAGTGTGAAGTTATTTGAAAGTTTTCAGAAATATTTTGTGACGTATTGCTTTTTATAGATTAATCATGTAAGTGCAAACAATTAAGCGTAAAGACCTGTGCGATTTTTTTCAAACGCAACGTAATGATAGGCTGTATTTTGCATGGAGTGATTTGTTTTAATATGTACGTAGCTGGTGTTTAAACAAACTACTTTCGCCAATAACAATTGAAACAATTACAATATTTACCACTGGAGCAGTATCAAACAGCGGAAGCGCTTCCACACTAGCAAGTCGTTCCAAACTCTGAAACGCTAGGCAGCACTCTAGCCTCATCTCCGAAGGACGCGACTCGCAAGGAAGCGTTCTAGCAAGGCGGCACGTTGGGAAACAGCCACGGGTTCAGGGGAAGGATCCAAGATGGCAGGGACTGGTAAATGTTGTCTTCCCTTTAATGTGTAATTGTTTCCGCGCGGCCCCTCCTTCAGACGAGGACCTTCTCCTGCTTTTGTTCAGCGGGACCTTGAGGGCCCACGGGTGAACGCACACGCCGCTGAAACACTGAACACGCAACCATCATAATAATAATGACTGTTATTCTGTGGCACCACAAAACACTTTTCCTCCACACAATACACAACCTTGCACTCACTCTCTCTCTCTCTCGCTCTCTCTCTCTCGTCTTAATTAAGTCTTAACTATTCCGTTAATGATTCATTCACACCGGGCCCCTGCTGAGATGAGTGTGAGTGTGTGTGTGTGTGTGTGTGGGGGGGGGGGCAGAGAATCGGCGGGGCCGTTGCTGGAGGCCTTATAGAAATACCTCTCTCTCTCTCTCTAACGAGCAGTTGATTAATACAGCGCTGCCGGGCAGTTCCTCCAGAGAGTTTGTCAGCCCTTGCGTGCGTGCGAAGCTGACACGTCTGTGGGCCACACCTGTGAGTCAAGGACAAGCCCGCGCGCCTTTGTTGCTCTGTGGAATAAAAGAGAACTCAATTTGTCACTGCGCTTTTATTGCGCTAGAGTGTCCGTGGCCCCGGGGGGCCCCCGGCGTGCTGTGAATACGCGCAGCGGGCCCCCGGACTGCGGACCCCGTATATAATAATGGTGATAGTAATAACCGATATTCTCTGTGTAGCGTATGTGTAGAGTATGTGGCGCACACAGAGTCTTTATTAAGTCAAATTCAATTGGGCTTTTTTTATGACGGTTTGTAATGTTATTCTCCGAAGCCTTAATAAAACTTAAATTAATAAAAGCAATATCCCCTGGCAGCGTGGTGAACAGGCTGGGATATAACGAAAGGCTTTGCATGAGACGCCAGCCACAGGAGAGGGATTAGCTTCAACGCCTAAACAAACCATTCTTCTTCATTAGCCATAGCAGCTGATCCCAATCTCAATTCCTAATAGACGCTTCATGGAAGCGTCTATTAGGAGTTGATAGCTTGTAAATCTGCCAAGAGATCTCCTGGCTGCAGTCCAATCTTTGTAGCAGAACAATTTGACGCAAGTGCAAATTTTGGCTCAGCCTGTAGCTCGCATTGACCTGCGTTCAACGTGAATCAGTGGATTCTTTATCGACCTGTTGACCAATCCTGTTCCAGCAGCACAGCTCTGTGTCTGTTTCTGTTGCGTCACGTTGACGTATTTCTCTCTGCTCCCGTCTTTAATTCATACACCCTCCCTTGAATGAACTAAATAAATACGGCGCGGTATATTAAATCACGCCATAGATCAAGAGAGCGTTGGGAATCAAACCTGTGACCTTCAGAGCAGGAGGGGTAGGGGGCTGGGTCCATTATGCGGTGCGGGGACGCCGATGATAGAATATTGATGCGCGCAGACCATCAACGGGCCCCTGGCCCCAGAGCCTCTAATCAGGTTCCCTGGGCCCCCAGGGGACCGAGGAAACAAGGTCGGAGGTCGGACCCTATGGTTCTGTGAAGGGGGTGTGGGGAGGGGTATACATGAATAGGTTTAGAATAAAGACGGAGTACGTACGTTAATGCAACCCATCATCTCCTCTCAGTCCCGCCGGTCTGCCATTCTTCTGAATGGCATTGTGCCCTACCAAGTTCTTTATACGTGATATAAAAAAAACGTATTTCCTGAATATTAAAGATTAAAAAGGGTTTTGGGTTAGTGAACATCCTCTGGATGAATGATGATAACCCCTACGACCCCGAGAATGACCCTTGACCTCATGACCTTAAAGTTGACCTTTCTCAGGGCGCACCAGTCACTATGGTGATATGGGCCTTACAATTTATTTGTATTCACCACAAACCAGCCAGCCATGACCAGCAGTAAATAGTGTCAACATAGCTCACACTTTCTCCTTGGAGGGTGCCAACATCTTAATCTCCTATCGGTTATGTCTGAAATATTCTGTGTTTCCCATTTTCCACACCACAGCATGAATTGATGAATTTTATTTAAATATTCAATGTATTCTTGATATATGCTCTATTTGTTTTGAATATCATTGTATATGTGCGTGCGTGTTTATATCTTATTCATTTGCTGGCGCTATGACCTAATTTAGCGCTGAGAACTCGTTAAACATTCAGATCGTCATTTCGTGCCGTGAGTCCTGCTCAGACCAGAAGCGTTTCTAAATGACTCAAGTATCGGACAGAGAAGCCCACCTTATAATTAATGAGTATCATTAGCATAGCAACAGTAATTATTGGGTAATTCTACAGAAAGATGAGAATAAGAGAAGAGAAAAGAAGAGAATATTAATATAACAGAGAGTGGAAGAGAGGGAGAGAGAGGGAGAAAGGGAGAATATGAGATAAACGAAAAGCGAGGGAATGAAAGAGGAAGTGAAAGGGAAAGAAACAAGGAGAGGCAGAAAATCTGTTGACGAGAGGGAGGGAGGGAGGGAAGAGGGAGGGATGGAAGAGAGGGAAGGAGGGAACAGGGAGGGAGGGAAGTAGGAGGGAACAGGGAGGGAGGAAAGAGGGAGGGAGGGAAGAGGGAGGGAAGTGGGAGGGAAGAGGGAGGGAGAGAGAAGGGAGACAAGGTAAGGAGATGGAGCTCAGCAGAGGGAGGTTTAGGGAGATAAGCCACTTGGAAGAAGGGAGTGAATAAGAAGGAGAGAGAGAGAGATGGGGAAAGAGAGACGGAAGGAAAATGGGGGAGCAAAATAAGAGATGGGGAAGATAGAGAGAAAGAGAGAAAGGTGGATAGAGAGACAAACAAATGTACCGATAAAGGGTCTGAGAGAGAGAGAGAGAGAGGGAGAGAGAGAGAGGGAGAGGGAAAGGGAGGGAGGGAGAGAGAGAGAGAGAGTGCGCTGGAGAAAGTAGGGCCGAGGGTGGAGCGGGTGCAGATGATGAATGACCGTGGGGAGGGTGGTGAGGCCCTGGCCATATTTTACTCTGCTGTCACCAAGTGTATTTTTAATGAATCCACACCTTGGACTCCACTGCAGTGGAGTGGAGTCCACCACCACCAGCACCCTACCCCCCCAAACCCCCACCACCAGCACCCTACCCCCCCAAACCCCCACCACCATCACACTACCCCCCCCCCAACCCCCACCACCAGCACCCTACCCGCCCCCCAACCCCCACCACCAGCACACTACCCCCCCCCCCCCCAAACCCCCACCACCATCACACCACCCCCCCCCAACCCCCACCACCCAACCCCCACCACCAGCACACTACCCCCCAAACCCCCACCACCATCACACTACCCCCCCCCCCCAAACCCCCACCACCAGCACCCTACCCCCCCCAACCCCCACCACCCTACCCCCCCCCAACCCCCACCACCAGCACACTACCCCCCCCCCCCCAAACCCCCACCACCATCACCCTACCCCCCCCCTCCCCCCTGAGCCACTACGACATAAAACTACTATACTACTACTACTGCTGCTAGTACTACTGCTTCTGCTACTATACTACTACTGCTGCTACTGATACTACTACTACTACTACTACTACTACTCCTACTGCTGCTAATGCTTCTACTGCTAATACTGCTACTACTACTGCTCGTACTAGATAGAGATTTATTTGTCCCTGCGGAAAATTGTTCTGCGCCATACAGTATGTCTGATACATTTATACAAAAAAAAGACAATAACACAGTTAGACAAGACAGGATAAACAACAGAGTTTCCCTCAGCAAACCACCCCCACCCCCCCCCCCCCCCACCCTACCACATCCCCCCAAACTCAACATCAGGACAGATGTACTACTGCTTCTACTGCTGCTGCTAATATTACCACTGCTGCTAGTAGACTACTACTTCTTCTGCAGTGATGACAGCATCAGACTGGGGTTGTAAATGAGCCAACTGGCTAGAAACCTTCTATGCAACACATCTACAACACATTGTTATGGAATAGACTGTGATAATTGTGGATGTAATGTAACGCGCGCTGCATTGTCCCTGACAAATTGCAGAAAAAAACTAAAAACAAAAAGTCCTTCAGTTAGCTCTCGCTCTCTCTCTTCCTCTCTCTTCCTCTCTGTCTCACGCGTCCATCAAACCCAATGTGTATCTCTTTCCTCCAGTAACTGAAGACAGACATCCACTGGGTCGGACATGAGCAGCAATCCCAGCACACCGGTACGGAGTGTTACTCTGGGAGGATCAAACCCCCAAACTCCCATTTAGCAGGCGGCCGGCGGGGCCTTCTGGAGAGAAGAGAGTTATAAAAGTGAGCGATAAAGTGAGCGGGATGGAGAGGGAGGAGGAGGAGGAGAGCTATCTGCTTGCTGCAGTATTGGGTAGTGCTCCCCGAACCATGCAGCTTGTCTGAAACAGAGGGGGGTAAGGGGGGTAAGGGCGGGCGGGTCAGGTGGGGCTGTGGGTGACAGAGTGAGACCAGGAGGATGAATGGGAGGGAGAGCCCAGATAAGGACTTAAGGGGGAAGGCTTTAAACACACACAGCCCTTCATAACTCACCTTCACTGCAGGGCTACAGAACGTTCCCCCCCCCCAGGTGGTTCTGCTTCCCCCCGTGATGGTCGGGCTTTTCAAAGGCAAGGCCACGGACAGCGTGTCTGTACTCACATGTGTCACACACACACACACACACACACACCACACACACACACACACACACACACACACTAACGCACACATCCACATGTGGTTGCATTCATACAAGGACCGTGTGAAAAGGCAGCCCTCCTTTTCACGTACCCACAACATTTAACTGATCAACACGCACACACGCATTCACACATATGGTAATGACACGCAGTGCCGGCAACCGCGTCTTGTCATTAAAACATTAAGGATCACGTTCTACTACATTATTCTTCTACATTATACTTTGGTAACTCATCTACACATCCTAGCAATCGGTTAGGTACCAGCCGATCTGCTCCATAACCCATTCTCTGCCATTAATCCATACATTTTGCACGACATAAACAAACACTGACAGTCCTCACTCACTTCCTGGTCCCCTCAAGCATTTACAATCCCAGGCAACCCAGGCACCTGGAATCACTTAATTGTCTGATTGGGATGCGGGGAGATGACAGTTGTAAGGGGGGGGAATTGTTAGGGCTATAAGGTAATTATTATGGGGTGTTATATATTTTTTGCATAGTAATGTACATAATCATAATGTGAGATATGCGTAGTAGAAGAGAAAGTGTGTATAAATGTTTGACAATGTTGTTAAGATTAACATAGCATTGTACATGGACCCCTATGCACCCTATGCAAATGGTATCTCCAAGGGAGATAGTTGAATGGCTTTATTTAAGCCCGGTGTTCATGCCTGCAGGGAACCCGGGGAGGTTGCTGTGAGCTTGTTGTGAGGCGGTATATGTAGCACAATGTTTCCTGCAGACCTAGGGCTAGCGAACACCCCTCGAGTTGATTTTGTTTTTGTTTCGCTAAGTATTTTTGTTGGCTTGGCCACTTTTTTTTTTGAGTGAGAACTATAAATAAATTTGCCAAATTTCATGCAAACCACCGTGCTGGCTGAATTCCTGTGACCTCCTCAATCAATCCAGTAGCCCCTATCCTGAAGTGGGAGTGAGCTGAGGGGCTCATCGCCACAGACCGTCTATACTTTAAACATACAGAGGTGGTTCTAGTCCCGGTTTGAATCATTAGAATCGTTAGAATTGGGAACCGGATTAGGACCGCAGTTACTGGGGGTATTGTGAGTGTTGGGGCAACTGTGAACATGTTTTATATTCTGAACATGATTCAACATGGATTGCATTCAAATATCGTCATACTGTTTGGAAGAATATTCTTTATTTGTAGTACAAGTTACAAATGCTATTCAACAAAATAAGGTCTCTGCACACTAGCAGTACTAATAGCATTTAACCATCACTAGCAGGACTAGGGGTGGTTAACCATCACTAGCAGCACTAGGGGTGGTTAACCATCACTAGCAGCACTAGGAGCAGTGAGCAGCACAGTGCAGAGCCCGGGGATCAACTCCAGCTCTCCTGACTAGTGCCTTGGACAAGGGCAACCGGCAGGAGTTTGAACCTATCATGAATGTCTTTTGGTGTCGGAGCAAACCGGAGGTGAACACTCAGTGAGCGCACACAGACTCCGCAGACAGAATGAGCTCCACATCACAGTTCACTCAGCCTAATAATAGTCTAATTCAGCTAACAAAAAACAGCTGAAAAGGCTACTAAAAACCAACCAAAGCAAAAACATGCAGACAGCAAAGACAGATTAGCATTTAAACCATTAAGTCTCTGCTCTACACACAGATTCAATTTGTTGCGGCGGCTCTCTTGAGTTTTAAGGTCTTTTGTCACCGGTCCAAAGGCAACAGATTGTGTGAGGCCTGCTGGTGTTGTGTATGCAGGGAGCCAGCGCTGTTTAAAGACGGCGATAATGAATAACTAATGACTAGAACTTAGTTGTGTTTCAGGGACAAAAGAGTCAACACAAGTTAAAGAAGGTCTTTCATGTTTGTTATCTCATGTCACTGAGGGTGTGAGCTGAATCGTGTAGTGTAGTAAGGGTGTTCCACTCCCAGCCAAAAGGTACTGGGTTCAATCCTCAATGTCCACACTGACCTGTAGGCGTGACGCCTCACCCCGACCTGCTTATTAATCATATATCTGAGTTTCAGTAATTTGGTAAATGTGTAGATGTACAAAAAAACGGTTTTGAATATTGAGAGGATGAAATCCTGAGAACTGCTGTGATGCAGATATTTCTCTCTGGTTGCTATATGGCTGGTAATCAGGTTTGTACAACTTTGTACATCATAATATAGTAAGTGGAAATCCCTGCCCAAATGTATTTCAAAAGAGCAGACCGAGGCAACAGAACAGATTTGCTTACTTGTCCATTTTCGTCAATAAAGCCGTGAGTTAACACACACACACACACACACACACACACACACACACACACACACACACACACACACACACCACACACACACACACACACACACACACACACACACACACACACACACACACACACACACACACACACACACACACACACACACACAGTGAAAACGTGGAACTGCAGCGTGGTCAGCATTGTCAGAAGTTCCCCGTCGCCAAACAGGCGACGGGGTGCGTGCGTGTGTGCGTGTGTGTGTGTGATATATGGATACATGGCGGTTGATGTGGGGTAAAAGGTGGAGGAATTGGAGGTGATGAAGGTGCAGGAGTTGGAAATGGTGGAGGTGCAGTAGGTGGAGGTGGTGTTGGTGGTGGAGGAGGTTGGAGTGGGTGAGGAGGCTCATATAGGACTAGTGGGTGAGGAGGCTCCTATAGGACTAGTGGGTGAGGAGGCTCATATAGGACTAGTGGGTGAGGAGGCTCCTATAGGACTAGTGGGTGAGGAGGCTCCTATAGGACTAGTGGGTGAGGAGGCTCCTATAGGACTAGTGGGTGAGGAGGGCAGCTCTTCCCCTTGGGGTCGCTGGTTCTGACGGGGCTCTCCTCCGGCTCAGGGACCGCTGAGGGGGGGGTCACCGAGGTGGGGGTCACTGTGGCGGGGGTCACCGAGGTGGGGGTCACCGAGGTGGGGGTCCGGTCCGGTCGGTCCCGGATCATGAGGAGCGTCTGGGGCCCGCTGAACAAGTTGTGATCAAATGTCAAGAGGACGTGAGCACCTTCCCTGGTTTATGTTCCTTTGAAAACTGACCCTTTTCGTCATATCAGAGTGGGCGGGGCATACCATTCCAACCAATCATGACACAGTGGGACCCTAAAGTACCCAGTAGGGCGCCAATCACATCCCTCATACCCCCTATACCCTATATTCAGATTCAGATTCAACCCTTATTGTCGTTGCAGAGTACAAGCGCAGAGACAACGAAATGTGGTTGGAGAGCTAAACAGATCTAGATTCCATGAACTGGATGAAGTCAATGAAGTTAAAAGGCAGTCTCCAGTTATCCAGGTGCAGATGTCGGCTCTCACTAGAAGTGTAGAGGAGAACTCCGTTGCCTTCCTTCCCAGACTAGTGCTGGCTCGCCCCAGTGTCCTGGCCCGGATCCCACCCTGGCTCTCACTGCGGTCGCTTCCCCGCTCTCTAATAGAACGCTCTCATTCCTCAGACCTCCCCTCCGGGACACGGGGGTGAGTGTCTGGCTCACCCTGGTAGGAGGAGGTGTGGTGCCCCTGCTCTTGTGAAGCACTTAGAGTGTCCGTTGGAAGCGCTTTACAAATGCATCAATTATTGCTACATTCACATTTACTTTCAGGGCACTGAGCAGAGGCTTTATCCAAAGCGACTTACAATCAGTACATTTGTCAGAGGAAAGAGAAACAACTATATATCTCTGTGGGTACAGTAAAGATGTTCATGAGAAACAAGGGCCAAGCACTAACCGTCACTAGGTTAACCCATTCCCCGTAGACAACAGAGATAGCTAGGATGAGACACTACACCATGCAACATACTATTTTTAAGTTATTAGATGTGCAGTATAACATATGATATGATATGAAGAGACTTCTTTGTGTGTATTTTTGTGATGACACTTAACAGGACCATGTTTCACTGGCTATTGATAACAAACAGTCCTTCACGCTTCTCTGAGCTCAATGTGTGCTGTAATAACAGTCAGTAAGTGCTCTGTGGTTCAGATGCGCTCCAGTACCTTTCTGAGCTGTAGTGGTGTCTCTGAGCTCTAGTGGTGTCTCTGAGCTCTAGTGATGTGTCTGAGCTGTAGTGGTAGTGGTAGTGGTTAGTGATAGTGGTAGTGGTAGTGGTAGTGGTAGTGGTAGTGGTTAGTGGTAGTGGTAGTGGTAGTGGTAGTGGTTAGTGGTAGTGGTAAGTGGTAAGTGGTAGTGGTAGTGGGTAGTGGTAGTGGTAGTGGTAGTGATAGTGGTTAGTGGTAGTGGTTAGCGGTAGTGGTAGTGGTAAGTGGTAGTGGCAGTGGTAGTGGTTCAGTGGTAGTGGTAGTGGTAGTGTTAGTGGTTAGCGTAGTGGTAGTGGTAAGTGTAGTGGTAGTGGTAGTGGTTAGTGGTAGTGGTTAGTGGTAGTGGTAGTAGAGTCCTGTGG
>NC_140272.1:3855297-3870297 GCF_964030765.1 Micromesistius poutassou
TTGGCCCGTTGTACAGTTTGAGTTTGACACCCCTGCATTAAACCATCCAACACTCAGCATTAGTCAGACGTTAAACGCAGTCTGGAAGGGTTTGATTAGGGGTTTAATACAGACCGACCGCTGGCCTCTCAGGTGTGTTTGGGGGGTGAGTTCCAGGGGCAGGGTGCTCTGTCGCTCCAGGTCCCACGCACGGTCCTGAGGGTACTGGTGACAGGGGGCTGTCATCGGAGGGCCTGGGGCCGGGGTGGGGCGGCAGCTCGAGGTAGGAGGGGCCCAGGTGATGGGGCTATGAGGAGGAGGAGGAGGAGGAGGTTCTGGAGGATGTGTTCACGAGAGCAGGAAAACGGTATTGAAAGCACATTGTAGTTCCCTCATAAAACTCCAACTCCAACTAGAGCAGGTAATTAGTGTGGATCAGGATTTTATCCTTCAAGATGTGATTGGATTGGGAGATTGTGCGATGGGCAATAAGCCAATTGCGGGCTTTGTTTGAGGAATAGCAGATCTGATTCGATGCCAGAACAGTAATCCAGCACAGTTAACGTCATCACCATGTCATCACGTCATCATGGTGATCAGCTGAACAGGATGTATGGTTAATGCGTGGACATACTTTGCTGAACAGCGGGGAATAACATTGAATTCGCTAACAAGGAGAAAAAGTATATTTTAATTTCTAGGTGGCTAGGACGTGTCTTTGTGAATCTGGCATGTGATTTATTAATTTATTTTGTATGATTTGTCAGAAGGAACAGCTGTAGCGCGCTCTTCTGTTCTCTGGCTTGTCACCAAGCGGTGGAATGAGCAGGACAATGGAATCCTTCGCCTTCTCTTTTTGTGCTGCTCTGCTTTAATAATCCTGGTATAAATAACGAGATTAGATATGATGCACTTTATTAATCCCAGATAGGGAGTTTTGGAATGGAGGTGTTTCAGATAATGGAGCGAGTCAACGAGAAGCAGAGTCTGACTCTTTCGGAGGAGAGAGTGTGGAGGCAGAGCGCATTCTGCTCACCCTGAGGCTGAAACGCTGACCAGGGAGTCAGCTGCTGGCGTTTCATTTTGGTTTCTGATTTCAGACTAAACAATTACACAATAATTATAATGGAGAAAAAAAACTCTGCATACTCAATCTCCCTGTAATTTCCCTATAATCTCCCCATAATTTCCCTTCATACTCTATCTCCCTAAAATCTCCCTATAATCTCCCTATAAACTCCCTTTATACTTAATCTCCCTAAAATCTCCCTATAATCTCCCTATAAACTCCCTTTATACTTAATCTCCCTATAATCTCTTTATAATCTCCCTATAATCTCCCTTCATATTTCATCTCCATATAATCTGTCTATAATCTCCCTATAATCTCCCTTCATACTCCATCTCCCTGTATCTTATGTAGAACTCAAAACCATGAACCAAACTGAGAGCAGTGCTATGGATAGCGCTGGTTCAGCCCGTTGACAGCGACCCTGTCTGTGGCGGTACGGTGGGGCTCCAGGCTGTGGTAGGGCTCCAGGCTGTGGTAGGGCTCCAGGCTGTGGTAGGGCTCCAGGCTGTGCTAGGGCTCCAGGCTGTGGTACGGTGGGGCTCCAGGCTGTGGTACGGTGGGGCTCCAGGCTGTGGTACGGTGGGGCTCCAGGCTGTGGTACGGTGGGGCTCCAGGCTGTGGTACGGTGGGGCTCCAGGCTGTGGTACGGTGGGGCTCCAGGCTGTGGTACGGTGGGGCTCCAGGCTGTGGTACGGTGGGGCTCCAGGCTGTGGTACGGTGGGGCTCCAGGCTGTGGTACGGTGGGGCTCCAGGCTGTGGTACGGTGGGGCTCCAGGCTGTGGTACGGCTCCAGGCTGTGGTACGGTGGGGCTCCAGGCTGTGGTAGGGCTCCAGGCTGTGGTAGGGCTCCAGGCTGTGGTACGGTGGGGCTCCAGGCTGTGGTAGGGCTCCAGGCTGTGGTAGGGCTCCAGGCTGTGGTACGGTGGGGCTCCAGGCTGTGGTACGGTGGGGCTCCAGGCTGTGGTACGGTGGGGCTCCAGGCTGTGGTAGGGCTCCAGGCTGTGGTACGGTGGGGCTCCAGGCTGTGGTAGGGCTCCAGGCTGTGGTAGGGCTCCAGGCTGTGGTACGGTGGGGCTCCAGGCTGTGGTAGGGCTCCAGGCTGTGGTAGGGCTCCAGGCTGTGGTAGGGCTCCAGGCTGTGGTACGGTGGGGCTCCAGGCTGTGGTAGGGCTCCAGGCTGTGGTACGGCTCCAGGCTGTGGTACGGTGGGGCTCCAGGCTGTGGTAGGGCTCCAGGCTGTGGTAGGGCTCCAGGCTGTGGTAGGGCTCCAGGCTGTGGTGGGGCTCCGGCTGGGGGCGACGCGACGTGTTGTGCTGCGTGCGGTCGTGCTGCTCTGTGTTCCTCCTCTTCTCTTCTAAACGTTCCCCCGTCGACCGTCATTTGATGTTATTATTGTTCACGGTTCGATCTTTGTGCTCTCGGGCCTGAGGGCACAGGGGGGGGGGGGACAGGTTCATCATCCAGATGAACCTGTCTTGGTTCATCTGGATGAGGGGGAGGGGGAGGGGGGATGCCCATGGCGTCCCTGAACCCGGTGAGGTCAGGGACCAGATACCTGCTCTCTCTCTCGCTCTCTCGCTCTCTCGCTCTCACTCTCTGTTGCTATCAGGATTAACGGTTGTTCAGCCTTGCTATACCCCCCCACCTACTCTCACCCACCCCCCCTCCCCACCCCCTCTTTTCCATTAACCCCTCCTTCATTTTCCATTTTCTCTTTCACCTCTCTCTCTCTCTCGCTCTCTCTCTCTGTCTCTCTCTCTCTCTTTCACCCTCTCACTCTCTCTCTCTGTCTTTCGCGCTCTCACTCGCTCGTTCTTTATCTATCCCATTACTCTTTCTCTCTCTTGCCCTCTTGCTCTCTCTCTCTCCTGTATTTCACTTTCCATATCTCTCTCTCCCCCCTCCCTCTATCTCTCCCATAACTCTCTCTCTCTCGCTCTCCTCCACTGTCTAGACAAATCGCATTTATTCAGAGAGAGAGGGGAGGAGAGAGAAGTAGAGGGAGAGGTAGAGGGAGAGAGAGAGAGAGAGGAGGGGAGAGAGAGAGGAGGGGAGAGAGAGGGAGAGAGAGGAGGGGAGAGAGAGGGAGAGAGAGGAAGGCTCTGCTCCTACAGGCCTCAGCATAACAAGCTCGTTATGCAAACGCCTCTGATTGGCTGGCTCTGGTCCACTGCCTGCCACTGTTATAGAGTGCTCTTCTTGTGTGTGTATTTGTGTGTGTGTGTGTGTGTGTGTGTGTGTGTGTGTGTGTGTGTGTGTGTGTGTGTGTGTGTGCATGTGTTGTGTTTTTGTGTGTGTGTGTGTGTGTGTGTGTGTGTGTGTGTGTGTGTGTGTGTGTGTGTGTGTGTGTGCATGTGTTGTGTTTGTGTGTGTGTGTGTGTGTGTGTGTGTGTGTGTGTGTGTGTGTCTGGGTTGTGTGTGTGTGTGTGTGTATCGGTGTGAGAGCGAGAAAGAGGGAGAGTTTTGCATTTGTGTGTGTGCAGGCTTGTGTGTGTGGGCGCGTGCGTGTGTGTGTGGCTGAAAGAGTGAGGTGGAAAATGAATTGGGGAGCTGTTTAATGAAGAGAGCGATACAGAGAGAAGAAAATAATAAGGAATCTGTGAAGTGTGAGAGAGAGTGGAGGAGAGACAGTGGAGAGAAGAGAGAGAATGAGAGAGAGAATGATGGAGAGAGTTAGGGAGCTAGAGAGAGAGAGCAAAGAAGATAAGGAGAGAGAGAGCGAGAGTGGAGGAGAGGGAGAGAGAGAGAGAGAGAGAGAGAGAGAGAGAAGGAATGAGAGAGTAAAGGTGATAGAGATAGAGAGGGTGAGTGAGTGGGTGAGGGAGAGAGGGTGGAGGAGAGAGAGAGTAAAGGAGATAGGGTGAGAGAGAAAGAGAAGGAACGAGAGAGCAAAGGAGAGAGAGTGAGCGTGAGAGAGTCAGAGAGAGAGACTGGAGGAGAGAGAGAGAGAGAGAGAGAGAGAGAGAGAGAGAGAGAGAGAGAGCGAGAGCGAGAGAGAGAGCCAAGGAGAGAGTGTGAGCCAGACACAGGCTGAGAGCCATCACCATGGCAACGCTGGCAGGCTGCTGGTGAGGCTGTGTAGCGTTGCTGCAGCACTTCCACCGTGCTGCAGAGCAACACGCTGCAAGAGCCAGCTGCAAACCCCATACACACATATACACATCCATATATAGTATATACATATATACATACACACATATACACATCCATATATAGTATATACTTATATACATACACACATATACACATCCATATATAGTATATACTTATATACATACACACATATACACATCCATATATAGTATATACTTATATACATACACACATATACACATCCATATATAGTATATACTTATATACATACACACACATATACACATCCATATATAGTATATACATATATACATACACACATATACACATCCATATATAGTATATACATATATATATCGATAGTAGGCTAAATTGCCGACCGTGTGCCTATTGCTTTACAACATTTCCACCCTCTCCAGCAATCAACATGTTTTTAGGCTTCAGTGAACTATGCTATTGCTTTTATATATAAATAAACAACAGTTCAAGTTAGGCGCGGAGTGATAATGAACTCTGTAAACTGAAAGGGCGTTATAGCTGTGTGTATACGCTCATTATACAACAGTTGGGAACCAATCAGATCGCTTGATTTAAGCCACCCGTTTTATAAACATATATACATACACATATACATCCACATATATATATACACATCCATATATACATCAATATATACATCCATATATACATCCATACATTCATATATACATCCATATATACATCCATATATATAAACATATATTTACACACATATATCCATATATCCATCCATATATAGTATATATGGATGTATATATGGATGTATGGATGTGTTACGAACCAAACTTTTGGGTCACACCCCGGACCGAGTAACACAAACTGGAGATCAGGGCTTACGTTGTAAGCAGACGTTTTATTTCTCAGACGCTGCTTTGTACATGGCGGGACGGTTATTAAATCAACGAAAGGAAAGATAATAAAACAGAAAGAAAACCCTAACTAACCCTAACTCTGGGGGACCCAAACTGTCCTACTCAGAAAATAAAAGGGGATGTGAATTAGCCGGGACCTATAACCTACTCTGCTCTAACTTAACCTAAAAACGTGAAAACAACCATCGCCAACCAACAACGTATAAAGTAAAGTAAAAGCAATAATGTCCCCCCATGGGAAAGAATGGTGCTGGACAGCAAATTGCAAATACAAAAGAAACTTGTTCACACGCGAACGCTCTGTGCCGGCGTGGCACCGCGTGACTTCCTGGTATCGCGACGGGGAAACCAGTAGGCGTGCGGGACCAGAAACGAATCCGTCTGCAGTCTGGGCTGGGCGGTCTTTACAGCCGAAGTCACGCCGCGGCGGGAACAGCCAGCCTGTAGGAAAAACGGATGCAGAGCAGCGCATCCGTCATATTAGCCCGTATTAGCATATATCATATTTGCCCGTATAGCAACCTAACAGGATGTATGTATGTGTATATATATACTGTGTATACATAGAGCCAAATAGCATATACATGTTTATATTAATAACTGATGATCGGGGCAACACACTTCAAGTCCCAGCTGCAAAGACGCACGCACGCACGCACGCACGCACGCACGCACGCACGCACGCACGCACGCACGCACACACACACACACACACGCACACACACATATACATATCTATATATACATGTATCCATAGAGCTGAGGACAGCAGGCAGCACATGCACTCATGCATCGTACATAAGCATGGCCATACTATGTCCAGTAAAACCAGCACATCCCAGTAAGCCCAGTAACAACGAGGTGAGCTGATGCTGGTCTGGGGGCCGTGCGGAGGTCGGGCCCCTGACCGGCTGTTTCCCTCGCCGTCGCCTCCCGGCCCGGGCAATCCGCCAGGGAGACTCTGTTACCATTAGCCCGGGGGCGGGGCAGTTAGCCCGGGGGCGGGGCAGTTAGCCCGGGGGCGGGGCAGTTAGCCCGGGGGCGGGGCAGCTCTAGGGACACGGTTCACTCCTCACCACGGGGAGGACGAGGCTGTCGGGCCAGAGCCACGGGGTGAGGAGGATGACCTGAAGCTCAGTGTTCAGGTGTCTGTGTGTGTGTGTGTGATTGTGTGTGTGTGTGTGTGTGTGTGTGTCGGGTAATGTTTGCGTGTTTGTTTGTATCCTGTTTTTTGTCCTGTTCTATTTGAACGTGGTGTGTGTGCGGTTGTGTGTTTGTGTGCATGTATGTACACACCTGTGTACTGCTGAATATGTGTTTTGAGAACACCTGAATGAAACAAAAACCTGCTCACTGACTTACTGCCGCACTACACACACACACATGCACTACACACACACACACACGCACGCATAACTAATGAACCCTGACCTTTACAATGAATTGAATACTTCCTATCCTGCACGTGTATCTGGTTGGCTCAATTAAAATGTGTTAATTAAAAATATGTGTGTGTCTGTATGCATGGACATGTACGTGTGTGCGTGTCTACGTGTGTGGGTCTTTGTATGTGTGTGAGTGTGTGTGTGTGTGTGTGTGTGTGTGTGTGTATGCATGGACGCGTGTGTGTGTGTCTGTGCATGTATGTCTGTGTCTTTGTGTGTGTGTGTGTGTGTGTGTGTGTGTGTGTGTGTGTGTATGTCTGTGTCTTTGTTTGTGTGTGTGTGTGTGTGTGTGTGTGTGTGTGTATGTCTGTGTCTTTGTGTGTGTGTGTGTGTGTGTGTGTGTGTGTGTGTGTATGTCTGTGTCTTTGTTTGTGTGTGTGTGTGTGTGTGTGTGTGTGTGTGTGTGTGTGTGTGTGTGTGTGTGCCAGGGCGGCGTGGCACCAGGAGTCGTGTCCAGCGATCTGGAGGAGGCGTCCGAGGGGGAGGAGAGGGGGGAGAGGGGGGAGGAGGAGCGGGGGGACGGCGGGTCGGCCACCGACAGCAGCAGCTACGGCGCGGCCAAGAAGAAGAAGAAGACGAAGGAGAAGAAGGAGAGGAAGCCCCGGAAGAAGAAGAGGGAGGAGGAGGAGGATGATGACGACGATGACGACGGCAACATGAAGGTAGATGAAGAGTCTTCAGTGGTCACGTGATCAAACGCACGCACACGCACGCGCACGCACGCACGCACGTACGCACGCATGAACGCGCACACAGACACACACGTACGCACGCACACAGACACACACGCACACACGCACACGCACACACACAGACACACATGCATGCACGCACGCACACAGACACGCATGCACGCACGCACACAGACACGCACACACACACACACACATACACACACACACACACACACACGCACACACACACACACACACACACACACATTACTCGGATGACTTTGATACTTTTTCTCCTTATAGACCTTATAACAACCGTTATTGACCTATACTCATACCTGCTCCCATGACCATGTGCTGAAAAAGTTCAAAGGCAAACGTTAACATCAAAGCGACTCTAACATTGCCATGTTGCTATTAATCATCTTAAAAAAATCCCTTTACAATACTTCAAACGATTGCTGAGAAATATTCAATTTCATATCACAGAACCCAAAACAAAAGAATGGCGTTGTTATGACATCAGGACCGCAGAGTCGCTCACCAGCTTCCGCAAAAGACTCACTTGTTCAGAGTTCACCTATGCTGTGTTCCAATATCCATACTTCCATGAGTACACTTAAACGTAGTACACTATCCGCACACTGCGCAGATTTTCAGATGTCAGTGTCGTTCCAAATCGAATACTCCGTGGTGCACTAACCGGAAATTACGATCGCGACGCCCGCCGTGGCTCCTCCCCCGCAATAAACATTTGAACAGTGAACTCTTTACGCATAGTAGCTATAAAAAGCTATAAAAGCTATAAAAGCTACAAAATGACTACTATTAATGCAGGCTATGTGGAAAATGCGGCGACGTTGGCTCAGCCTGGCGCTGCCTCTTCCGCTACGTTGCTAAGATGGCTGCCGCTGAGTACGAAAAGTGTGCATCGATCCACACTCAGCGGGTTGACCGTTTTGACCACTTATTTTCGCCCCGATCTGAATTGGAATGCCTTACGTACTCAAACTAAGTATAGTGAGTACGGATAGTATGGATATTGGAACACAGCACTAGCACTTATTGTATGGTGTACGTTCTGGCACTTAATGTACACACTTATTGTATGTTGTACGTCCTTGCAGTTAAAAATAGTGCTTAGCATGGTGTAGCATCTTATCCTAGCTATCTGTGTTGTATACGGGAATGGGTTAAGTGATGGTTAGTGCTTGGCACTTGGTTCTATGAACATCCTTACTGTACCCACAGCGATATATTGTTGTTTTTTCTTTCTTCTGACAAATTGTAAGTCGCTTTGGATAAAAGCGCGTGACCAGTATGTGTTGGTGTCCCAGGAGCCCAAGTCGTCCAGCCAGCTGATGCAGGAGTGGGGTCTGGAGGACGTGCAGTACGGCTTCACCGAGGAGGACTACACCACCATCACCAACTACAAGGCCTTCAGCCAGTTCCTCAGGCCAGTGCCTCCACGGCTCCGCTCTCAGACCTCTTCTCTCTCACCACCATCGTTTTCATCATTTATCAAATATTTTGGACCGCACAAACATCCACAGGGAAACATAAAAACACCACTCTGAGTTTCAGACAGAAAATCACAAATCTCTCTGCTGTTGTTTACCGTGTTTCTGACTGATTAGCTGGCTGGCTAGTTTGCCGGCTCGCTGTCTTGCTCACCAGCTGGCCGACTTAACTGGCTGGCTATCGGGCTAACTTGTTAATTATTTGGCTGACTGACTGACTGACTTGCTGGCTGGCTGACTGGTGGGCTTACTGGTTGGCAGACTGGCCATCTGGCTGAATTACTGGCTAGCTGTTAATTATTTGCTTAATTGACTGACTAGACCAACTCACTACTGGCTTATTGGCTAGCCTCGCTGCCGGCTGCCTCGCTGCCGGCTGCCTGCTGCCTGCCTGTCTGCCTGTCTGCCTGTCTGACTGGCTGTCTGGTTGTCTGGTTGGCTGACTGGCTGCCTGTCTGTCTGACTGGCTGTCTGGTTGTCTGGTTGGCTGACTGGCTGGCTGTCTGGCTGGCTGGCTGGCTGGCTGGCTTATTACAGGGCTGTCTCTGTGTGTGTAAGCCGGCGCTCTGACAAAGTGGAGCCGGGCTCCCTTGGAGCCGCTCTGAGCCGGGGCCCGCTGACAGCACTGAGCCTCAGAGCCACTGATCTGACTCAGGATGACGCGCCCGGGGACCCCCACCCCCCCCCCGCCCCCGCCGCGACACATACTGTGACACAGAGCACGACAAGTCCAGCGGGGGGGAGGGGGTCCACAGATCAGCCCGGCTGGTTCCCGCTGCCCAGAGGGGGGGGGGGGGGGGGACGGGACATAATGAAATAACCACGGCTTCCCCCCGCAGGCCTCTGATCGCTAAGAAGAACCCCAAGATCCCCATGTCCAAGATGATGACGGTGCTGGGGGCCAAGTGGCGCGAGTTCAGCGCCAACAACCCCTTCAAGGGCTCGTCCGCCAACGCCGTGGCGGCCGCGGTGGCCGCCGCCGTGGAGACGGTTACCGTGACGCAGCCCGTCTCCATCAGCAGCAGCAGCAGCAGCAGCCAGCCGGGCTCCGGGCTGGGGCTGCTGAAGAAGGCCAAGACCAAGGAGGGCAAGGGTAGGTGGTCCGGGCCTGCCCTGGCCAGAGGCCTCCAGAGGTCTGGGGAGGGGGAGGGGGGGGGGGGGGGGGGGGTAGGTGGTCCTGGCCTTGCCTCCAGAGGCCTCCAGAGGTCTGGGGAGGGGGAGGGGGAGGGCGGGGGGGTAGGTGGTCCCAGCCTGGCCTGGCCAGAGGCCTCCAGAGGTCTGGGGAGGGGGAGGCCGTGGGGGGTCGGGGGGGGGGTCCAGTCCAAGCCCAGATGTCCTGGGCTCTGTGGTGACCCCACAGAGTCTGAGCTGCTTATTAGGGACAAGTCTCTGAGCTTACTGTGAGTCCCTTTGTCATTGGTTTGATTGGGTACATCTTATAATTAATTAATAATTATTTGAATTCATATAGCGCTTTTCTAGACACTCAAAGCGCTTTACAGTGAAGGGGGACCTCACTAACCACCACCAATGTGTAGCACCCACTTGGGTGATGCACGGCAGCCAATTGGCGCCAGAACGCTCACCACACACCAGCTTGAGGTGGAGAGTGAGGGAATTAATGAATGAGCCAATTCTATATATATATATATATATATATATATCTTACCTTATTTGCTGAGGAATTTTCTTCTTTTACAAGTGACGCAAATTCCGAAATGTATAGATAAAGTCGATATATTTCTGAGCTATTGCTGTGGAGTGAACTGACGATCAGATGGGGGTCTTGAACGAGGAGGCGTATGTTAGGGCCGTGCGCCGTAGCGCTGGAGCTCTGTACGTCATGCTACTGGTGCACCAGTCACCGGCCGGGTACCTAGCACCCAGGAGTCAGGGGCATGTTGACCACGATGACTGAACAAACCAGCAAACAACAACACGATGGTTCATAGTGAGGGAGGGTTCACATGGGAGGAGTCACCTGATACTTCAGTTATAATTCGTGCCAGAAATTCAGGTGATAAATTATGAAGGATAAGGCGTGGTCGCCTCCGCTCCTCAGGGGTTGGCTGGGATTTCGATTTCGATTTAGTTGTCGGCAATAAACCGGAGGCTCTTAATTATTCCGACAGTTGACATTCCCTTGTTCCCTCACCAGACCTTCGCCAAAAACACCTTCACTGGCAGCTAGCTGTTGTTTAGCTGGCAGGTCGTCAGCGCCTTGTTTATGAGGACAGCTGGTGAAACGTTTCCCCTCTGCCTCTCAGGACCGGGGGTCCGGAAGAAGAGCAGGAGCTCCAAGGAGGTGAAGAAGAAGGCCAAGCCCAAGAAGACCAAGTCCAAGTCTGGCGGCAAGAAGAAGAAGGCCTCTTCTGTGAGCCAGCTTCTTAGCATTGTGTTAGCGTCAGGCTAGCTGTTTGGTATTACTTTGACAGCCTTTATTTGAGCTTTTGGTTGATTTCATATTAGCCTGAGAACATTTAGAGCTTTGTTTTTGTTTTTTTCTGATGGGTAGCTTTAGTTAGCTTCTCTGTTAGCTATGGCATTGTCAGCATCATCCGGTGTGCGTGTGTGTGTGTGTGTGCGTGCGTGCATTTGCGTGTGTGTGTGTGTGTGTGCGTGCATTTGCGTGTGTGTGTGTGTGTGTGTGTGTGCGTGTGTGTGTGTGTTTATCCAGAGTGAGGATGACTTCCTGGATGAGTCGGACTTTGATGACATCAGCGTCCACAGCCCCACGGTGCTCTCCGACGCCGTGGCAACCGCCGCCGCCGCCAAGAAGAAGGCTCGCCGAGGGAGGAAGAAGAGGAAAAGTATGTGTTTGAACTCGCTCCCCAGAGGGCTTTTACTCTGAAACGTCTGACTGGAGGGCTTTTACTCTGAAACGTCTGACTGGAGGGCTTTTACTTTGAAACTTCTTACTAGAGGGCTTTTACTCTGAAACGTCTGACTGGAGGGCTGTTACTCTGACATCTGATACGTGTGAGCGTTTGCTCTGAAATGTACAAGTGGAAAGCCTTGACTCTGATATCTTTTCCCGCAGCACTTTTACTCTGAAATCTCCTATTGGAGAGCTTTTACTTTGAAGAGTCTTACTGGAGCCATTTTGCGCTTTTCGTCTGCGTTGTGTGAAGTGTGAGTTCTGTATTGTGTGCTTGACCCTGGGCGAGTCTAGTGTCCTACTTATGGTGTCAAAATGCTCATGAACACACACACACACACACACACACACACACACACACACACACACACACACACACACACACACACACACACACACACACACACACAGGCAACCCCAAAAAAATAAAAAATAAAAAAACTTTCTATTTTCTGATAAAAAAAATAAGCAAGACAAAATAAGTAGGATGAATCTCAGGGGACCTCTGGTGCACATATCTGACCTTTAACCTGTGACCCCCCCCCCCCCCCCCCCCCCCCCAATAGAGGAGGACGGGGACGGCTATGAGACGGACCACCAGGACTACTGCGAGGTGTGCCAGCAGGGGGGCGAGATCATCCTGTGTGACACGTGTCCGCGGGCGTACCACCTGGTCTGCCTGGAGCCCGAGCTGGAGAAGGCCCCCGAGGGCAAGTGGAGCTGCCCGCACTGCGTGAGTCACCGCCGCCCGCCGTCTGAACCCCCCTAATGACGGGGGTCTGTACCCCCCCCCCCTAATGACGGGGGTCTGTACCCCCCCCCCCCTAATGACGGGGGTCTGTACCCCCCCCTAATGACGGGGGTCTGCACTCTGAAACCCCCCTAATAACGGGGGTCCACTACAGTCGCCAACACACTGGGCTGACCCCCACCCTGACCCCACCCTGACCCCGGGGTGGTGGCTGCGTGTGTTCTGGGTTTCAACTGGTTTCATACCCAGTGGGCTGGACCAACTGGTTTCACACCAGTGGGCTGAACCAACTGGTTTCATACCCACATGTGATCCCAGTCAACATCACACCTGTTGGTGGATAAGGAGTCCTTTAACTGAACTGGATTGGATCAGATTCCCGCAGTATCGATTGTAAGGCGGCTATTCCATTCCATTCCTGATTCTCCAGATTGTGCGTCCTCCTACCCTAGCTGTCTTTGTTGTGTATGGGGAATGGGTTAACCTTGCTATGGTTAGTGCTTGGCACTTGATTCTATGTACAGACAGGGATGTATTCTTCTGACACATGTACTGATTGTAAGTCACTCTGGATAAAAGCGTCTACCAAATGTAAACGTATTGACGATGTGTACCTAGTGTTAAGTCGCGTCCTGCTCTACTGCTGTGACACCGCCTTCCTCCTCTGACCCCGCGGGCGGCAGGAGAAGGAGGGGATCCAGTGGGAGGCCAAGATGGACGAGGAGGAGGAGGAGGAGGAGGAGGAGGTGGTCATCGAGGAGGAGGACGACCACATGGAGTTCTGCCGGGTGTGTAAGGACGGCGGGGAGCTGCTGTGCTGTGACACCTGTCCGTCATCCTACCACATCCACTGCCTGAACCCGCCCCTCCCGGAGATCCCCAACGGAGAGTGGCTGTGTCCGCGCTGCATGGTGAGCACCCCCCCCCCCCCCCCCCGGCCCCCTGCGGAGAACGCTCCTGTAGAACCACGGGGAACCACGGAGAACCACGGAGAACCACGGAGAACCACAGAGAACCGGCTCTCTGAGCTGCTGTCCAGGGCCTCTTGTTTTGAGACGTCTGAGATGTCATTACTGTCCTGTTAGAACCCCAGGGAGCGAGAGGAGAGTTGTGTCTTCAGCTGTAGTCCTGGGCTTAGGATCTGTGATGTCATTACTGTCCTGTTAGAAGCACAGGGGAGCGAGGGGAGGGGTAGTCTTTCAGCTGTAGTCCTGGGCGTCTTGTTCTGTGACGTCTGAGATGTCTGAGATCTCCTCCACGAGGCGTCTCTTCAGTTGCACTCTCTCTTCCGTGTCTCCGTCTCCACTACGTGTAACAGCAGCCATCAAGCATCAATCTCTATCGGACATAATGGAGCTGCAATCTGCTCAGCAATGATTTTCTTTTTCCGCTGTTATTTTATTCCGTCCAGATGGAGAAAAAAAAAGCAAAAAAAATATATATATTTTTTTAATAATGTATCTTCATATTTGTACATGATTTGAAACCGGTATTAAAAATGAAACGTTCCGAGGTTCCAGAGTGTGGCTCAGCCCCAGACCCCCCTCTCTCTCTCTCTCTCTCTGCCCCCCAGTGCCCGCCGCTGAAGGGCAAGGTCCAGAAGATCCTCCACTGGACCTGGGGGGAGCCCCCGCTGCCGGCCGCGCCCCCCCCCGGCCCCGACGGCCAGCCCACCGACCCGCTGCTCAAGCCCCCGCTGAAGGGACACCCCGAGAGGCAGTTCTTCGTCAAGTGGGGGGCCCTCTCCTACTGGCACTGCTCCTGGATCAGCGAGCTGCAGGTGAGCCTCAGGACAGCGCCTGGACATGGGTTCAGAACCCCAGGTGGACATGGGTTCGCTCTAGAGATCTCCCTCTCTAGGTTCACCACATGCTATTGCACATTGAACCTCTTATTGGCCAGAGTGAACCATATCAGCCAATAAGGATGCAATAGAATGCTCACCTCCTCCTATTGGCCAGGTAACCTGCCGATCAGGCCTTGACGCGACACACCTGTGCTCCGCTTATTGGAACTGAATTGGAGGGGCGTTTCCATGGGAACCGGCAGCGAGGCCCCAGAATGGAAACAAACTCAAAAGCCTTCCTTTAGCAGCGGGGTCCGGGGGATTTGGTTCTCCTCCAAAAGTGTGCAGTCGACGCCGCAGACACGTCCACCGTGAGTTCTCTCTGGGAGTAAACCGCGGAGGTCGTTATCAACACGACCCTCCGTTCCTTCAGTGGCTTTGGAGCCGAGTGGGACTCTGGTTCAGGCTTTAACAACCCGCGGCCCCGGGGGCTTATTCTGGGATAACAGTGGAGCTGTCAGAAGCGGCTCTTTATCTGCTCAGGGGACGCAGGCCCGCTGAAGGCCGTTCGCCACGCGCTGCTCCCGTCTGAGAGTGACAGACCCCAGTCTCACCTCGTAAACGCCTCGGCGCTCCCCAGCGGATAACACTCCTTCAAAGTAAAAGTCCCGCTGTGTCCGGGGGCCCTCGGCTGTCCCCGCTCACTCCCCAGCGGTACCTCCGGGTCTGCGCTGATTAGTTCATTCCGTCGCTTGACTGTGACACCATGTCTTCGGCACCGCGGTTGTGCTTTTATTTTCTTCAAACATTCAAGTGCTCCCCTGCAGAGTTCTCCGGGCTCCGCGGCATTGGCAGCCTGCGTTGCACACTTGTGGCTCTGCACTCTCCTGGC
>NC_140272.1:3876469-3934316 GCF_964030765.1 Micromesistius poutassou
CCCTCACCCCCTCTCTCTCTCCCTTTTTTCCCCTCTCTCTCCCTCTCTCTCTCCCTTTTTTCCCATCTCCCTCTCTCTCTCAACCTTTCTCCCCTCTCCCTCCCTCTCTCTCTCTCTCTCTCTCTCTCTCTCTCTCTCTCTCTCTCCCTCTCCCTCTCCCGCTCTCTATCGCTTTCCCTCCCCCCACCCCCCCCCCCCCCCCCTCTCTCTCTCTCTCTCTCTCTCTCTCTCTCTCTCCAGGGCCACTCTAAGGGCCCCTTCCTGGTGAGCGCTCCTCTCTCCACCATCATCAACTGGGAGCGGGAGTTTGAGCTGTGGGCGCCCGACTTCTACGTGGTGACGTACACGGGCGACAAGGACAGCCGCGCCGTCATCAGGGAGAACGAGTTCACCTTCGAGGACAGCACCGCCAAGACCGGCCGCAAGGTGTTCCGCATGAAGGTAGGGGAGAGAGAGAGAGAGAGAGAGAGAGAGAGAGAGAGAGAGAGAGAGAGAGAGAGAGAGAGAGAGAGAGAGAGAGAGAGAGAGAGAGAGAGAGAGAGAGAGAGAGAGCGCTCGTACTGAACGCTCTCGCTCTGAACGCCCACCAGGATACTGGAGGTCAGTGTCAGAGCATCTATAGAGCACTTTTCTTTTTTCTTTTTTCTTTTTCTTTTTCTTGAGAAGACACAGAAGTATTCAATTACAAGCGTTTCCTATTTTTCTCTTTTGTTGAGCAAGAGTTACCCCAGGCCCCGGCGTGTGGTTGTAGTACTTTTCTAACCAGTGGCTGCTCAAAGCCCTTTAAAATGATTGCCCCGTTCACCCATTCATACAAATTCACACACACACAACGGATATCTTCTCTATTTTCTCTCCGTGGCTTCGCAGAAAGACACGCCCATCAAGTTCCACGTGCTGCTCACCTCCTACGAGCTGATCACCATCGATCAGGCCGTTCTGGGCTCCATTAACTGGGCCTGCTTAGTGGTGGACGAGGCCCACAGGCTGAAGAATAACCAGTCCAAGGTGAGCCTCTGGATCACACTGGAATCAATGTCTCCCTTTGTGCTTGATGTCATTCCTTCTGTTAGGTATGCCAGGTGTGTATCTAGCATTTAAATCCTTCGAGATTAGGTTAGACATAGCTCAGTATAATTAAATAAATTGTCAGTGAGCGGCATCACATTGATCATGGCTGATTTAGAGTATTAAATATCACATTTACATTTACATTTAGGGCATTTAGCAGACACTTTTATCCAAAGTGACTTACAGTACATTGGTCAGAAGAAAGAGAAACAACAATATATCTCTTTCGGTAAAGTAAGGATATTGATAGAACCAAGTGCCAAGCAAGGACGTACAACAAACAATAAGTGTGTACATTAAGTGCCAGGACGTACACCATACAATAAGTGTGTACATTAAGTGCCAGGACATACACCATACAATAAGTGTGTACATTAAGTGCCAGGACGTACACCATACAATAAGTGTGTACATTAAGTGCCAGGACGTACACCATACAATAAGTGTGTACATTAAGTGCCAGGACGTACACCATACAATAAGTGCGTACATTAAGTGCCAGGGGTAAAGTTTTAGAGGGAAAATAAAAAGTCCAGTGTCGATATCTAATTCTGTTTGGCCCAATCCTAGTTTGTATGAATGTACAATCTGTATTTCCGGCTGTACTAGTGAAGCCTTTGTTTCCTTGCCGTGTGTCCATCCTTTGTCCGATGTGTTCCAGTTCTTCAGGATACTCAACGGCTACAAGATCTACTACAAGCTGCTGCTGACCGGGACACCGCTGCAGAACAACCTGGAGGAGCTCTTTCACCTGCTCAACTTCCTCACGCCAGAGCGCTTTAAGTAAGACCCCCTCCCTCCCCTCCCCACTCCCTCCCCCTTCCGCCCCCCTCCCTCCCCCCTCCATCCTCTCCCCCCTCCATCCCCTCTCCCTCTCTCTCCCCCTCCCTCCTCCCTCCCCCAATTTCTCTCTATCCTTCTTCTCTCTATCCTCTCCTCCCTCCCTCTATCCTTCTCTCCCTCCCTATATCCTTCTCTCCTTCCTCCCTCTATCATTTTCTCCTCTCTACTCTTCTCTCCCTCTCTCTATCCTTCTCTCCCTCCCTCTCTCCTCCCCCCCCTCACCTGTCTATCTTTGACCTCCAGTTATCAGCTCTACCTCAGTCAGCGTAACTATGATCAAGATTTCATTTCCACAATGTAGCAGAGGTAGAAACCGTCCAATCAGAGTCCTGGTAATTATCAGTTAGTTATCCATGCAGTTATGCTAATTATCAACACGCCATCGTTAGAGTGAGAGATATCAGTGAGCGGAAAACAGGAAGACCTTCACATTCCGGACCTGGATTCTGAACACAATAGCAGGAAAAATCCTCCATTCCTCCCCTCTCCGTGTCCTCCCTCCACTCCCCATACGTCTGTCCCAGGGGCCCGGCTGTTAACCCCAATGATGGGCCCCAGCAGAGGGGCCACCGGTGGGCTGCCCTGCCTGGGAGGGTTCACCGCTCAGGGGAAAGCCTCAGTGATTTCACTGCAGGATCCGTCATAATGGCAATCCTCTGTAGTGGGCCTCAGCCCTCCAGGCTAACGCTGGCTATCATAACACTGGCTAGGCTAACACTGGCTAGCTTACCACTTGTTTAGAAAACGTTTGTTATGAGAACACTTGTCAGGCTTGTTTTCTCCTTAACACCCCATTGTTTGTTTCATTGTTTCTATAATTTGTGAGACTAACACTGGTTGAGCTAACACTGTTACCGGGTAAATTCTCCCTGTGTTTCTAGGTAACACGTTTTTCTTTAGTCTTTCTCGTTAGACTAAAGAATTTTTTTTTTCTTACGATCAACCCTCACGGAGCCCTCCCACTGTCCCCACCCGGCCCTCTAAGCTGCACTAGTTCACCATACACACTGGGTTGCAAGGCAGCTTAGAGGGGACACAACACTACTATTTATTTTTTTAATAAATAAAAAAGGCTTCAAAGTCTCTCCTGCTTACTAACTGGGAGTGGCTCAATGTTACAAATTGCGACTTTGATTACTTTCAAGAGTATTTTTTATTTACGACTTATAACTTACATATTTATCAAAGCTGCCATCAGCAATTCTTGATTCAATTGTGTTTCGAATGATTGCAATAATTACTGACTGCAGCTTTAACTCAATACATTGCCAATCAGATGCAATTAGCAATTAGACGAGCGTCTCCTATTGGTCGGTACGATGATCTGTGTGTTCTCCATCGATCCACAGCAACCTGGAGGGCTTCCTGGAGGAGTTTGCGGACATCTCCAAGGAGGACCAGATCAAGAAGCTCCACGACCTCCTGGGGCCCCACATGCTGCGCCGGCTGAAGGCCGACGTCTTCAAGAACATGCCCTCCAAGACGGAGCTCATCGTCCGCGTGGAGCTCAGCCCCATGCAGAAGTAAGAGGACTGATCACATGGGCTCTGTGTGACCGTCCACAGCCTCTAGGGTGGATAACTATAACTCATCTACAAACGACATCATAACTACAAAATAATGACACAAATAACCTGCTTATCCCTGGTAGTCTGGGTCAGACATTGTCAGGCTTTAGGTTTGATCCCCAATGCCTCTCCTTGCATTATCCTTATATTATTATATTATATAATGACCCCTTCCTGACTGTACTCACCATAGTTGGCTTTGAAGAGTCTTGAAAATACTCAAAGGGGTTCTTGTGAAACGGGATATAAGTCATTATATGTTGTGCAGTTCAGGCATTTGTTCCTCAAACTCTGGCTTTGAATGCAAGCTGATCCCTCATAACTCCTGAGATTGTGTGTTGGTTTGTGCCACAGTTGTAAAATGGCTACTTATGGCACTTATTTGGGTAATACGAAAACAGACTGTGTCTCTCATAACTCGACTCATACTACTTCCTGTCCCTCCCTAATCCCCTCACCTCACAGGAAGTACTATAAGTTCATCTTGACACGGAACTTTGAGGCGCTGAACTCAAAGGGCGGAGGGAACCAGGTGTCCCTGCTCAACATCATGATGGACCTCAAGAAGTGTTGCAACCACCCCTACCTGTTCCCTGTGGCGTCCATGGTGAGACACACACACACACGCACGCACGCACGCACGCATGCAAGCATGCACGCATGCAAGCATGCACGCATGCACGCATGCACGCACCTAACCCCCACCTGTATCCACAATGATGGTTCACCATAAGTCTGTCAGGAGAAAAGAAAGCTTCAAACCCCCAACAGAATCCACACTGACACCCATCCACAAAGCCACCTCACAGTGAGGCTGAGGCCATCCCAGTAGTACCAGCGTACAGGTGGCTTAAGACACCTTCACCGTAAGAAGCCACCAGGTGGCGACGGAGGAGGAGGAAGCTCAAGCTTGCACTTCCTGTCCCTGCAGGAAGCGCCGGTGACGGCCAGCGGCTCGTACGACGGGAACCAGCTGGTGAAGTCCTCGGGGAAGCTCACGCTCATGCAGAAGATGATGAGGAAGCTGAAGGACCAGGGCCACCGCGTGCTCATCTTCTCCCAGGTACCGCCTCCGCCAGCCGCCAGAGTCAGACAGGAGTGAGCTGTCACGTGTCACTCTCCACCAGGAGAGTCAGACAGGAGTGAGCTGTCACGTGTCACTCTCCACCAGGAGAGTCAGACAGGAGTGAGCTGTCACGTGTCACTCTCCACCAGGAGAGACAGACAGGAGTGAGCTGTCACGTGTCACTCTCCACCAGGAGAGTCAGACAGGAGTGAGCTGTCACGTGTCACTCTCCACCAGGAGAGACAGACATGACAGCCACTACGTCTGAGTACTGGATGTTATCGGGGGGCTGCTGGTGTGGGGGCCGGGGTCATAGCGATGTTCCCATACCATTTTTTCCTTCTCGATACCGATACCAAAAAGTAAAGTAAACAATATACAAAGTTAATAAGGTGCAAAGTCAAACCGGGAAAAGTGATTCCGGAAATGATTTTGTTAGAGGACCAATCACAGCCCTTGCCGTCTCCGTCCGTCTCCATTGCCTCGACGGATAGTTAAAAAATACTGGATGCGCACGTAGAGCTACGGAGAGGGTCTCCGACAGGGTCTCAGTCGACTGAGAGGGCTCTCAGTGTCTGCGTACAGCACATTACGGTGTAGTATAAATCCACCTTTACGGAGACAGCGATGTATAGTCGGTTCTCAAAGGGACCAGGTTTGATCCCCAATGCCCACATCCAACCTGTAGGCAGGGTGGCTGCAGAAGAGGCCCTGACCCCCAACATGTCCACTAGAGACATGTAGGTGGTGTATAATTAAGCAATAGTTCACGACAGGCTGTGGTATACGGTCATTATACCACAGTTAAGGGGCGTTGTCCGTCCCGACGCGCAGCGGAGGGACTGCGACCCCCTTAACTGTGGTATAATGGGAACTAATCAGATCGCTTGATTCAAGCCACCCGTTTTATAACTCTGTTTATAAAATGGGTGGCTTAAATCAAGCGATCTGATTGGTTTCTAACTGTTGTATAATGAGCGTATACATACAGCTATGACGCCCATTCAGTTTACAGAGTTCCGTATCACTCCACGCCTAACTTGAACTGTTGTTTATTTATATATAAAAGCAATAGCATAGTTCACTGAAGCCTAAAAATATGTTGATTGATAAAGAGGGTGGAAATGTTGTAAAGCAATAGGCACACGGTGAGTGAACTGCTCGATAGTAGGCTAAATTGCCAGCGAACCAAGCCACCATCTCTAGCCTTCCCTCTGAAGGACCCTACAGTGTGTTGCATAGCAACCGCCGCGCACTTTGCAGGCAGCCAGGAGAGACTACTTTTTTGTATTCGTTAAAAAAAAGCTTTTATGATGTTCTTGTTTTTTCAAAATTTAGGGTGTCTATGACTTTCATTTCGCCATACTTACATAACCGTTTTATAAAAGCAATAGATCACTTCAGTCAGTGGTATGTGCTCATTATACCACAGTTAAGGGGGTCGTCGTCCCTCCGCTGCGCGTCGGGATGGACAACGCCCCTTAACTGTGGTATAATGAGAACATTCCACAGTCATGATCTATTGCTTAAGTATAACAGAGACTTTACACTCAGTCACCAAATAGCAACAATTAAAACCATAAACAAAACTAAAACACAAAAACACAACAACACCGCCAACGCCACACACCGAGTGTCCCAGCACCGTAGTGTACCACGTGGTTACCATAGTGACGGTGGCGTCCCTGTGTCAGATGACCAAGATGCTGGACCTGCTGGAGGACTTCCTGGAATACGAGGGCTACAAGTACGAGCGCATCGACGGCGGCATCACCGGCGGGCTGCGGCAGGAGGCCATCGACCGCTTCAACGGTGAGCCCCTCCCCCTGCACCTCCCCCTGCCCCTCCCCCTGCACCTCCTCCTCCCCCTGCCTCAGGCTGGCTGGCTGTGTGTGTGTGTGTGTGTTGATGTGTTGGGGGTGTGTGTGTGTGTTTGTGCATGCTAATCAGATCTCAATTTAGCACATGCACATGCACATGTTGTGAGAAAGGCAAGATTTTCACTTGAAGAATGTCAGAAGTTAAGTCTATCAGAGTAGTTGCCGGACGGCTATCCAGAGCTATCCTCTAGCTTTTGCCTTGCTTGCTGATAAGCTTGGTGATTTTTTCTCTCTCTCAGTTGTTTCGTTAAGCCCAGTTCAGACCAAAGATTCGCGACGCAACGACTTGCAACGAGACGGTTTTAGAACGTCGCAGGGGAAAAGTTGCAGCAGTGTGAACTGGTCGTCGCAAGTCGTCGCAAGGCGTCGCAAGGCGTTGCAAGGAGTCGCCAAAGATTGAACATGTCAAATCGCCAGGTCCAGTTTTAGAACGCAACGATGTGGCTATTTCTCTTCAGCCAATCAGGACACAGCACAGAACAATTTAGGCGTATTAAATAGGCCTACAAGTTGGAGATGCTAACGGTATTATCTTTGGTTCCAGAACAACGATTGTAGATAACGTTAGGCTTGAGCTGATTCATTGACATTATTTTAACGGGACTACCGTTACCGTTACACGTTAGCCGTTGTTATGGTTACATGCTGCCAGTCCGACATGTTCCCATTCCAACAGTCCTGTGCGCGTATGCAAATTAGCCATGTGCGCCAAACAGAAGAAGGGCCCTATCTTGCGCCCGGCACAATTGACTTTCTACACCGACGCATGTGTCGTTGCTAGTTTGCACCCGGCGCAAAGCTGATCTTTCCCCGCAGCAACCAGGCACCACTACACTTGCATGTTAAATATTATGATGTCAAAGATTATTCATACGTGTGAAACTGCATAGAAATAGCGTGTGGATTGTGGAAACATTTTTTTTCCATAGGGCTGCATGAATGAACATGAATGAAGTTTAGTAGGCTATGCCATGTGTTAAAATAATAATAATAATAACAATAATACATTCGAGCAAAGTATATTCCAGGCTTCCAAAACAAAATCTAGTTTTAGGGTAAATGATTGGTTAAATGATTTGGGAAAGAACAGCTGATACAGTGGTAAGTTGTAGGCCTACTTTTAAATCAATGCATCTGCAAATACCGTACAGCAAACACATATGTTTTTGACAACGACATCGTGTACAAGCCCATTACTTTTAGGATTGATGAGTATTTGATCGTGAGAAAACATAGTTTTACCGCGAGTGAGTGTTTAAAAGAATGAATGAATGCGGGTGATGCTTGGTGCGCGTGTGTGTGCGCGCCCATCTGTCTAAACACACGCAAATTAAACACGTAAGTGTATGAGAAGGACATCGAGTCAGTCGACCTGCGATAAGCAGCTGATTCTGAACGAACTCGAGATGGACGTGTTCTAACGCATTTTTAATCAATGAAATGTTAACACAACAGTATATATCTGACCATTTAATTTTCGAAATTTTAGGTGAAGCCAAGCTTCCCTTGCAGTCGAGAAGTCGCCACTACGAAAGAATGCAATGTATCCAACTAGCGGGATCTAAACAAATTAAGCTCCAGCGAATTACTACAAAAATTACTACAAAATAAAACAAATCGCAAACCTAAGTTAGGTTACTTTTTAGCAGGATAGAAGTGATGCTGATGCGGCTCTCAGCTGTGCCAGAGCGTTCACAGTTGCTAGGGAGACCACCTACCGTCGCCGCCCGGTGCAGGAGTTGCAAGTTGCAAGCAGTTGCGTCGCGAATCTTTGGTCTGAACTGGGCTTTAGGATGCGTAGCTCTCGTCAACGATGTCCTCTAGACGCTAAGATGAGCCCGCTAGAAAGACGTTGTTTTACTCTGCTGTCCTCTACCCCCAGCGCCTTGCCGGGGTCCACAGAGCCTAGCTGGACAGATAGCAATGTTAAAAACGGGGCCCCACCATGTTGCCAAAAGACTTTTTCTTAAAAAGTTTACAATTTTGCTTAATTGAAGTGATAGTTGTGATCATGATTTTTTTCTTATATTGCCTGATTTTTTGTGTAGCTGTAGAAGCACTGGAAAGTGTGTGTGTGTGTGTGTCTATGTGTGTGTGTGTGTGTTTATTAACCGTGTGGTTCCTCCTCAGCTCCGGGTGCTCAGCAGTTCTGCTTCCTGCTGTCCACGCGTGCGGGCGGCCTGGGAATCAACCTGGCAACCGCAGACACCGTCATCATCTACGACTCTGACTGGAACCCCCACAACGACATACAGGTACACACACACACACACACACACACATGCACGCACGCATGCATGCACACACACACACACACACACACACACACACACACTAATCTGATCCTCCCTTCTCTCTCTCTCTGTCTTTCTCTCTCTCTCTATCTCTCCCCTCTCTCTCTCCCTCTCTCTCTCTCTCTCCCCTCTATCTCTCTCACTTTTATCTCTCTCTCTCTCCCTACCCTACCCTCTCTCGCTCTCTCTCCCTCTCTCTCTCTCTCTCTCTCTCAATCCCTCCCCCCTCGCTCTCTCTATCTCTCTCTCTCTCCCCTCTATCTCTCCCCCCCCCCTCTCTCTCTCTCCCCCCCCCCCCCCCCCAGGCGTTCAGCCGGGCCCACCGCATCGGGCAGAACAGGAAGGTGATGATCTACCGGTTCGTGACGCGTGCCAGCGTGGAGGAGCGCATCACGCAGGTGGCCAAGAGGAAGATGATGCTGACCCACCTGGTGGTGCGGCCCGGCCTGGGCTCCAAGACCGGCTCCATGTCCAAGCAGGAGCTGGACGACATCCTCAAGTTCGGGACGGAGGAGCTGTTCAAGGACGAGATGGAGGCGGCGCGCGCCATGGGCATGATCAAAGGTGTGTGGTCTGTCCGTGACTCTGTCCGTGTTTGTCACTTAAGTCTTGTTTTTAACTTCTGCCTGTGAGTCAAGTCATGTTTTTTTTTGTTCTGCCATTGCCTTAAGTCCTGTTTTTCAAGTTCTGTCTCTAACTTAAGTCATGCTTTTTAAGTTCTGTCTGAAACTTAGGTCATGTTTTTCTATGCTGTCTTTGACTTAAGTCATCTTTTTAAGTTTTGTACAAAAATTTAATTGAAATTAATTGAAATATTCCAAATATATATTTTGTTGTCACACTAGTGCAAGCAGTTTGTTGTCATTTGAAATGACCAGGATTCACCAGCAGGGTGGTCCAGCGGCTTAGTTCAGCGTGAGGTCTGTGTTGAGGTGTGTGTTGGTGTGTGTGTTGAGGTGTGTGTCGCTGTGTGTCGGAGGTGTGTCGGAGGTGTGTGCCTGAGGTGTGTGTCTGAGGTGTGTGTCTGAGTGTGTGTGTCACTGTGTGTCTGAGGTCTGTGTCTAAGGTATGTGTCTGAGGTGTGTGTCTGAGTGTGTGTGTCGCTGTGTGTCTGAGGTGTGTGTCTGAGTGTGTGTGTCGCTGTGGGTCTGAGGTGTGTCTTGCGTCGCCAGGGGAGCTGAAGGAGTGCGACGAGGGCAGTGTGATCCACTACGACGACAACGCCATCTCCAAGCTGCTGGACCGCAGCCAGGACAACACAGAGGACACGGACATCCAGAACATGAACGAGTACCTGAGCTCCTTCAAGGTGGCCAAGTACGTGGTGAAGGAGGAGGACGGAGAGGTGAGCCTGCTCTGGGTTGGCCAGTGAGTTAGTCAGAGAGTGAGATAGTTAGTTGGTTGGTTGGTTAGTTGATAACTAAGGTGAGGCTGCTCTGGGTTAGTTAGTGAGTTAGTTAGTTAGTTAGTTAGTTAGTTGGTTGGTTAGTTAGCTGATAACTAAGGGAAGTCCTTCGATGTTGCCCAGTATGTGGTACCTGAGAAGGACAGGAGGTGAGACTTGGTTTGGTTAAGTTAGTAAGTTAGTTAGCTACTAGTAGTAGTGACAAGGTGCATAAGTATTTCTGTGTATTTATAGTATATATGCTCTCTTTATCACTGTGTGTGTGTGTGTGGTTGTGGGTGTTTGTCTGTTTGCCTCTGTGTGTCTCTGTGTGTTATGATGTGTGTGTGCTTGTGTGTTTTACATGTGTGTTTCAGTGTGTGTGACGTGTCTCTGTGCTTTTCAGTGTGTATTAAGTGTGTGTGTCTCTGTGTGTTTCAGTGTGTATTAAGTGCGTGTGTTTGAGTGTGTATTAAGTGTGATTTCAGTGTGTATGTGTCTGTATTAAGTGTGTGTGTCTCTGTGTGTTTCAGTGTGTATTAAGTGTGTGTGTGTTTCAGTGTGTATTAAGTGTGTGTGTCTCTGTGTGTTTTAGTGTGTATTAAATGTGTGTGTTTCAGTGTGTATTAAGTGTGTGTGTCTCTGTGTGTTTCAGTGTGTATTAAATGTGTGTGTTTGAGTGTGTATTAAGTGTGATTTCAGTGTGTATGTGTCTGTATTAAGTGTGTGTGTCTCTGTGTGTTTCAGTGTGTATTAAGTGTGTGTGTTTCAGTGTGTATTAAGTGTGTGTGTTTCAGTGTGTATTAAGTGTGATTTCAGTGTGTATGTGTCTGTATTAAGTGTGTGTGTCTCTGTGTGTTTCAGTGTGTATTAAGTGTGTGTGTGTTTCAGTGTGTATTAAGTGTGATTTCAGTGTGTATGTGTCTCACTGCTGTGTCCCCCCCCCCCCCCCCCCCCCCCCTCAGGAGGAGCCCCAGCGGGAGATCATCAAGCAGGAGGAGAACGTGGACCCGGACTACTGGGAGAAGCTCCTGCGGCACCACTACGAACAGCAGCAGGAGGACCTGGCCCGCAACCTGGGCAAGGGCAAGAGGATCCGCAAGCAGGTCAACTACAACGACGCCACGCAGGAGGACCAAGGTCAGCAGCCCAGAGACACACCCCCCTCACACGCTGGGTCACCGCCCCTCACGCCCTGGGTCACCTCCCAGAGACACACCCCCCTCACACGCTGGGTCACCGCCCCTCACGCCCTGGGTCACCTCCCAGAGACACACCCCCCTCACACGCTGGGTCACCGCCCCTCACACCCTGGGTCACCTCCCAGAGACACAGCCCTCACACTGGGTCACCGCCCCTCACGCCCTGGGTCACCTCCCAGAGACACAGCCCTCACACTGGGTCACCGCCCCTCACGCCCTGGGTCACCTCCCAGAGACACACCCCCCTCACACACTGGGTCACCGCCCCTCACACCCTGGGTCACCTCCCAGAGACACAGCCCTCACACTGGGTCACCGCCCCTCACGCCCTGGGTCACCTCCCAGAGACACAGCCCTCACACCCCTGAGACACACCCCCCTCACATGCTGGGTCACCACCCCTCACGCCCTGGGTCACCTCCCAGAGACACAGCCCTCACACTGGGTCACCACCCCTCACACCCTGGGTCACCTCCCAGAGACACAGCCCTCACACTGGGTCACCACCCCTCACATACTGGATCCACACCCCTCACACTGGGTCACTTCCCCCGAGACACACCTTCACACCCTGGGTCAGCCCCCTCACAACCTGGGTCACCTCCCAGAGATACACACCCCTCACAACCTGGGTCACCTCCCAGAGATACACACCCCTCACAACCTGGGTCACCTCCCAGAGATACACACCCCTCACAACCTGGGTCACCTCCCAGAGATACACACCCCTCACAACCTGGGTCACCTCCCAGAGATACACACCCCTCACAACCTGGGTCACCTCCCAGAGATACACACCCCTCACAACCTGGGTCACCTCCCAGAGATACACACCCCTCACAACCTGGGTCACCTCCCAGAGATACACACCCCTCACACTGGATTCACCCCCTCACACACTGGATTCACCCCCCTCACACACTAGGTATACTCCCCTCACACTAGATACACTCCTATAATACACCACCCACACTGGATACACTCCCAGAATACACACCCCTCACACCAGATACACTCCCAGAACACACATCCCTCACACCAGATACACTCCCAGAACACACACCCCTCACACCAGATACACTCCCAGAACACACACCCCTCACACCAGATACACTCCCAGAACACACACCCCTCACACCAGATACACTCCCAGAACACACAGCCCTCACACAGGCTTCCCTCCAAGGATGCACTCCACACGTTGCGTTCCATTCCGGTGGGGTTAGTGTAAACTTGAGGTTATTATACGAGTCCCTGACACTGAATCCTCATCTTCACAAGTAATTTAATCTGGTGTAGAGTTTCATAGGAGTTCTTTGTCTATACTTACGGTCTTGTAGTGTTGGGGCTCTTGCCTTTAAAATGACAACACCAAGGGCTCGGTTTCAATCCGCCTTGTGAACCATTGTTCCAGATCACATTATTCACTAATAATATAATGATATGACATGGTGATGTGATAAAACATACCATGACTAGTGATGCAGAGAGTCTTTCATTCAAAATTAGGAAACACTAGACAAAA
The DNA here is from genome assembly GCF_964030765.1 of Micromesistius poutassou. Classification (NCBI taxonomy): domain Eukaryota; kingdom Metazoa; phylum Chordata; class Actinopteri; order Gadiformes; family Gadidae; genus Micromesistius; species Micromesistius poutassou. The sequence continues at coordinate 3,889,303 of NC_140272.1, forward strand.
TTGTTAAGATGGGGATGGGAATATATTGATTCACAATCCGTAGAACCCCAGAATAATCCAACAAGGTTTTTACATCAAACTGATTTAGGGTTTCAAGTTTCTCCCAGTAGAAGCACATATTTGTGTGAGAGTGTGCTAGAGACAAACCCTCTGAATCCCAGGGTCAGTCTGGGTACTCTCTGCCCGGTACGAGCGGTTGACACTCTCCAAGAGTGTCTGAGGACCCGAGTGAGGACAGAGTGAGGGCCATAGAGCTATAATAAAGTAGAGCGAGTGAAAAACACCATGTGTGCCTTCTGGGAGCACAGACCGTTTTAATTTGCAAAACCTAAATACACATGATACAATCCACAATGTATATCAAAGCATGTGTGCATGCAGAACCTTGGCAGAACTTTTGGCAAAGACTTGGCCTCAAACACAAAATGTTCTCTCCCCACTCCCCCCAGAAAGCCAATTTTGAGCCAATTGAATGGAAAGTGGGTGGTGTTAAAACAAAATGCCCACGCTCTCTATCGTCTTTAATCTGTCCCAATAGCGTGATGCTGGTAAGGCTAGCCATAGCTATAGCTTAAAGTCCTATACCGGTAATAGCAGTAGTCATAGCGTCCTGCAGTGCCCTGGCGCCCCCCAGTGGCCATCTGCAGGAGTGAATGCACTGTACTGTTTCTTTCTGATGTGTGGCTCAGAGTGGCAGGATGATCTTTCAGACAATCAATCCGAGTACTCCGTGGGGTCCGAAGACGAGGACGAAGACTTCGAGGAGAGACCTGAAGGTAAGACGTCTTGCGCAGCTTAGCTCCATGGTGGCATGGTAAACGCCCCCTCGCGGGCCCCCCCCCTCTCACCCCCCCCGCTGTGTATGTTGATCTGCGCAGGAGGACGCCGGCACTCCCGCCGCCAGCTGAGAGGGGAGAAGGACAAGCCCCTGCCCCCCCTGCTGGCCCGCGTCGGGGGCAGCATCGAGGTGAGGACCCCTGGAAGGCCCCGATGGCCTGCTCTGTATAGGGCCTCATGTTTAGGACGGGAGGAAGGACCATGTAGGGACTTATGGGAGGAGGGACCATATAGGGACTTATGGGAGGAAGGACCATGTAGGGACTTATGGTAGGAAGGGCCATGTAGGGACTTATGGGAGGAAGGACCATGTAGGGACTTATGGGAGGAAGGACCATGTAGGGACTTATGTTTAGGACGGGAGGAAGGACCATGTAGGGACTTATGGGAGGAAGGACCATGTAGGGACTTATGGGAGGAAGGACCATGTAGGGACTTATGTTTAGGACGGGAGGAAGGACCATGTAGGGACTTATGGGAGGAGGGACCATATAGGGATTTATGGGAGGAAGGACCATGTAGGGACTTAAGGGAGGAAGGACCAGGTAGGGACTTATGGGAGGAAGGACCATGTAGGGACTTATGGGAGGAAGGACCATGTAGGGACTTATGGGAGGAAGGACCATGTAGGGACTTATGGGAGGAAGGACCATGTAGGGACTTATGGGAGGAAGGACCATGTAGGGACTTATGGGAGGAAGGACCATTTAGGGACTTATGGGAGGAAGGACCATGTAGGGACTTATGGGAGGAAGGACCATGTAGGGACTTATGGGAGGAAGGACCATTTAGGGACTTATGGGAGGAGGGACCATATAGGGACTTATGGGAGGAAGGACCATGTAGGGACTTATGTTTAGGACGGGAGGAAGGACCATGTAGGGACTTATGGGAGGAAGGACCATATAGGGACTTATGTTTAGGACGGGAGGAAGGACCATGTAGGGACTTATGTTTAGGACGGGAGGAAGGACCATGTAGGGACTTATGGGAGGAAGGACCATATAGGGACTTATGGGAGGAGGGACCATGTAGGGACTTATGGGAGGAAGGGCCATGTAGGGACTTATGGGAGGAAGGGCCATGTAGGGACTTATGGGAGGAAGGACCATGTAGGGCAGGGTTCCCCAATTAGTTTTGCCAGAGGGCCAAATTTGGTCAAGCATGCCACGCCAAGGGCCGAGATATCGTTACATTTTTTAAATTCGCCATTTTTATGTGCACATTTTGCTTTAATTATCATCACTATAATTATTAGTAGTAGTTGAAAATACCCTGTGTTAGGAGTCACACAATAATGCTCTCTTGAAACAAAATTTGTCCAAAACCTACCATTAATTTATTAAAATGCTGCTGGAACATCAGCAAACAAAAAGTCCAGCAAACAAACACGCACACAGTGCAGCAGCCCCAAACATAAAAACTTAAATAGCATCAGCACAGTGTGTCTTCAACAGGGCATTGGGCCTGGTGCCATCCATCCAGATCAGTGTGTGTTCACATCCACTCTCTTCCCCTCTCTATATGTCTCTCCCTCCCTCTCTAAGAGACACAGGAAGATTTTAGTTCGTTAGCTTTAAAATGTGATACCACAATATGTGACATTAGTTTAAACTTTTTAAATATGTGTAGCAAATAACATCAGTCTGTAAACAAAAAAAGCGCGGGCCGGACATTTGGCTCCTTTGGGCCGGATCTGGCCCGCGGGCCGCTAATTGGGGTTCACTGATGTAGGGACTTATGGGAGGAGGGACCATGTGCATACTAGGGACTACCTGTATGATAAAAGTGTCGTTTAAGTTACTGAATATGAAATGGGACAAGTAAAGTCATTTACCTGTAATGAGGCAGATTTCCATACGTCTGAGTTGTAATTTCAAAGTTGCAATTCAATTTGTAATGTTATTTAGGTGATTTATCGAGGTAAGACTCAAAACAAGAATCACATTGTACACCATCATCACCATCATCATCATAATCCTCTTCATCACCATCAGCCACATCATCCTCCTCTTCATCACTATCAGCACCATCATCATCATCACCATCGTCATCATCATCAGCACCATCATCACCATCATCATCATCATCCACCTCATCATCATCACCATCTTCCTCATCATCCTCATCATCACCATCATCATCTTCATCATTGTCATCCTCCTCCTCCTCCTCTCCCAGTGCTCCCATAGTGCTGTGTCTCCTGTTCCACTGGTCCTAGCGTGACTCTGCTCCTCCCTGTGGTCCAGGTGCTGGGCTTCAACGCCCGGCAGAGGAAGGCCTTCCTGAACGCCATCATGCGCTGGGGCATGCCCCCCCAGGACGCCTTCAACTCCCACTGGCTGGTGCGCGACCTGCGGGGGAAGAGCGAGCGGGAGTTCAGGTACTGGTTCTACTGGTGCTGTGTGGCAGGGGGCTGTAGTGGGGGCTAGAGCGGGAGTTCAGGTACTGGTTCTACTGGTTCTGCTGGTGCTGTGTGGCAGGGGGCTGTAGTGGGGGCTAGGGTGTTCTGTTTGACCCCCGGCCCAGTAGTACTGGGTCTGATTCCACCGGTATCCGTAGACTAACCTGTTGGCATTGTTACACTAAAGACACCTGCTGCTTAATGTCTGTACCTGCGTTCACTGTAGGTTTCTGATACACACGTCTGCTAAATGAGATAATAAGATGTGATGTGATAGATGTGATAATAAGTTAAGAATAAAATATAGTCAACAAACCTTTGACGATTTACCTTCTGAACTCTGTCTGGTTTTCCTTTTGGAATTTTGGTCTATTATAAATTGTATTCCTGTATGTAGCCTCACTCTACGTCACGTTGGATAAATCATCTGCTTAGTTTGACTTAATCTACCAATTAAATGTAAAGCTAATGTTGACTGTGCATCAGTGGAGGCTTCTCCAGTGAGGAGAGGGAGGAAGATCCTCCTTAACATTGTTGAGAATAAAAATTGTAGATTGCCCAGACTACTGTGATGAATTAATGCCCTTAAATATGACTACTTTAATGCCTTTGTATATGTAATGTTCGTTTCCCTGGGTAAAGGGATATTAGCACCCCATATCGCCTATTGAATATTACTTCGGGGAGGACGTTCCTCCCTCAGCCTCCATTGACTCCCATTAATTTCTCGGGAACTACTGGCGGCCGGTGGATAACATGGGGGTCAATGGGAGAGAGGAGGAAAGTCCTCCTCTGAGTGGGTGGGACTATATAAGGGATCTGAATCGTGTCAACGTCTATTCACTAATAGGCTGGAGCCCTGGCTGCCCTATGAACCAATAAGCAGGAGCCCTGGCTGTGGAGCAGCCCGGAGGGAGGGTTTATCCCCTCAGGTCTCTAGGCTACGAGAACCAACAAACCCGCTCGTATGCCTCATTTCCACCGTTGCACTACTGTTCGTTGCGGTACAGTGCGTCTCTGTTTGCTTATATTGGCGTTTCCACTGCCAAAAGTCAGCCGAAATAAACGCACTGAGTCTACCTATTTTCGGTACTCCACCGTTGGGTTACCAAGCCATCTGAAAGGGTGGCAAAAACATGGAGTTACACACGCTGTTATTCTGAAATCACTTTGAAAATATCCCGTTTGGTATGACCAGGTCACTGGTCATACCAAACATAGCCAAATTACAACCAATAGCTTCAGTCATTGAGGGCAAAAATAGGCCCAATGATGGCCCAGATTTTTTTATTTTGTTTTACAAATCAAGAGTAGGCCTGACTTGACGAATTGGCTTTGCATCCTTTCCTTCTGCCCTTGTAGTCCAAGACATGCTGCCCACCAGCTTTCAAAGTACAATGCTGCCACTGGTGGATTTGTATCAATTGTATTCACATAATTATCCCTCCCCGCTATTTTGTAGTTCACCAAAACATCCTGAAACAACTTGATTCTCACATAGTTATGCCACCATACGCCAGTAACAGTGCAAGCAGGCCAATGGCAACCAAGTGCGCAGTCCTTCCTCCCTCACTTCAAAAACCACCAGCCGCCACTGCTGTCCATATATACACCAGGACTCTTAAAGGTTCATTTCCACCTCTGTAAGACCCAGGTTCCCCCTGACTCCCTGTACCGGGTCACGTAGTTGCCGGCCGCCTCGGGACAGGTGCCCGGTCCGTCCTCCATGTTGTCTTCCTGTCCCCCTCAGGGCGTACGTGTCCCTGTTCATGAGACACCTGTGTGAGCCGGGGGCCGACGGCGCAGAGACCTTCGCCGACGGGGTCCCGCGCGAGGGCCTGTCCCGCCAGCACGTCCTCACGCGCATCGGAGTCATGTCGCTGGTCCGGAAGAAGGTCAGAGACGCACCGCATCTGTCCGGTGCTTTATCGACAAACTGGTGGAATCACGCTAACGGGCAGCGGAGGCTGAGGTTCTGTTGTTTTATTGACACGCTGTCGTGTTCTACTCTTGGTCAGGGTGGGCTGGTACCCCACTGCTCAGAATAGAAACGGCCTTTCACGCACTTGTTGTCCCTGGTGATGTTTTTATTGTTTTATTTAAGCGTATGCTTATTTATTTAAGCGTCTTTGAGTACTTAGAAAAGCTCTATCTAAATCGAATCTATTATTATTATTTATTGAAAAAGTTGCGAGTTGAAATTGTTTGGCAAAACTAAAATTGTCTTCAATATGGGATTTGTATTAATTTTCCTTCTGAATGTACAGTTCATAAGGGCTTATTGTGGTTTATATAGTCCAGAGATTATGAGTTCAATAAGTGATCGACAGGTCAGCTGATCGACAGGTCAGGAGGTCAACAGGTCAGCTGATCAACAGGTCAGTTGACTGACAGGTCAGCTGATTGACAGGTCATTCTCATCCGGCGACACTGGTTGAATTACAATTAATTGAGTCCCACAAACACTCGCAGTTTAATATGTATCATCCAACCCACTGACACTAACAGTAATGTATCATCTAACCCACTGACACTAACAGTTATGTGTCATCTATCCCACTCAGTACGTTTACATGCACAGCTTAATCCGATTAAAGCCATAGTTCGACTATGCTCCACAATTGGACAACTGCAATTGTCAGAGTATACATGGTGGTGAGTAAATCGATTCATTGGCCGAAGCATGTCATTCCCCGGTACGATAGGTGGTGCTGTGGCCATTGCAACTAGTGGTAATAGAGCCACCGGTTGACCTCTTTACGTCACCAGCAACAACAAACTCAGGCGCCTGCATTCGAGAAAGATGTTTTCAGTAGACAGCTGTCAGTTCACTTCGGGTCCATGGTCATATGCCGGTCGTATGCCGACTCCAGGAGGAGCTGGCCCTACGAGCGTCGGAGAAATGATATGGACCCGAAGTTAACTGACAGCTGTCTACTGAAAACATCGCTTTCTTCTCCATGTCGCGTTTCAATCTGGACTTCAGAGAGTCATAGCCAAAGTTCCTTTCCCCTAATTCCTTCTCACCATGGGCGTGATAACTCCCACTAGGAGTCTTTACTTGTTGTTTAAGTACCAGAGAGTCGGAGAACCCGACGCAGTCTGTAAGATTCATAATATCAGAGAATACCCCTGTTAGTTCGGCCGCGGCGCAATGAATGAATAAAGATTGTAGTTATTTTACAACCTCGTTGATGAGAAACATTTAGAAAAACATGTACTTTTAATTCAGCCTTGGGTGAAATTGAAGCGTAATGTGTACTGAATGCATGTTGATGATGATATACTCCTTATAGGGGGTAACTACATTGGCATGACACTGGCTTCCTCCATCTTCTGCGCCAACTTTTTAAATAAATCGCAGACCCGAAGTGAGTTGACAGCTATCTACTGAAAACATCTTTCTCCCGCCGGAGCAGCCCCTCTGCCGCCCGTCTGTGTACGGCATTCCCCGCCACATCGCAAGCAATGAATAAAGATCGTAAACACGTCGGGGAAAAAAAAACATTTATTTTGACAGATGTGCCAGAAGTTACTACTTTACAACCTCGTTGATGACCCAGATTTAGAAAAACATGTACTTTTAATTCAGCCTTGGGTGAAATCGAAGCGTAGTGTCTGTGTGCTTCCACCTTTAATGAATGCATGCCATGCGCGCTCCCGTGGCCGGGACACAATTCTTATAGGGGTAACTACATTCACTGGCTTCCTCCATCTTCTGCGCCACCTTTTTAAATAAATCGCCGTTTCTCATTTTCCGACAGCGACAACAATACGACTATCGTCTCCTTCTACTTCCGGCTCACGGCCCCGGGAAAAGATCTCAAGCATGCGCAGAACGCAATCCAACACATAATCCAATGCCATTCCGTACATGCACGCTTAACTCGACTATGAATCGAATTATCTAGGGGTCTTAATTCGACTAATCCAATTCGAACCCAATTCGATTTGATTTTAGCTCGACTAAGGTGTATACATGCATCTTAGTAATCCAATCATAGTTGGACTAACCCAATAATTCGACTTTCTTGAGTGTCATGTAAATGCACTGACTGACTAACAGTTGTGTATCATCTATCCCACTGACACTAACAGTTGTGTATCATCTATCCCACTGACACTAACAGTTGTGTATCATCTATCCCACTGACACTAACAGTTGTGTATCATCTATCCCACTGACACTAACAGTTGTGTATCATCTATCCCACTGACACTAACAGTTGTGTATCATCTATCCCACTGACACTAACAGTTGTGTATCATCTATCCCACTGACACTAACAGTTGTGTATCATCTATCCCACTGACACTAACAGTTGTGTATCATCTATCCCACTGACACTAACAGTTGTGTATCATCTATCCCGTGGTGCAGGTGCAGGAGTTTGAGCACGTCAACGGTAAGCTGAGCTCCCCGGACCTGCTCCCCATCGGGCTGGAGCTGAAGAAGCTGACGGAGAGCCTGTCGTCGGACCCCAATACCCCGGTGGGGGCCAGCCCCGCCGCCACGCAGCCCGGGACCCCCGTCCCGGCAGGTCAGGACCCCCCCCCTCAGGGGCCCGATGTCAGCCTTGTTTCCTTCATACGCTGTTTCCACACTGTTCAGAAGCAACACTGCTCAATGGCTTTCTGTTGAGCATTTCCCATGATGCATTAGTGCACTGACTGAGTTTATTGTCGGTTTAAAGTTGTAACGTGTGCATAATAAATAGGCGTTTTTAATTAAATGAGGTTAAGGTCAGGTTAACACTGTTGGGGAATGCCATGCATTATGGGAACACACAAACTGGAATGGACTGGATAGTTTAACCCTTTTGAGACCTTTGAAAGAGAAGTACCGCAATTCGTTATTTCAATTCTTTTCCTCCGATTTCAGAGAAGCTGGAGTCTCTGTCTGGCTCCACTGAGGAGAAGGAATCCACAGAGCCGGAAACCAAGAAGCACACCGAACAGGAAGTAGGTCCCTCCGGCTTTTGACCCTCCGGCTCTATTGGTGCATGACCCACTCAGACCTCTCTCCCTGCACATCCTCAACAGACCTCTAAACTCCTCACAGAGGCAGTTAAATGATTAAGGCTGTGTATTGACTCTGAGTCGAAACGTTCTGGGTTCAATCCCCATTGTCCTCAGTATACCTGTAGGCATTCTTGAACAAGATGCCCAAACCATGAATTAATACAAATGAACTCCTAAATGAACTACTAAATATTTTATTATCAAAGCATCTACTACACGTCTAAGCACTATTGGATGATCTCCTCTTTCCTCGACCAATCAACCTTCCTCCCGCCCCTCGTTACTTCCTGCTCCGCCCCCTGCAGCCCAGCGTCGGGGGGGAGCCCGCCCCCGCGCCAGAGAAGCCCCCCGACAGCCCGGAGCCCACGGGGGGCTCGGAGAGGGGGCTGGGCCCCGAGGAGAGGGAGGGGGCCGGGTCGCCCGCCCCCGCCAAGGGAGAGTCATCCAGCAGCCAATCAAAAGAGCCGACGGCCAAGCCCTCAGACCCTCCCTCCAATGAGAGCTCGGCTAAAGGTGGTTATGGTGTGACCTCGCTGCTAGAGCATATTACACCAAGCATACTGCTACTTACTAAGATTTCACAAGATTGTCATTTTCTATATAAAGTATAATCGTGTGAAACCGTCTATTATTAAGTCTTACCGGCATCTGTGTTTTGCTTTTTTAACTATTTATATAAATTGTTATCTCTCTTTTCAATTGACATTTACAGGTGTGTCTGGTACAAGCTGTGACAGCCACAGTGTCTGTCTGAGATGTAATAAGGTTATGTTATCATTTCTTATCTTAATGAAATCGTCCTGCTGCTCTTCCTCAGCAGACTCCTGTCAGGAAACACCTGAGAAGTCCTCAGAGAAAGGAGTGAGCGAACCAGTCTCCAAGACCGACGACAAGGAGAACAAGCCAGGTAAACCGCCCGGTCGTCTGCATTGTTCCCCTCAATGTCAAGCAATCGTCGAGTTGAACGCACACAAATACATACAAATATACACAAATAATATGCAAATCATTATCCAAATCAATGAACGTGAATGCCGTGGTTCTCTGAGCTGTCCAGAGAGGAGCGGCTCTGTGTAGGCTAAACTGTGTATGAGACGGCTCCCTGGGAACCGAACAAAGACACACACTGTTGTCCACACACTAGTCTACACACCACTGCGCTGGGAACTTCATGTTGAGATGGAGACTTCAGGCTGTGTGGAGCTGGAAGGCCGTATGTGTGTGGGTCAAATATGTAGAATGTGTAGAGTATAAGAATAGTAATCTCTGATCCAGCATTCCTACTGGCCTGGGCCGGAAACCGGGGGGCTTTGTGACAGAGATGTTCCACAGCGGATCAGGCTTTCTGAGGGGTTTAATGAGTGTATTTCTACAGTGGCCAGTCTGATTTGTGAGACTAGTAGAATACGAATACAGTAATGTTAATATTGGAGTATTCTTTGCCTCCATACTTGGTTTTATTTTGTGATGTTGAAGTTACAGTCAGTGGGCCTCCGAGGTCAAAGGTCCACATGAATATGATCTTAAACATCTCAACCTCGCGCCTGGTTTTCATGTTCTCTCTCCGCGCGTCTCCGTTCTCTCGTCCTCAGCCCCGGCGGACGAGGTGAAGAGCGACGAGGTGGCGTCGGAGGGGAGGCTGAACGGGGAGAAGGACCCCCCCGAGGAGACGGAGGAGAGGAAGGAGGAGAAGAACGGCTTCAAGACCCGCTTCATGTTCAACATCGCGGACGGAGGCTTCACGGGTAGGGAGGGATGGAGCCTAGCGTTACTAACACCAGTAAACCCAGCAGCACCAGTACCAATACAAAGCCTTACTAACACCAGTAAACCCAGCAGCACCAGTACCAATACAAAGCGTTACTAACACCAGTAAACCCAGCAGCACCAGTACCAATACAAAGCCTTACTAACACCAGTAAACCCAGCAGCACCAGTACCAATACAAAGCCTTACTAACACCAGTAAACCCAGCAGCACCAGTACCAATACAAAGCGTTACTAACACCAGTAAACCCAGCAGCACCAGTACCAATACAAAGCCTTACTAACACCAGTAAACCCAGCAGCACCAGTACCAATACAAAGCGTTACTAACACCAGTAAACCCAGCAGCACCAGTACCAATACAAAGCGTTACTAACACCAGTAAACCCAGCAGCACCAGTACCAATACAAAGCGTTACTAACACCAGTAAACCCAGCAGCACCAGTACCAATACAAAGCGTTACTAACACCAGTAAACCCAGCAGCACCAACACGCATTAAGCGCTCTCCTCCGGCCACAGAAGCACACGGCAGGGCGTCTGGTGTGTACACACACCGTGGGTGGCACTATGAACTATGAATACTATGAATGAGGACACAACTGTAAGGATAACAGCTCCTCGAAGTGTAAACTAAAAAAGATATATTAATCCTGAAAGTGTACTTTTTCTTCTTGTAAAAGAAGGCATTACATTTTCCAGTGGCTTTCTGGCCGCTTGAGTATTACATTGTGGGCAATTAATCTGCAGTAAGAGGTTTAAAGGCTTACTCAGCGTGACATAAGTGACGGTTGTTCGGAGACGGTGAACAACGTGACGGATAAATCAGTCGGATGTTTTATAGTTTAAATTAAAAAAGCAAGGCTCTGTTCTCCTTTTGCTCGGCCAGGAATTTGACTCCCAACCGACTACATCAACTATTGTTGTAGTGTAACTTAATGTCCCCTACATGGAGGAATAAAAAAGTGGGAATAACATAAACCTTGTGTGCTTCCCAGAGCTCCACACTCTGTGGCAGACGGAGGAGCGGGCGGCCCTGTCTTCCGGAAAGATCTACGACATCTGGCACCGTCGCCATGACTACTGGCTGCTGGCTGGCATCGTAACGTATCCTTCCCCCGACACAAAGGAACCCAGAGGGAGGGTCCAGGCAGCGGATCCACTGCCCGGCCGCCTGGACGGTTGTTTAAATCAAGTGGAGCTTTATTCACTGGTCCTTTGGTCTCCATTAAGCTCTTAGGCTCTTCAGGAGCTTCAGGGGCCCCCCCACTGTGACAACCCCCCCCCCCCCCCCAGGTGGGGAGACATCAGGTCTGGGCACTGGAGGGTCTCCTGTGCTGGTTAAGGCTTAGTTTGGTGTCAGCAACAGGTGACATTTAATTAAAGGGTAAAAAAAACAAAGGGTGAAATGGTTTAATAGAATGAATGAAGTGTTGAAATGTAAAGGCATTCTAGGTTAAAAACATAAAGAGTAGGAGAAAAATTAAAAATAAAGTTGTGCAGCATTGTATGTTGAAGCTGCTCTTACTGTATATCTATACGGGCACCAGCGAGAATGACAAGCTAGTTGAAGCGTACGTACTGTTTCAGCCGACGTAATCCAGACGCACCGGTGGTCCGATCACGTGGCGCAAGAGCCCAGATCCAGACCCGATCCAGACCCGATCCAGACCTGCGCCCCAGAGCTGGGGCCAGGGGTGGGAGCGGTGGGAGCAGTGGGAGAAAGTGGGGCCAGGGGTGGGAGTAGTGGGAGTGGTGGGGTCCGTGTGAGCAGCTCTGGTCGTAGGGTCCTAGTGGTGCTCCTTGACGCGCGCCCTGAACCAGACACGGCTACGCGCGCTGGCAGGACGTCCAGAACGACCCGCGCTACGCCATCCTCAACGAGCCCTTCAGGACCGAGATGCACAAGGGGAACTACCTGGAGATGAAGAACAAGTTCCTGGCCCGGCGCTTCAAGGTCTGTGGGGGGGAGGGGGGGGGGGGGTCGTCTGTGGGGTGGGGGGGGCAGTGGGGTGGCAGTGGGGTGGGGGGGTCTGTGGGGTGTGTGGTGGGGGGGGTCTGTGGGGTTTGGGGGGGGGGGGGTCTGTGGGGTGTGGAGGGGTCTGTGGGGTCAGTGGGGTGTGGGGGGGCAGTGGGGTGTGGGGGGGGGTCTGTGGGGTGTGGGGGGGTCGGTCCTCAGGGTGACTAGGACCTAAGTGATGGGTGTTTATAATGGGAGACAGAGATACACTCCTTACTGCCGTTTCTTCTGCCTTTCTCCTGCTTTCTCCTTCTCGGTTATGCCCTTCTCCTCCCTTCTTCTATCCTTTACTCCTCTTTTTTCTATCCTCTTCTCCTATTTTCTTAGTTTTCCCCCCTCCTCTCTCCCCCCTTTCCTCTCCTCTCCTTTCCTCCTCCTCCTCCTCCTCCTCCTCCTCATCATCTCCCCCCTCCTCCTCCTGGTCTCTCCTCCTGGTCTCTCCTCCCCCTCCTGGTCTCTCCTTCCCCTCCTGGTCTCTCCTCCTCTTGGTCTCTCCTCCTGGTCTCTCCTGGTCTCTCCTCCCCCTGGTCTCTCCTGGTCTCTCCTCCTCCTGGTCTCTCCTGGTCTCTCCTCCTCCTGGTCTCTCCTCCTGGTCTCTCCTGGTCTCTCCTCCTCCTGGTCTCTCCTGGTCTCTCCTCCTCCTGGTCTCTCCTCCTGGTCTCTCCTGGTCTCTCCTCCTGGTCTCTCCTGGTCTCTCCTCCTCCTGGTCTCTCCTGGTCTCTCCTCCTCCCCAGCTGTTGGAGCAGGCGCTGGTGATCGAGGAGCAGCTGCGGCGGGCGGCCTACCTGAACATGAGCCAGGACCCCGGGCCACCCGGCCGTGGCGCTCAACACGCGCTTCAGCGAGGTGGAGTGTCTGGCCGAGTCCCACCAGCACCTCAGCAAGGAGTCGCTGGCCGGAAACAAGCCCGCCAACGCAGTGCTGCACAAAGGTACGGGGGGAGGGAGGGAGAGAGGGGAGGGGAGGGGGGAGGAGGGGAGGAGAGGAGGGGAGGGGGAGGAGAGGAGGGGAGGGGAGGGGAGCAAGGAGTCGCTGGCCGGGAACAAGCCCGCCAACGCAATGCTGCACAAAGGTACGGGGGGGAGGAGGGAGGGAAGGGAAGGAGGGAGGGGGAGGGGAGAGGAGGGGAGGAGAGGGGGGGGAGGGGAGAGGAGGGGAGAGGAGGGGGAGGAGAGGAGGGGGAGGGGAGAGGGGTGAGAAAGGGGGAAGAGAGGACTAGAAAGACAAATAGGGCAAGTGAAAGTGAATCGAGGAGAGGTGAGTTAGTGAGAGAGAGACAGGAGCAGAGAGATGGAGGGAGAGACAGCAGTGAGTGACGTGATAGAGGGAGAGAGGGGGAGAGAGAGGCAAAGGGTGAGCGGGAGAGGGGATTACTGTTGTGAATAAAATTGCAGGACTTTCATTCATTTCCTACCTGTCTCCCTTTGTGTGTGTGTGTGTGTGTGTGTGTGTGTTTGTGTGTGTGTCCTTTGTATCCTTGTGTGTTGTGTGTTCCTCCTTGTGTGTTCCGTGTTGCGTGTCCGTCTGTGTGTGTTCCCTGTGCTGCCCGGTGTTGCGTTGCATGTTGTGCGCTGCGTGTTGTGCGCTGCGTGTTGTGCGACGCGTGTTGTGCGCTGCGTGTTGTGCGCTGCGTGTTGTGCGCTGCGTGTTGTGCGCTGCGTGTTGTGCGACGCGTGTTGTGCGCTGCGTGTTGTGCGCTGCGTGTTGTGCGCTGCGTGTTGTGCGCTGCGTGTTGTGCGCTGCGTGGCCCCTGGTTGCGTGTCCAGTGCTGAACCAGCTGGAGGAGCTGCTGAGTGACATGAAGGCGGACGTGACCCGGCTGCCCAACATGCTGTCCCGGATCCCGCCGGTGTCCGCCCGCCTGCAGATGTCCGAGAGGAGCATCCTGAGCCGGCTGACCAACCGGGGCAGCGAGCCGCCGCCGCCGCCGCCGCAGGTCCAGACAGGCCACATACTGCAGGATAGTCTCAGCTCTGGTCCTTAGTGTGTCGGACCTTCACTCAGAAGGGCTCTGGGTGCCTGCCCGGAGGTTTCCGGAAACCCTTCCTGGTCGGGATTGGCGTGTCTCTGAAAGTCACTGTGGATCAAAGTGTCGGCACAATAGCTAAATAGTGGCCTTAATTAGACTTCCTAATCAGTTGTCATAGCTACAGTCTCAAAGGGCTTTACAGTCCCATTATAATGACAACCCATAACCCAAAGAAATATAAAAGTGATTCCCCCGGGACCCAGTGGGGGAGAGAAGGAGCCAGTGGGTAAGATAAGGACCCAGTGGGGGAGAGAAGGAGCCAGTGGGTAAGATAAGGACCCAGTGGGGGAGAGAAGGAGCCAGTGGGTAAGATAAGGACCCAGTGGGGGAGAGAAGGAGCCAGTGGGTAAGATAAGGACCCAGTGGGGGAGAGAAGGAGCCAGTGGGTAAGATAAGGACCCAGTGGGGGAGAGAAGGAGCCAGTGGGTAAGATAAGGACCCAGTGGGGGAGAGAAGGAGCCAGTGGGTAAGAGAAGGACCCAGTGGGTAAGATAAGGACCCAGTGGGTAAGATAAGGACCCAGTGGGGGAAAGAAGGACCCCACATAGTGCTTCATTTCAGGGAGGGTGTGCAGGGGCCGACTGGGTCAGAGCTAACGCTGTCCGATACCCGCTCATTGGATAGTATCTGTATAATATCATAAAGAATCTCTGCCCAGTAAAACATACACATTATTTAAAGGGGTGGTTAGACTCAGTTTGTATGTCATTGAGCGGTAAGTTCTTGCCTTTTCATTTGAACCTCTCTTTTTCTATGCTTGGAAGAACCATACGATTTGAATTGCTTAGAAAAGGACATTTAGACTCCTCTGTTGTTCCCATGTCCCCCCCCCCCCCCACCCCTCACCGCCCAGAGTAATCTGATTACAAGACTGTGGGATAAACAGCAAAGTCTAGTGTAAGTCTGGACTACAGGACTACCGAGTGGACTACAGGACTATTAGTTGAACTAACTAGAGCCACTAGTCAACCCGCTGCCTGAAGTGTGAGCAGCACAAAGTCCTCCATTTCCATCTCAAAGGGTTCAGTCTGCTCCCGTTTCCGTCTCTCCTGTTCACTTTGCTTTCCTTTCTGTAATCCAGTCAAATGCCAGCCCTGTCCAACAGTCCATCTGAGCATTCTAACCTCCCTCCATTGGTTGCTATGCCAACGCTCGCTGGGAATAAAGGCGCTAGCAGCCGCTAGTTAAGAGCAGCTTGGTGACATTCTCTTTTGCGTTCCTCATGTTTGGCTTATATTTTATTGTTTCTTTGGTTTTGCCCCAAACTCGTGTGTCGTGTGGAACTTGGCTCTGTTCAAAGCCATGGCGTCACTTCTATAATAACACTGAACCATGCCATAGAATGACCCATTGCAGCATTGTTTAGTGAAACCCTAAACCAGCCTGGAGTGAGTAGTGACCTCACCTGGCAGCACCCCCGTACTAGAGCCTCGCTCTGATTACACTTTTGATCATTCAAAGCAAAGGAAAAATATATAATTTTTTCAGTTAAGATGCTCGTCATTATTCCCTCGCCTGGTGTTGCTTGTGTTGCGTTGCCATGGAGCCCTCCAGATGTGGCGTCCAGGGGGGGTATCCTGATGTGTTCTCTGGCGTTTCCACACACAGGCCTTCGCTCAGGGCGCGTTCGGCTGCTCCCAGATGTACGGCGGGGGCTTCGGCGGGGGCTTCCGGGGCCCCGGGGGCCAGTCTATAGTCAACTACAGCCAGATGCCCCTCGGCCCCTATGTCAGTGGTAAGAGATCAGATCCATAGATCCATAGGTTGATAGCCACATTATTACATTCAAGGCCTCCTCACAATCTCGGTTTCCCTTACAGCCTCGGCGAGCTTGCGATTGGTTTAAGGTCCCATGACATGCCACCAGGTGTGGTGTGATTAGCCGTTTTGGAAATCTGCCCCTTCTGACATCACAAGTGAGCGTGTCCACCTAGATGTGTGCTGGAAAGATCAGTCCACCAGCCGGCCCAGTGGACTGTAGCAAACGTTGCTCATCTATCCGTCACACATCTAGGTGGACACGCCCACCTGTGATGTCATAAGGGGAGATTTCCAAAACGGCTTGTAACGGCTAATCACACCACACCTGTTGGCATGTCATGGGACCTATAATAAACATGGGTCATAATCTAAACCGGTCCTCTCTGCCCCCCCCCCCGCTCTGCAGTGTCCACCAACGGCCCCCCGCCCCCCCCCAGCCACCTGGACAAGAAGACCCTGGACTCCCTGAGGGACGTGGCGACGCCCGACCTCAAGATGACCAAGTCCAGTGACGTCATCTGCATCGAGGACTAGACCAGCTCAGAGACCCCCCCCCCCCCCCCCCTGCTCCCCCCCCCCCCCCCCCCTCTGAGCAGACCCTCCCTGGAACCCTGACGTCTGGATGTGTCCAATCAGCTCCCACCCCCATCTCTCCCCCTCTCTCTCTCTCCCCCCCCCTCTCTCTCTGTCTCTCTCTCCCTCTCTCTCTCTCTCTCTCTCTCTTTCTCCCGCTCCCCTTCTTTGCCTCTCTCTCTCTCTCTCTCTCTCTCTCTCTGTCTCTCTCCTTTTCTCTCCCCCCTCCTCCTCTCTCTCTGTCTCGACCCCATCTCCATGAGCTGACTCTTTTTGATGACTGTACAGAAGTTGCAGATGTATTGATCTCTATATTAACGATTGCACTTTTATCTTTTAACAAAGCTCTGGAAGAGGTACTTCAAAGGGGGATTGATTCACTTATTCTCCTCCTCCTCCTTACTCCTCCATGTTCTCCTCTTGGAGCCGGTGGGTTCAGGGTGGGCGGAGGGGGGAGGTGACCTGGAGTGGGGTCTCTTCCCCCCAGGGCGATGGCGGGCGGTCTCTCCGCCGTAACTACGAGCAAAGACAGACCCCTCACAGGAACCGGAGGCTCTCTTGAGGCTGGGCGGTTCTCTTGAGGCTGGGCGGTTCTCTTGAGGCTGGGCGGTTCTCTTGAGGCTGGGCGGTTCTCTTGAGGCTGGGCGGTTCTCTTGAGGCTGGGCGGTTCTCTTGAGGCTGGGCGGTTCTCTGTCGCTGGGCGGTTCAGCTCTCCCCTGCTCTGACCATCCTCTCTGTGTGTGCATCCATCTGCTCTCCTCTCTGAACACTGTGCTCTGGTAGTGGACTCATGGGAAAAGGGGGAGGAGCCTCAGACTGAAGGCTTATCAACCACAGGTCAAACACTGGAAAAAAGGAAAGATTGTCTTTTTTTTTTTTTTTATGGTGGGAATTTAAAAAAAAGAGAAGAATGCCTGTTTTGTGGTTCATGTCGTGGCCAGTTAGCGAAGTGTTTGCTTTGACAGTATTAAAACGACTTGTGTTATTGTGATGCAGCAAGCTGTACCTACTCTGCCTCAGTACAGACTGCCCCCTAATGGTGACGCTGTGCGCTGCACTCTTTATCAGGACTGCAGAGAAAAGGACTGCAGCACACACACCCCCTCCCCCCCCCCCCCCCCCACCCGCCTGGTACTGTACATAGTCAAAGAGACTGCTCTTTATTTTACCTCACACAGGTGTATCTATAGTGAAAATAAGTATACCGTACATGCTAAGGTGAAATCAGGCAGGGTGAGGTGGAGGGAATATACAGAGGAATATAGAGGGATGTTTAGGACTTAGTATTTCTGTGTATGGAACAATGATGTATGTGCTTTTATTTCAACATTCACTAGGAGGAGATGGGAAGAGATTCCAATGTCATCTCCCGCAGTGGAAGTGACTTCCGCCCCAGTGTTTGGTGGAGAGGATTCCAGTCTTGTTATATGCAAAGGTTTTTATTTTTTCTGAGTACCATTTTTACGATGGGAAACTGAATGAGAGAATCAGCGCTTTTTGACACTATGTCACCTTACCGCCTGTGTTCGTCCTGATTTGAGCAAATCGGTTTCCTTATCTCTGTTTAAAAGGTAAACCCTGACGCTATTGGAACCGCTCGCTGGTGTATTTATTGATCCACAGACATTCTGAAGCAGTTGGAGAAGTGACGGGTTGCGCTATGCTCATATGATTTGTTGCTGTTGAATCTCTAAACTATTTTCTTTCTGTTAAGCCATATTGGCGTTTGAGGCGACACAACGAGGGGTCACCCTGATATTTATCACACAACTGTTTGGAAGGAGGGCTGTTTGGACCCAGCTTTGTGACTCGTGTTGTTAATACACTCACGTCTCCCAGAATCCTTTGCAGCGCTGATGTGACAGCAGGCTGAAGCTCACTTACATTCTGGTTCATTTGACGTGCTGCTGTAGCTGCCCTTTGAGTGAAATGGCCTTCTATACAATTCTGCCTATTGTGTTTACTTTTCTAAATGTATTCTTATGTTTTTGTAATGGTCTGGAGTCTGTGTGAAACAATCTGGATTGTGCAGCTTGTAATATTTCCCCCAAAGATCATTATTATTGATTATTATGATTGTTATTATTGCTATAGCAATTATTTGATTGTTCTGAAATGGCTTGGTTGTGATTGGATTGTACAAAAATGATCTTGTGAAGGGAATACCTATGTTGCTCTGCTCTAATTTAAGTAACTATTCTGAGATGTCTGTCGGTTCCTATCGCCCTGTTTTCTGTAATATTTGCCTTATATGCTTCTGTTTCTTTGCCTAGCTTTTCTGAAGCAACATTTAGTCCAATATTTCAGTCTTTATTTCCCAAGAGTGTACGAGGCCAAGAGTTTTACTGAACGCCTCCTTTCAGAGCTATTCGTTGTTAAGGTCAGCTAATGATGTTTTACCCGGTCAACTTTAGCCCTCACTGCATCGATTGACAGGAAGAGACATGTAAATATTTCAGAGATTCTTTCTGCGACGTCACCTCCTCACCTCAGCGAATAGGGCGCGAGCTCAGCACCCTGCAGGGCATTCGCAGGGGTCGTGTTGCCATGGAAACGTGCCCATCAATCAGACCCTCGTCCGTTGCCCCTCAGAAGATGACCTTGTGCTTACGTGGAAAAACTGAAACACAAAGACACACGCACACTCAATCAAACACACACACACACACACACACACACACACACACACACACACACACACGCACACGCATACACCTACAAACAAACACACATGCGCACACACGTACGCACGCACACATCGCGCTCACACGCACGCGCACACGCGCACACGCGCTCACACGCACACACGCACACCGCGCTTGAGTCAAATGCAATCAAACTGAAGTCAGTATGAATGTACCGTCTCTTAGGAAAATAAAGATGGCTTCGGTTTAATACTACTATAAATATGTTAATGAGTTATGTACATGCTTATAAACAGGGCGTCGAAGGACGACACGCCCCCTGCGCCGTGCGGGCCCTGCGGAGCAGCCAACGCGCAGCATGTGAGGCGCTTGTATAAAACGGTTCACTTTGGCAGAGCAGGTGGTCCCACTTTGTGGTTACGATTTACAGACGACCGACTCTGAAGCAGTGTCACAGCACGGTGCTGTTTACTGGTGTTTGTGCTGTATAGCGAATTGAATGAACAAAAAAAAGAAGTGGAGTTGTCATCTTTTAATTTGTATTCTGTGTATTTGTTTAATGTGTTTTAATAAATCTTCTTGACAACAGCAACATTGGTGTGTGTGACGTAATCGAAGAGGGCAGTGATCGATTCATGGCGGCGGGAAGGTTGTGGATGTTGTGACACGCATTTTAACACGAACAGCGTGTTAATTAATCTAATTAGTTGACTTTGGATTTAATGCGCGCGGTCTGACCTGACCAGATAAGCCCGGGCTACAGTCACAGAGCTGGGGGAACAGTAGTTTGAGTACGACCGCACACTTGATGGAACCAGATTGAACCCCATATCAATTAATATAGGCCTGTTATAGATTGACCTACTTTGGGTCAAAAGTAAATGAGACCAACATGCGCTCTGCATTTTTAATCAGATGACGATAGGTGTACAATCACAACGATTGAAACGACTGCCCATACATCAAATCAACAGCCGCCCTTTCAAACTTCAGCAGATATTAATTCCCCAAAACTGTTAACTTCAACCTCTTTGGTTCAGACCCACCGTGGACATCAGTTGTTCCATAATACCGTTAGTCCCGCCTACTTTGTCTAAACAGTCTTCCCTGATTGGTGCAAAAACCGGCCCAACGCTTCCCATTGGCCACCCGGTGTACCCTGGCTCTCTGTGATTGGCCGGCCGCTCCTGAGAACTCTTCGCCTCCTTTGTGTTGCTGCCGTCTGAGAGGGAGCCGCGAGGGGTCTGAGAATGGGGGAGAGGGGGTGAAGCGACGAACAGACAGAGAGAGAACGAAGGGAGAGGGGAGGACGACGACCCACCTAAAGAGAAACGGAGGGGGTGAGAACAAGGGAGAGGGGAGGGAGGGAGAGACTGACAATGCAAAGGGGTGTGACCTCATCTAGGGCAGCCAGTGCACTCTGAGGCGCGAGGGAGAAGTTGTGGGAAAGTAAATAGTGCGCGAGGCAGGAGGATTCCACTCGGGCTCGTGCCACTTGCTGCCCTCGCGCGGGAGAGAGAGAGAGAGACACCGGGGATGGGTCCGCGAGACACGGCCGCGTGACTCACACCGGGAGGTTTATACGGTGCACGCGCCGGGATCCGGAGACCCGCGAGCTGGAGGAGGAGCGGTCGAATCTGAAGGAATTACCCGCGGAGCACAAGGAGGTGAGAGGCGCGCATTGGTTTACCGCCCACAGGACTTTCCCTTCTTCCGGTACCCCACTCCTCTCTGTCTCCCCCTCCTCTCGCTCCTTTCTGTCTCCCCCTCCTCTCGCGCTCTCTCCTCCTCTGCGCGTCCAGCGTGGCTAGCTGCTAAAGACGGCGCGTCGGGCCGGCGGTAACCGGACTACCGGTAACCGAACTACCGAGGGGTGAGTCCGCTTCGTCTTCGTCCCTCTCTCCATCGAATTGCGACATCCTCCCGAGGATGGGGAGAGGAGAGCTAGGGGGGAGAGAGGGAGAAGCTGATGCCCGGGTGGCCTCTCGCTTCAACACACACACACACACACACACACACACACACACACACACACACACACACACACACACACACACACCCTATCATGCACGCCGGTTGAACCGGGGCCTGGACGTGAGGCGTTGTTAGTGGGGAGGATACCGGGTTACCGGGAGGATGGAGGAGCAGCGGGGCGGGCTGTGTTTATGATCGGTTGTACTCACTCCGCCCTGGGGAGACACGGCCGCGGCCACCGCTCCGTCATGATGGTCCCTTCCTGGAGCAACAATAGCTCCTCCCGGGTTGGGTTTCATGCTACCTCATCCCTATAGCAGAGAGAATGGACGGGGGGGGGGGGGGGGGGAGTGGGTGGACTGCAGTCGGAGGGGGGCAGGGGACCCCAGATCATCTTATTTACATTTTGGCCCAGGGGACCCCCCCCCTCCCCTATACTCGCCGGATGTCCCAGAGCTTAATTTGAAAGAAACTGTAGAACGCTTTGTGTGGCTATTTCTTTTTCTCCCTCTTAACTTTTGTGAGGCTGGTTCACAGGCGTCCAGTAGACATTAACAGCCCATGCATGTCCGTCGCTCACAAAGACCCCACTATTAACTGAAAACACCACCACCCGTTTATTCTGACACGCATGAAGTTGGACGTAGAAGCGTCTACATCAAACTTTTTGTCTGTCAACAAAAATGGCTGGTGTGTTCAGTGTAGGCCTGGGCGATATGGCTGAAAGACATATCACGATATAACTTGATCATATTGATCGATATCGATAACTATTGATCATTTTAATGATCTAAAAAGACTAGGAATTACCATGCTGGATTTAAACACTTCTGTTTAACACTTAATTCATTGTTCTTCATTGATAAATACTCCAATGTCGATACAACAATGAAAAACACTCAAATATTGTAAAAAAGTATGGAACAGTGTTTGTGTAACAAACCCAGCTGCTAGATTTGGTGGTCCAGTCTCTTATCAATATATATTGAACATGTTTTATATTGATATTGATCAAGTCTATCACAATACCATAATTTATTGTTTTATTGCCCAGGCCTAGTTCAGTGAATACACGTCTACAGTGTATGTCTATACTTTAGACGCACACTCACACATTTTTCCTGCAGGAAAGCACATGCACAAACATGCAGCAACAGCTTGGCTTTTTTAGGTCAAACTTAAAGTGAGTCATGATATGAGAGTTCCACCTCCACCACTGGTCCCTGAGGAGCTGTACTTACACACAGCTACGCTGCATTCATACACAGAGGGAATACTGGCTGGAAATACTGTTCTGTGTTCCTCAGTTGATGTGTCATGATTTGTTTAGGATGTGTGTGTGTGTGTGTGTGTGTGTGTGTGTGTGTGTGTGTGTGTGTGTGTGTGTGTCAATGCTCTCTGACAGTTGCTTGTGTGCTTCGGGGAATCTGTCTCCCGAATGAAAGAATCAGCTTGAACTCTTAGGGGACTGGTTGTGTATACAGCATGACTTTTATTTGCCGTTCAAAGAGCATGTTTAAAAGTGCAGGTTTACAGAAGGTGTCTCAATGGATAGCATAAAATATTAACAATGTCTTTCATCTTTAAAAATGCCTTGTTACCAAACTATCCAAGTTTGATCATATTTAATACAGGCCCATTTCCTCCTCTGAGGAATGCTCAACATCCTGTTGAGATGTCTAGGTTCATAATGGTTGTGGCTGTCTGGTTTGGTGGCGATGCCCAGGCTGATAATGATCTCTAGGGGACACACTGAAAGTACAGAATGCAGGTTTTAGTGGCCTGTAAAACTGAGGTGTAAGACTGGGTGATGGCAAAGGTTACAGGCTGTAACGGGAGAAATACAACAGAGCTCCGTAAAACACAGCCGACAGGACGACCCCAGCAGTCTGTCGCCCTCGTCCCACAGCCTTCACTAGTTATATCTGTCAGTTGATTCAAACGACACGGCCGTATTCCATATTTCGGAGTCGCAGAAGCCAGCCGCAATTACTGAAACTGTAGTTTTCTCTTCAAAATAAACCCACACATCTCCAGAGTCTCTGTCGCCCTTGACAACCAGAGTCCAAGGGGGTCATGGTAAATGCAGTTTCTATTTCTGGAAACTCAACTCAGAGTTTTCTTGCTAGAGTTTTCTTTCTCTATTGAAAATATATATATTTTCCTATTGCATATGTAAGGGTTAATGTACACCGACGCGAAGCGGAGGTGTCTTACTTCTCCCTGAAGGGGCTTATTTTAGATAATGACCAGCAACGTTCTATACATTATCCTGCTTATTACATGGCTACTTGCCAAAATGAAAAAATAACTTCACACAGTGTGTCTTTTTACAATTTATTAGTTACCAGCATTCGTAGTGTTGATCAGCAGAGAAATAGTCTGCCAAAGACGTTGACGTCGCTTAGCAACCAAATACTCTGGGGTTGATAAGTTACCAGACTACTTGTGGAGTGATACGAAAGACGTGAAAAAAATCCATCATCATCATTATATGCTTAGCAATGGTCATTATTGAAAAATAATTGACCGCTGGAAGTCGGGAAGGCCCATGCAAGTGAACGGAGCTGTGGAGCCGTGAGAAGTGTGTGTAACATTTGAACGAAAGCTAATTTAAACTTTAAGGCATTTGATTGCACGTGCTTCCTCTACGTGACAGTACATCCCCTGCCGTTCTGTTCTCCGCCGCTGGGCCCTGTGGTTTCATCATGGGCCGTGCTGGCAGTAGTAACCTTGGCCTGGCTGTGAACACAGATGGCAGAGGGGTGCTGTGTGGCTCTGCTGCCCCTCTCCGCCTCTCCTGACCTGGACAGATGCGGCCGCTGCATGTGTATCTTCATCCACATCCCCGCCAGCGAGCCATCACTGCTGCTGCACTGGTGCATGCTTAAACGACCAGACAGGCCAGAGCGTAGCGGGCACAGGGAGGTCAGACAGACGGCGGCCTCAGTAATGCATCCCTCTGTGTGTTGGAATAGTGGAGGGACTGTTGCAGGACTGGAGGAATACATGAGGGACGGGAGCGCAGAGTACCATGACCTTTCATTGCTGAACTATCTTTTGAGTTATCCTCTTGGTGGTTGTGTGTTTGCATAGTAATGCAATATCACAATCTCACCCTTTTGCAAGATTACTTTAGATTAAACCTTGTTGCACACTGCAGCACAAGTACTATCCAGTGATACACAGTGAGTGGCCAACACAGCCAGCATACTCTGCAGGTATTACAGGCTTATAAAGATATTTCAAAAGGTTATTATCATGTTGTCATTTCCCACTCAAAGTTGTCCTTTTTCCTGATCCCACTGAGCCATGTCTGCGGTGGCAGTAGCTCAGGAGGTAGAGTGGGTTGACTGGTAACCGGATGGTTGCTAGTTCACTCCCCGGCCCCTCCTAGCTGAGTGATGAGATGTCCCTGAGCAAGACGCCTCACCCTGACTGCCCCTGACCAGCTGGCTGTCGCCCTGCGGGGTTGACTCCGCCGTGTGTGTGTGAATGTGTGAATGAATGGTTGTAAGTCGCTTTGGATAAAAGCGGCAGCAAAAATCCCCTAAATGTCTGTGCCACTGACAAAACTCCAAGGTACAGTACAAGTGTGAACTTCTAGTTTCCCCTGGCAGCTCCATCGACCATCTGTCCTAAGTACCTGCTGGGCTGGTTGTTTACCGTTGCCGGCAGCGACCAGCTCCTTGGGACAGCGTCACAGACCAGAGTGCTGGTGGGTTTGTTTGGTTGCCACCTTCCGCTATGGGAGGGACCCTGAGCTGGGAGAACTACTCCAGTCCGGGCCAGCTGCTGTGCAGGGCCATTGTCTATTGATGCCAGCGTCCTCTGGCTGTAAAGTTTACCCGTGGACAAACGAAGGCCATTGTAGATCATTAGCTGGCAGAACATGGGCCTGGGATTCAGCAGACTGCCGGGGTAAACTCTGCTCGCTAGTGGAAGCATTGGATGTTTGCTGTGACTCGATGGTGGGATCCTTTTGTTGATGTTACGTCACTGAGACTTTCATTAGTGTGATTCAAGCCAGCCGTCGTTATTAAGGATGCATACCCTTAATCATATTGATGTCTGTTGTCCTAAAAGCTACAGCAAACACATGGGCTGTTTCTGCTTTGTTGACACATCATGTAGGAGGTTTTGTTGACAGAGAAACTGGCCTGTTTGTCAAACGCTCATTACCTCACCTCACTATAATGATCCGCTTGTCTTCGTCCAACAGTAGACAGGAGTTTGATCAAGTAAATATATATGCTGAGTCTTGAACCAAACAGCTCTCTGAAGTAACAAGTATTGGATCTGGAGACTGTTTGTATTAAACACTGTACCACGCGTTAGCGAGTGACTGCAATGCATTGTGGGGTATGTAGTCGTCTTGACTAAGGGCGCACTCACATTAGACGTAAACATACTCGGGCACGGTGCAGATGGCCTAGTGTGAGTGTGCCCTCAGTCTCTCCCGGTCTGCGGTGGAGTTCCCTCCGGGGGTGACTCCCTGTGGACACTCCAGCGGACTGTATAATCTATTCTGCTGTGATGCTGCCAGAATCACAGCTCCACCCAGAGCTGGTTTCATCTGAACTGAAGTTGTTGCTCATTGACACTCTCGTCACAGATAGTCTCACTGCACTTTGTAGTGAGGGCCCAAAGATATAACCGGACTCATTAAGCGGAATTTAAGTAGCTGTAGCTGTACGATGCAGGACACTGGGGAGGTTGGTTTGTCACACACACACAGAAAGAGAATCAGTGCGACGGCACAGCTGTAATTTGCAAACGTCTGGGAGCTGTGTTGAAATGCTGTCTGTGTGTACGCCTCAGACCAGAGGCTGAAACTGGTTCTACGGTGACATCATCACTGTCACTCAGCCCCCCCCTGTGTGTGTGTGTGTGTATGAGTGTGAGTGTGAGTGTGTGTGTGTGTCCTGGTATCTTTTTGTCTGCTCTGTGTGTTTGCAGGGAGATTAAACAACCAACTAAAATAGAAAACAAAAGAACACCCAAGGGCGATTTGGAGTAGCCCTTTTTTCTGAATGGGGATAGGGGGAAGAATAGGGGAGGAAACCAACTCTTACAAGTTACACGCCCTGTCACTGACCTACATAAAGCACAGCAGACAGCCTCCACAAGGGGGCAGGGGGCCGGGCAGCCTGGGTTTGGGTTATGTGTGTTTTGGATGCTGTAGTGGAACGCACGCACGCACGCACACAAACCAGCGTTATTTCAGTTTTGATTTGAATCAGGTTCTTAGTTTATTGTATTCCCAGATTTATTTCAGTTTTATCTTCAGTTTTTCTTTGTTATATTGTTATATTAGGTGTTTGTTTATATTACCTTTTTTAGTAGGTGGTTCCATTCATCTATTTGCTAATTCAAACTTATTTAAACTAATATGAACCATTATACTCAGAATATAATCACAAAACAATCTGATTTAATGAACACTTTTTGGAATAATAATTACTGCATAGATTGCATATCCTGCCCTATCCTGTATCGTGTGTGTAGAAGGCAAGAAGCCAAATATTCATAGATACTTTCACTTTGCAACTCATTTCTCATCTAATAACGACTCTTTGGTTGGACAGGTTTTAACAGGCTGCAACCATTTCCAACGGAGTTAGGAGTGACTCTATCCTGAGGAAACCTCTCAATGTCTAGAGCAGCAGATGAGACTAGTGTCCGTCCTGTCTCGCTGGACACAACATGAACATTTGTGATTTTCTAGTTTTTTAAAATTTACATAATAAAACTGAAACTGTTGGGATGTTATATGATTTCTATTTAGTTTTAAAGTCCTGTTTCCCATTCAGTTTAGATTTAGTTTTTTCTGCAAGCTCGGTTTTAGTTCTTATTTCAGTTAAAGATGACTTTTTCTATTTAAATTGACTTCAGTTTCAGGTAACTACAATCACACTGATGTGAACATAAGCACACACTTACGCACACACACACTCGTACGTGAGCTACCACAACAACACTGACATGAACACATGCCGTGAATCTGCACGCACACACTCACGCACACGCACACACAGACGTGAACAAACCAACAGACACACTGAAAGGCTCTCAACAGTAACTCCTCAGCTTCAGTTTCCCCGCTGAACGGGACTCGATCAGCCTGCTCTCCCAGGACTGATGGCATTGCCTCCGCCGTAGCGCTGTGACATCATCCATTTCGTGAAGGATTTGAGGGCCCGGTCCGCTGGCTCACTGAGCGATGACTCCTGATTGGTCCACTCTGGAGCTGAGCGTTTGTCTAGATTAGTTATGGTGGTATATAATAACAATCTATTACGCCTGGCACGGCGGCTGTAGCCTCCCATTATGACCATGCACAGAGCCAGCACGCTGCTCTGTGATGGCAGATCAGACCCAGCCTCCAGCAGGGCCTGCTCCACGCAGACAGCCTCCCGAGGAGCCTCCACTGGGCTGTGGTTCCTGACTGCTGACCTATGGGCCAGCCAGCATCGCTGTGACGAATGCAGGAACAATGCGTTCATGTTTTTGTTTCAGGCCTCCCCTCCACAGAGCAGGCATTGTGGATTGTAGTCCACTGGGTGGGTGGGTGGGTGATGGGGGGGGGGGGGGGGTTTGTGGTGGCGGAGAAATGGGTCTGTTGTCAACTCGTCAGAGGGGGGGGGGGGCGGCGTGTCGGGGTTACACCCATCTTCCAGTCATAACCCAGAGGCCTGGTGCGTTAGTGAAGACAGACTCTTTCATTATTGTTCCGCTCGTCCGAGCCCAACGGTTGCTGTGCTTCGAGCTACGGGCAGGAGAAACCAGACAGAGTAAGCTTGGTTTTGAGTTCATCCAACTGGGACCGTCCCAGCCCTCTGTTCAGGCCTCCCTCCACGGCCACGCCCTCAGACACATGGCTAGCTTTAGCAGTAGCTCTGTCCGGCCTCGTGGAAGACTGGGGTCACGTGCAACGAGTGCACAGGCAGAGTGAGCGCAGGTAGGTAGGTAGGTAGATAGATAGACAGGTAGGTATGTAGGTAGGTAGACAGGTAGAAGGAGCAAAAATGAACATGCATCATATCCATACAGTTTTTTTCTGTATTGGTTTTGACAGCCAAACGTCCGCCCACTCCCTGTAGGCCCGTACCTGTTGCCTCCTCCCTTACCCCGACCGGCTCCTTAAGAACCTGTTCTCACTCTCAGGTCATTAAGGTAAAGGTGCTAAAGGCCTAAGATAGTAACAGGTAATTATCACTTGTTCTTCTTAAGAGGCCCCCTGTTTAGGGGCCCTGGAAGGTTTCCAGAGCCCGATCATATCCCCCCCCCCCCTTCCTCCTCCTCAGCCCTGATGCCACCCAGAGCCTCGTGTCCACGCCGGTAATGGTAATGGCGCTCGGTAATGGCGCTCCCAGGACCCCGGCCCACGTCCTAATCACGCTGGTGTTCAGGTGAAAGGATAAGGGCCTGTGCTTGAGTTGATCTGTGAGGGGCCCCGGCTGGAGGGGCGGCGGGGGGGGGGGGGGGGCGGGGGGGGTGGCGGCGCTGCTTTATGGACTCCTTTCCTCCTCCTCCTGGAACGGCCCCGGCAGCGGAAGCGTTTGAGCGGCTAATAGAAATGCAAAGCAGATGCTGTACTGTGTCCTCATGGGTGCATTGGAGCGGCTGCATCTGCCCGGGTGGAGGGTGGTGCTCTGTCTCTCTCTGTCCGGGTGGAGGTCGCTCTGTCTCTCTCTGTCCGGGTGGAGGTCGCTCTGTCTCTCTCTGTCCGGGTGGAGGTCGCTCTGTCTCTCTCTCTGTCCGGGTGGAGGTCGCTCTGTCTCTCTCTGTCCGGGTGGAGGTCGCTCTGTCTCTCTCTCTGTCCGGGTGGAGGTCGCTCTGTCTCTCTCTCTGTCCGGGTGGAGGTCGCTCTGTCTCTCTCTCTGTCCGGGTGGAGGTCGCTCTGTCTCTCTCTCTGTCCGGGTGGAGGTCGCTCTGTCTCTCTCTGTCCGGGTGGAGGTCGCTCTGTCTCTCTCTCTGTCCGGGTGGAGGTCGCTCTGTCTCTCTCTCTGTCCGGGTGGAGGTCGCTCTGTCTCTCTCTCTGCCCGGGTGGAGGTCGCTCTGTCTCTCTCTCTGTCCGGGTGGAGGTCGCTCTGTCTCTCTCTCTGTCCGGGTGGAGGTCGCTCTGTCTCTCTCTCTGTCTGGGTGGAGGTCGCTCTGTCTCTCTCTCTGTCTGGGTGGAGGTCGCTCTGTCTCTCTCTCTGTCCGGGTGGAGGTCGCTCTGTCTCTCTCTCTGTCCGGGTGGAGGTCGCTCTGTCTCTCTCTCTGTCCGGGTGGAGGGGTGCTCTGTCTCTCTCTCTGTCCGGGTGGAGGTAGCTCTGTCTCTCTCTCTGTCCGGGTGGAGGTCGCTCTGTCTCTCTCTCTGTCCGGGTGGAGGTCGCTCTGTCTCTCTCTGTCCGGGTGGAGGTCGCTCTGTCTCTCTCTCTGTCCGGGTGGAGGTCGCTCTGTCTCTCTCTCTGTCCGGGTGGAGGTCGCTCTGTCTCTCTCTCTGTCCGGGTGGAGGTCGCTCTGTCTCTCTCTCTGTCCGGGTGGAGGTCGCTCTGTCTCTCTCTCTGTCCGGGTGGAGGTCGCTCTGTCTCTCTCTCTGTCCGGGTGGAGGTCGCTCTGTCTCTCTCTCTGTCCGGGTGGAGGTCGCTCTGTCTCTCTCTGTCCGGGTGGAGGTCGCTCTGTCTCTCTCTGTCCGGGTGGAGGTCGCTCTGTCTCTCTCTCTGTCCGGGTGGAGGTCGCTCTGTCTCTCTCTCTGTCCGGGTGGAGGTCGCTCTGTCTCTCTCTCTGTCCGGGTGGAGGTCGCTCTGTCTCTCTCTCTGTCCGGGTGGAGGTCGCTCTGTCTCTCTCTCTGTCCGGGTGGAGGTCGCTCTGTCTCTCTCTCTGTCCGGGTGGAGGGGTGCTCTGTCTCTCTCTCTGTCCGGGTGGAGGTAGCTCTGTCTCTCTCTCTGTCCGGGTGGAGGTCGCTCTGTCTCTCTCTCTGTCCGGGTGGAGGGGTGCTCTGTCTCTCTCTGTCCGGGTGGAGGTCGCTCTGTCTCTCTCTCTGTCCGGGTGGAGGTCGCTCTGTCTCTCTCTCTGCCCGGGTGGAGGTCGCTCTGTCTCTCTCTCTGTCCGGGTGGAGGTCGCTCTGTCTCTCTCTGTCCGGGTGGAGGTCGCTCTGTCTCTCTCTGTCCGGGTGGAGGTCGCTCTGTCTCTCTCTGTCCGGGTGGAGGTCGCTCTGTCTCTCTCTCTGTCCGGGTGGAGGTCGCTCTGTCTCTCTCTCTGTCCGGGTGGAGGTCGCTCTGTCTCTCTCTCTGTCCGGGTGGAGGTCGCTCTGTCTCTCTCTCTGTCCGGGTGGAGGTCGCTCTGTCTCTCTCTCTGTCCGGGTGGAGGTCGCTCTGTCTCTCTCTCTGTCCGGGTGGAGGGTGGGTGCTCTGCCTCTCTCTGTTGGAAGACAACATATTATTAACCATACACATTTAGGGAATTTAGCTGATGCTTTTATCAAAAACAACTCTAAGTACATGTCAGAAGAAAGAGAAACAATATATCTGCCGGTACAGTAAGGATGTTCATAGAACCAAGTGCCAAGCACTAACAATCACTAGGTTAACCCATTCCCTGTATACAACACAAATAGCTAGGATAAGAACCTACACGATGCTAAGTACTATTTTTAAGTGCAAGGACGTACAACATACAATAAGTGCGTACATAAAGTTCCAGGACTTGCCAAGACATACACATTCAAGTCAATAAAACAGAGCGTCAAAGGGCTGGACAGGATAGCCATAAAATCATAATATCCAAATGTGCTGTCAGACAAAAGTTCATAGGTTCATAGTTCAATATTGTAGTGGTTTGCTTCAGTTTTTCTGGGGTGCCAGTCAGTACACAGCCTGACACTGATCAGAGTGGTAAAGTCTAGTCAACAGTCAACCCATACAGAACGAGGCATTCATGAACATCTGCTGTACGGGAATAATGCCATAAAAACAGAGGTCTTGTTTAATAACTATTGACATTGGTTCACTTTGTTTTGGAGGCGTAGGCGATGTCAAACACTCCGCTGCTTTTTCGTGGCAATGCGGCTCTTTAATTGTACGGAAAAGACAAAGAGCGGCTCATTACAGACGACTCGATCAGCTGTGATCGCCCGCTGCCTACACTTTGTTTTCTCGATGAAACGTTGGAGAATATTGAGCGATGAAACGTTAAGGAGATAATTGAGGTCTCTGATGTTGCAGCACATGTTCCCATCAGATTAAACGGGTGTATACATCTTCATTAATCTGCCGCAAAGCCTGCTCAGGCTGGGGCTAACCGTCTCTGTTAAAGCCATATGTCTTTCTGTTGTGAGCCAACGTGGTCGCAGCCCCACCATCACTATGGCTCTCGCTCTCTGAAACTGGGGAGTGGCTGATGTTTATCACGTCTTAGTCTCAATCGAAATGTGTTTTGTGTGATCTACATTGCTCTCTTTTTGTACAGTGGGGCCTAGTGGTGAGCACTGCTGCCTCACAACAGAAGGTCCTGGGTTAGATGCTTCCAGAAGGCCTTTCCAGTAGGGCTGGGCGATTTGGCCTAAAAATAAAGTCTCTGATTTTTTCAAACCAAACTCGATTATCGATTTTAATCTATTTTTTTTCTATAAATGACAAATATATATATATATATATATATTTTTTTTTAAGTATTTGAAGTATTTGTATTTTATTTGAAGAATAACAATGATTAACAAAAGCTAAATTTGGTTGCCACAGACTTAAGGCAAACTTAACTTCTTTTTCAGCGCATGCTGCCATGTTGACATTTTACTAAAAAATTATTCTTTTTTTAATAATCGATTTTTCTTTTTAAAAAATCGTCCTAAACCATAAATTCGAATTACGATTAAAAATCGACTAATCGCCCAGCTCTACTTTCCAGTACTCTGTGTGGAGTTAGCGTCGTCCCTGTGTCCCAGACAATGCCCCTGCCCTGCCCATAACTAAAGCAAGGGCCCTTGCAACCTGAGTCGGTTCCCCGTGCTGTAGCTGTGGTTATAGGCAGTGCCCGGTTGCGCCCGCCTCCGTACTTCCGCTCAATTTTCATTTCCCTTCAGTACTTCGGTCTAGGTGTAGTGTATGTTCAAACGATTTCTTTTCCCTCAAGTTTGTCCCTTTAATCAGCGAACAAGAGGCGCGGCCTGAGAACAGTGACGAGAACAGCGCGAGTTTCAGTTGTAGTCAAATGAATACCAGGAAGCAGCAGGAAGAAATACGTCACAACCAAACATTAGCGATTGGTTAAGGCAGATCCGGAGTGGCACTGGGCAGAGCCAATAGGTTTTAAACTTCAACAGCACCCGCCTTCAAGTGAGCAATCGTTTGTCTCTATAGCAGTTCTAGACCATCGTTATGAATGAAATGAGTACGAAGGTCTAGTTATGACTAGGCTAGGCGGTGTTGGGGTAGTTACTCCAAAAAAGTAATTAGTTATTTATTACTACTCACTTATTACTACTTACTACTTACTACTACTTACTTTGTAAATTGTAATGAGATTACTTTACTCGTTACTGCATTTGAAAAGTAACTTCACTACTTATTACTTTACTTTCAATAAAAAATATAAAAATAAAGGTGACTTTATCCCCTACAATTAAAGACATTGTGTCTTCCTCTCACCCCTTGCAGGCAAGAGCAGCCTTCTCACGTTTAAAAAATGCTGTCTATCTAGTGCACCATCATTCCTTTTCTTGTTGGCGGACCAAATGTACGCGGTGGACACATGATCCAGGGACTGAAAAGTTATTTTGAGCTTCGATTCCATGTTGGATTAACACTTGTCCAGGTAATGGGATAATGTTTTCCTGTCGGATGTTGGCTTGCGCGTTGTGGGTATTTTATCTAGTATTTTTCTAAATCTGGGTTGTGACAGTTGAAAGACGCCTGTCGCCTGGGCATAGAGTGCATTTGACTCGAATATTTTTGTCCTTTCAAGTTATAAACTGAAAGTAATCGCCACTGGCCGAAACGCCCTTTCTCCGTCTCCATCTCTATCTCCATTTCCCTCTCCCCTTCACACCAGCAGCTTCGTCACTCAAATCGATCGCTATGGCACCGTGCCGAGGCAGGCAGCACACAGACAGGCAGCACGCACACAGGCAGCACGCATGCACACACCACTTAAACAGATCAGAACTTTACACACAGGCAAACACGGCTTGGGTAACGCAGGAACGCGCGTTCCTATAGTCTAGTAAAGTAGTGTAGTTACCGATATTTTTAGTGTAATGAGTAGGCCTGGGCAATAAAACAATAAATTATTGTATCGTGATAGACTTTTGATCAATATCAATATAAAACATGTTCAATATATATAGACTGGACCACCAAATCTAGCAGCTGGGTTTGTTACACAAACACGGTTCCATACTTATTTACAATATTTGAGTGTTTTTCATTGTTGTATCGACATTGGAGTATTTATCAATGATGAACAGTGGAAGGACATATTAAGTGTTAAACAGAAGTGTTTAAATCCAGCATGGTAATTCCTAGTCTTTTTTGGTCATTCAAATTATCAATAGCTATCGATATCGATCAATATGTTCAAGTTATATCGTGATATGTCTTTAAGCCATATCGCCCAGGCCTAGTAATGAGATACTTTACTTCGTTACCCAAAAAAGCATAAAAATAATATCGTTACTGTAATCCGTTAACTCGTTACCCCCAACACTGGTTATAGGTTACTAATGTCTTATGCTTACAGGCTTGCTTGTTTTTTTTAATGAAGGTTCCTTTGGACTAACCCAGTTGCTGTGCGGTTTTTACTCTGCAGTACACAGATCTTATACCTAAAGACAGTGTGACTCTGTGTGTGAGTGTGTCTTTTCCCATCCACCCCATGCCATCAGTTTATTCACAAGGAGGAAAACGTCAAAGACAAATGAACTCTCACTAACTCCTAATTTACCTGAAAGTTTGAAATGATGTTCTTATATGAACCCAGCTTCCTCCCCCACTCCCTCACCACACTAGAGGCTGTGGGGGGAGTCTAGTGAGTGAGGGGGTTTGACTCCCAGCCAAAAGGTTCTGGGCTCAAACCCAACTCCCACAAGCTAACCTCAACTGCCCCTTAATTAAATTCATCTAAAAAGAACAAGTCCCTTTGGATAAATAGCGAGTCCCTTTCATCCCTTTTGGAAGATAATGAATCCCGTTGGTTCTTTCTCCTCCCAGGGATGATGTCCACCGTGGCGCCCCAGCCACCACAGAGGGACGACGAGGAGGAAGAGGACGACGAAGAGCAAGGAGAGCCCTTTGAGTTTGACGACAGCGCGGACGAGAGTGTCCCGGACGCCGCCGTCGTAAAGACCCCCCCCTCGAAAGCTGAGACGGCCGAGGCGACGAGCGTAAAGGTTGAGTGTGAGGCGCCGTCCGCAGCCAGCTCTGGTCCTCAGTCCCAGCGGCCCACGTCCACGGTGCCAATGTCTCCCCCTGCTGGTCAGGAGGGGAACTCCACCTCGGACAACACCACCCCCACCACCCCCGCCACCACCACCAGCAGCACAGGTACGGGGGCCTCGCGGTATCAAGGGCACGTATGAAAGCTCACGGGTCACAATCCTACTGTTGCATTGTGGGCAAATACCTCCACTGGCCGCCTTTGTCCAGTCCAGATGAGGGCTAGCCCGCTCTGTGTGTAACGTGTAAATGTTTGTCCTTGGCACAGCGCTGGATCACTTCCTCATGTTGCCCTGGCAACGCGCTGTGCATGCGGCGGTGGTTGCGCCGCGGTCTGACTGTTGCTCAACAGGATTTATTTTCTTTCAGTATTGCCCCGGGCGGCCGAGCACAGGCGAGTGTAAGAGTAAACTTTCCTGTTAATTGGTTAAAGACGTGTGGTTTTAAGCAGGATATATCGACGACCGGACTAATGCGGCTGAGGAGGGGGGGTAATTAGACCCCCCCCACCCCCCCCCCCCCTCTACTTTAATAGGGAATTAATATCTCTTAAGAACTCCTGTTGGATGAAATGGAAGCAACCAGGGGCTCAATTAAAGTGTTGTGTGGTAGTCCTGTGTGGGGTCACGCTCTGAGCTGGCTGCTGCGTGGGGGGGGGGGAGGGTGGGGAGGGGGGGGAGAGGGGGGTCCTGGTGGGGAAGAGGGGGTCCTGGTGGGGGGGGGGGGGGGGGGGGGTCCTGGTGATAATAAGGTCTCATCTGAGGAGGAGGGCTGCGTTACGCAACCGGTTGGAAAGGGAGGGAGAGACGGAGAGGGGGGGGGGGGGGGGGTGGGGGGGAGAGAGGATCCAGGCTACTTTAACAGCGGAGGACATTAGCATGCAGCAGTAGTGTTGGACTTGCTTCACAGAGTAATAGAGCTTAAATGGACCTAAGGATGGAAATTAATGAAGGAAAAACCTAGGAATTTCCCATATAATTGTACGTTGATTAAAAATATGGAATAAGTAAGTATTTAGTAGCAGCTATTAAGTAACTATGAGTTAACATCATTCTAAACAGTTAACATCACATTGACTGAGATCATTTGAAGTGTATGTTTCATTGGTTTTGGATGATTTGATGTTTCATAGATTTGTGAATGTTTTTAAGTCGATGGTGTTGCTGTGTGTAACGGTTTTGTTCTGGTGTATTCTTGTGTTTTGAATGAAACAGATCGCCCTGTGGGAGACCAGAGCTCCAGTCGGTAAGTAGTAGCACTTCTGCTTTCTCACATCCTTAGGATGAGACGTTGCTTCCCCTAAACCAGTTATGTATGTTGCTCGGTAAAACATATCACAGAAAATATATGCTCTATATGTTCACTGAGTGTAGTCATATGTAACTATGCCTGGTCATCCTAGGTCACGTTCATCACTTTGTTGTGAATATGAACATGACCTTAGTCCATGTTGTGCTTAAAATGGAGCAATACTTGCAAACCTCCTGCAATTAATCCACAACACATATGCCCACAAGCTACCCTGTACATTGATTAAAAATATGGAATAAGTAAGTATTTAGTAGCAGCTATTAAGTAACTATGAGTTAACATCATTCTCGACAGTTAACATAACATTGACTGAGATCATTTGAAGTGTATGTTTCATTGGTTTTGGATGATTTGATGTTTCATGATGTTTCATAATAATTGCAAACCTCCTGCAATTAATCCACAACACATATGATGTATGCTGTTTGCTATCATACATAATACTAAATTATCCAGAGCTCTCTTCATGATGTTTCCAGCCCAAGTCCTTGGTTGGTTCATTTTAATTTCTTTGAATAAAAACATGACATTGACGCCTGTCCAGGGTTCAGTACTCCCTGGGGGTGAGAGGGTTGCATAGCGGCCTGTGTTCCACGAGCTGGAGGCCAGGGCCTGTAGTGTGAGGGCCACCCTGTGTCTTGGGCTCTAGGAAGTGTGCTGGAGCACCTCTACCAACAGGGGGCACACCTCCTTCATTCCTGTGGGCTTTCCTGTGCTGAAAGCAAGCGAGGTTTAGGTCTGCAGGTGCATGTGTGTGTAGGTGCTTTAACTGTGTGTGTGTGTGTGTGTGTCTGTGTGTGTGTGGATACATTGATTTGTGTGTGCATTTGAATGTGTGCATGGACATGACTGCTTGCACATTGATTTGTGTGTGTGTGTGTAGGGGCACGTTTGTGTGCATGTGTGTGTATTTGTGTGCGTCGGCACATGGCTTTGTAAGTGTGCATGCATTTGCATGTGTGCGCACCGCTCATGTGTGTGTGTGTGTGTGTGTGTGTGTGTGTGTGGGTGCGCGTGCACATGCACGTGTGTCACAGAGGTCTGTCCCTGATTCTCTCTTCCGGGCAGGATTCTGCTGAGCGTGGGTTTCCACAGTAAATGAAGTCAATACTGCGGCTCTTTAAAGAAGCGCTATCAGGAGCGTGCACGTTTCCATCAACGCCGT
This sequence comes from Micromesistius poutassou, assembly GCF_964030765.1. Classification (NCBI taxonomy): domain Eukaryota; kingdom Metazoa; phylum Chordata; class Actinopteri; order Gadiformes; family Gadidae; genus Micromesistius; species Micromesistius poutassou. The sequence continues at coordinate 3,926,229 of NC_140272.1, forward strand.
GCGTCGGCCCGTCAGCACATCTGCTATTCCTGTCAGCAGCCCGGGAATAATTTGGCTAAAATGACTTTGTGATTGTTACGGCGGGAGCATGGGTTATCTTGACCCTGCCGCGACAGCACTTCACCACTCCCAGGGAGTCGGTTCTGTGCCTCTCTGCTACGTGCCCCCCTCTCTCTCTCTCTCTCTCTCTCTCTCTCTCTCTCTCGTGCCTCTTTCTCTCCTATGTGCCTCTCTGCTACGTGCCTCTCTCTCTCCCATGTGCCTCTCTCTCTCCTACGTGCCTCTCTCTCTCCTACGTGCCTCCCTCTATCTGTACGCCTCTTGTGACAACGGTCACCAGTAAATAGCCGTCTCTCTTTGACAGGCGGCTTTCAATAGAGGAGTTCACCAGGAGCCACAGGGAATACATTTGTTTTTTTTCCTCTTTTTCTTCTGCCCTCTACGGGCAGATGGAGAAGTTAATCGTCTTGACTGACACTCACACATTGTGTGTGTGTGTGTGTGTGTCCTTCCTTTCACATGCATGCATTTATTTATGGTATGTATGTGTTTGTTTAATTGTGTGTGTGTGTGTCTACAGGCCTTCCTTCTATTTATTTTTGTGTCTGTCTGTTTGCACATGTCAGTATAAGTGTATGTGTGTGTGTGTGTGTGTTTATTCATGACGTTGAGGAAAAAATTATTTATCATATGGCAGCTGCTGCTGTCTGTGCAGCTCTGGGAAATCGACTCTGACCTTGTGTGGACAGACTGGTCAAGTGGGAGAAGAGAGGTGAAGAGAGGTAGTGAAGGAGGAGAGAGATACCTGGAAAAGATACAGAAAGAGGAGAGATGAGGAGAGAGAGATCGGAGTAGAGAGTGAGTTATTTATTCAGTTGACAGCAACACGCTCCTTCAAAATAAAGTAAATATTCTGTGCCATAACCAAGACCAAATTATATATTTACGTTTCCTTTGATAATGTTTTCCCTTCAGGGAGGAATAAAGTATCTTATCTTATCTCAGACCCAGTCCGACCAGACAGGGACAGTTCTCTACATACTAAACAGAGAAATTCTCTTGGAACTTCAAAATAAAAGTCTTCCCCCCTTATGAAGCTTTCATGAAACTTTCGCAACACCAACTGAATTTCAAAAACTGAGTTTGACCTAAATCTGTAGGCTGGCTCCCCCCTCGCCTCCCGCCTGTCTCTCTGTGTTTACCTGGGCCTCTGATAACTGAGATAACTGCAGCAACACGTTGTTCATGTATAACCTGCGGCATTTCCATGGCAACAAGGAGACAGTTAAGACGTGAGTGGTTTGGATCAGGTGTTTTCATTTGGTTGGATGGATTTAAAACTGGGCTTTAAACCGATATTTACTTTTCGTCTTTGCAAACATTTATAACTAAAAACACTTTTGTGGTGGTGACCCCCCCCAGGTCAGGTTTTTTTTTCTGCATTCCAATTCCTCTCTTCCTTCTGGAGGATTCTTGTGTTTGGGGCCGCTTGGAGGACTTAAAGGGGTCGGGGGTCGTTCAAAGTTGTAAAGCCCTTTGAGACGGTCACTGCCATCGAGGGCTTTACCGGTAGGATTGGATTGACATTGACCTTGCAGCTATGAACGGAATCGTGGAAACACGGTCAGGGCTAGTCCTGCAGTGACCTCTGCTCTCACAGACCTCAGATAAACACGCAGTCCTCCCATGTTAAGAACCATTCTCCCACGCTGAGGCCCATCCTAATAGGCTGTTGGACTTGGAGGAGGAGTCATAAGCACAGCAGCAGGAATGTGTCTTGGCGGCGCTGTCTTTAATTAGTGTTGATGGGCCGGCCCTCCACTCTGACTTAGTGCTCGGGGCTGTGGCGGGGCTGTCTGCTGCCAGGAGCCTCGTACTGCCTTCTAAGGAGCTGTGTTTCTTGGCAGTGGGTGTGTGATGGTGAGCCAGCAGCACGCCTCAACTTGAATAATGTGTGATTATTTTTATGTTGGAAAAGTAAAATTAATAAAAATAATGTTGGTGATTATGGTGAACATTAAGCCTCCGGGGGCCAGAGGAGGTGCTTCCAGGTAAAGGTTATGGTTGTTAGGAAACTATTTTATTGCAACTGCAGGAAATGATGAAAATGATTTTATTATGTTATTGTGTTGTTTAGTTTTTACGGGGGATCAAACCTGACATACATTTCCCAGTAGTAAAAGACAAAGGCAAAGGGAGACATCTTTTTGTGGACGGATAATTCACAATTTTAGAGGATGTTGATTTTTAGTGCTTTACTTAAAACTTAAGTAGAGACGGGTCCCGCTGCAATAAATCAATATCAATATCAAATATATATATATATGTTATCAATATCAAATCAATCAAAGACCATGACCTCTTAGAGGTCATCCCTGATTGGTGTCTACAGGACTAGTCCACCTGGTTGAAACCTTTTGGACAGCCGACCGCAAAGTCACCAGGCACTAGTAGAACCTAGTTCTTTATTTAGCAGAAGATTGGATTTACAGATCGCTGCTGGAGGAGCATGACGATTTGGAAGCCATTATTTTTACAGAAATATCGCAGACTGCTCCATAATCGGTGCGTTTGGTGCGATTGGATAAAAGTGTGTGCCACAACAAAATAGTCAAAGGGAATCCATAAGGGCCGCGCCCGGACAGATATTGTCCTTCCTCCCGGTCGGTGAACCGCTCGCCCTCCCAGCAGCAGCAGGATGTTCTCTGGACGTCCTCCAGCTCCCCTCCGGCTGTCTCCCTTCACCCTCCCAGGAGCCGCACTTATAATGAGGCCTGCTCCTCTCTCCCACTGCTCCTCACCCTCTCCTCACCCCCTCTTGTCTTCCAGGGCCTCCACCAGCACCCCTACCGTCTCCACCTCCGCCTCCACAGCGGCGGACCGACCGAGCGCCGAGACGCCTCCTCCTCTTCCTCCTCTTCCTCCTGCCGCGGAAGAGGAGTCCCGCTCCTCCCCCGGGGAGGGGAGCCAGGCCCCGGAGGGGAGCCAGGCCCCGGAGGGGAGCCAGGCCGCGGAGGAGCGCTGCGAAGGAGACGCAGCGGTCACCGACGACGGCAGCCTGAGGGAGGACTCTGGAGGTAGGGAGACCAGAACCCAAAGCGACACGGTGCGAGGAGCCGCCTGGTACCTGAGGATCAGAGGCTCAAACCGCTGCTATAGGGGGGGGGGAGGAGGGGAGAGGAGGGGAGGGGAGGAGGGGGAGTAGGGGCTGGGGGACGGGGGCTGGGTTCAACTTCTCTATTAGTTCACGTTTCATCATTATCATATGACCCAGAAGAAAATATGATATTGTGAGTTCTAGAGCGCAGAGCTTTTGAAAGCCATAGAGGTGTGTGTGTGTGTGTGTGTGTGTGTGTGTGTGTGTGTGTGTGTGTGTGTGTGTGTGTGTGTGTGTGTGTGTGTGTGTGTGTGTGTGTGTGTGTGTGTGTGTGTGTGTGTGTGTGTGTGTGTGTGGACACTGCTGTTGCTGACCTTGAGTTAAGGCTGCATGATGATCGTATTAGCCCTGTTTGATGCACCCGGCTTTCAAGGATTTTGATACACAAGCATAGTGAGATGGACGACATGAATACATTCATCAGCAACACACGCATACACACACACACACACCTGTGTACACTCACAAACGCATACACACAGGTATGGACACACTCTCCTCGATGATTTGATTTTCTCACGGACATGACATGAATCCAATTAATTCCGGATGAGGATCAATGGAGGACTATTTCCATGAGGGAGTATTGCTTTGGGATTGGAGCCGGCGGTGTGGCGGGGATCTTACGCTGGCTTCCTGCGGCTCTTCAGTCACGTGGTTCAGGCGGTTGGCCTTGTTCACATCTTCATGCTTTTCATGTGCCGTCCTTGTAGTCTGATCCCAGTACCGTCGACTGTATTTGTGTATTCAGCATACATGTTTATAGCCGTGTGTCGGCCTGTGTATTGTGGAGTCCTGTATTGTGATTGTGTGAATGTAGTCGCGTACATTCTTGTAGTCGGGGTTGCAGTTGTGCAACTCTGATTTACAATTAGTTTAGTAATTAGTCACTAATCAGTCACTTGTAGTGCGATTAGATTGTAGTTTGCGGTATTCGTATTTGGTCAGGATCGGCCGTCTTTTGGTCTACATAGTATACTCGTATGGGCTTGTGGACCAGGACTTTGACCACTGACCAGAAAGTGGGTCCAAAGAGAGGTGCTAGTGTAGCATAGCGCCGTGGGTCAGACCAGAACCAGGGTCGCTACAGACCCAATGCCTATGTGTTGAGTACCCTAGTAAAGTCCATTGCAGGTGTATAACAGCAGTATAGCAGGACATGGTACCAAGCCCCAGTAACACTGCCTCCTACCCCCAGGGTTCCAGTCTATTTCCCTCAGAGTCTGTCCATTTATTCTATTTATTTCCACTTTTCTGAATCCCCCTTTTGAAGTGTGCCATGGTGAGGCACTTTGGGCTGGGTATGAAAGGAAATGTTTATGCCACTAATGTTTTCATTTACAGAGGAAGCCTTTGCTTTCTGAATCTTTTATTTTGAAGGGGACAGGAAGTCTTTGACGCTTCTAAACAAAGACTCCAAGGTTATTTAGAGGTGTTGAATAAACACCGTTGACTAATCCATCTCCGGCCGGCTTCATTTAAAGAAACAAACCTCTGTTGTTGCTGTTGCTGGGCAGTGTGTGTGTGTGTCTGTGGACCTCCATGTATTTGTGTGTGTGTGTGTGTGTGTGTGTGTGTGTGTGTGTGTGTGTGTGTGTGTGTGTGTGTGTGTGTGTGTGTGTGTGTGTGTGTGTGTGTGTGTGTGTGTGTGTGTGTGTGTGTGTGTGTGATTGTGTGTCTGTGGACCTCCATGTATTTCTGTGTGTGTGTGTGTGTGTGTGTGTGTTGTTGTGTGTCTGTGGCCCTCCATGTATTTCTGTGTGCGTGGGTGTATTGTTGTGTGTGTGTGTGGCCCTCCATGTATTTCTGTGTGCGTGGGTGGGGCGGATTAGAATGCAGTGTTTCCGAACAAATCCCAATTTAAGGTCTGATCGATGGAGCCCCCGGAGCTGAGTGAGGCTGCCCTGGAGTTCTGGCGAGAGCACAATTTGAATTTGCTCAGTGAGTCTCTCTGGGAACGAGCAATATAATCCCTCCCCGATGCCCCTGGCCCAGAACCTTAACCAATCACATCGGTGTATCTGATATAGGCGGGCCAAAAGCGTTGCTGTTTTACAGACCAGACACGGCACGAGTCTTATCTATTAGCTCCGCTGGTCGGGATACGTCACCCCTTGTGTTCTTCTGATTCTTCTCCTCGAGTTGGGCCGTTGTCATTACCCGTTGCCAGACCCTACGGCTGTGTAGATGTGGCTCTGGACTCCCAGGCTAGCATTAGGCTGAAGCGCTGTACGAGCACCGCTGGCGACGGAGCGCGGCGTCGGAGCGCGGCGCGGGAAGCCGTCAGCGCGGCTGTCGTGTCGCAGGCCCCGTGTCGCAGGTCGTTTCATCGGCACGGCGCCCGTCCTGACTGGACTCCTGGATACACACACAACCATCGAGATGGGAGAGTGTGTGTGTGTGTGTGTGTGTGTGTTTGCACACCTTTTTATGATAAATGCACACTTTGGAATTGGAATTTTGGTGTGTGTGTGTGTGTGTGTGTGTGTGTGTGTGTGTGTGTGTGTGTGTGTGTGTGTGTGTGTGTGTGTGTGTGTGTGTGTGTGTGTGTGTGTGTGTGTGTGTGTGTGTGTGTGTGTGTGTGTGAGATTGATGCAGCAGCAGTATGTATATGTTGACCTGATGTATTTGTATTGTGAGCTGGTGCATGTGCTCTGATCAGGCAGCAGATGAATCATGTGCATGTACAATTTATGGGGGATCTATGATTTGTTAAGAGTGTGTTATTTTGTGTGCATGTTTCGACCGTGTGTGTGTGTTGGTCTGTTTGTAAAGTGTATTTTTGCACTGATTTATATACTTCCTCAAAAAAAGCATAGACGATTGATACGGTTTACTTACTGTGTGTGTGTGTGTGTGTGTGTGTGTGTGTGTGTGTGTGTGTGTGTGTGTGTGTGTGTGTGTGTGTGTGTGTGTGTGTGTGTGTGTGTGTGTGCAGTGCCCCACAGTGACAGTCTGGAGGTGATCTATGATGACGTCCCCACTGAATACCACCCACTATCTCCTGATGAAGGTCAGTACCAGGGAGGCTGTGTGTGTGGCTGTAGTTTGTGCAATGTGCAATGCAATGTGCATATGATGAATGTTTTTGGTCATATATATTTCTCATTCAAAAGGATAATTATGGTCGTATGAAAGCTAATCCTCTCACACAAATGTTTATGTGTGTGTGTGTGTGTGTGTGTGTGTGTGTGTGTGTGTATTGTGTTGGGTCATGTTTATTCTGCGTCTTAAAATATATTTCTCTTAATTTGTACATAAATATAATTTGTGTGTGTGTGTGTGTGTGTGTGTGTGTGTCTTAGAGGATGTGATCTATGAGGACGTGCAGAGAGGCGGTCCGGTCAGTGCAGACAACGGATGGAGCTCCAGTGAGTTCGAGGACTACGACGACCAGTCTGACAATGAAGCCAAAGTCCCCACACGCACCAAGGTATTGTGTGTGTGTGTGTGTGTGTGTGCGTGCGCGCGTGCATGTGCGTGCGTGTATATTTATTCGCCTCTTTTGTCTGTTTGAGTTTATTTTCCATGTTTAAATTTTGTTCGTTTTTTTGTGTGTCAGAGAATGTAATCAAGACTGTGTGTGTGTGCGTGTGCGGGTGTGTGTGCATGTGTGTCTGTGGGGTTATGTGTGCTTTTGTGCTCGACTTCTGTCAAATTCAATCATAAGTTATTTGCGAGGTAAAATGACTTGGATGCATCCCAGCCACGGTGGGAGTTGTCCCTCCCCTGCCTGTCGAACACGACGCCGCCGGCGTTCCAATGAGAGTATTTCAGTATCTCCTCCTCCCCCTCTCCTGTGCAAATGCCTTTTTATTGATGTTGAGATTTGGAAAACATAAAAAGGAACCCATGAAAATATATTTATTGGGCTTGTCTAGATTGTGCCCTGTACATTCTGAAATGAGCGCAAACAAGTCAACAAAGCAGAACATCACGAGCGTTCGGTTGTCCGTGCCAGCGTCTTGTTCTGCGTTCAGCCCCGCGCCGGCAGTACCCGAACCGTCCACTGGGTGGCACTGTGTTCCCACTGCCTCGGCCGCAGCGCTGGCTGTTCCGCCCCAGCGGTTTAGCAGTCTACTCTGCTCCTCGTAGCTCTATTGGTGCGTGTGAGGTGTACACTCTGCCCAGTGTACGCAGCGCCACACAGGTACAAGGACGTTCTGAAACCAGGGTAATAATGACGGTGATAATGATGTATTGTGCTGAGTCGCGGGATTACTTATGCATGGATTCACCACGCCTCCCCTTCTTACATATTGGTCCATGGTGATTGTGTGTGAGCAGGGCCTATGGATAAAGCCGGCGTTGAAAACGTACACAATCTCTTTGATTGTAAATAGCAAAGAGGCTGCTTGGAAGAGGATCCTGCTGCACTGTAATATATGAAAATCCTCTCAGTGTTCATGCATGCCTGTACATGAATCCATTCATGTCCCACCTTGTCTCAGAACAAAAGGGGAATTCATCTACGGCATGAAAACAACAGGCCCTCATATTCTGACATTGGTGACATGTTTATTTGAATTAATCAGGGTTTGGTTAATTAACTGCATTAATGGTGCTGGGGGAGTCGGTGGCTCTGGGTCTGTGTGACAGAGGAGTACGGCGGTGGTGTGAGGGGTACTGAATAAGAGAGGAGGTGGGATGACGGCCGTGGAGGTGGTGTGTCAGTGGATGTGTTGTGTGAGGGGAGTTGAATGTTAGTGGCGGTTTAAGAGGGTGAAGGTTTTCGTCAGTGGATGTGAGTGGAGGTGGATGTGAGGGGGGTCTGTGTGATGGAGTGGAAGTTTCGCTGTTAGTCTCGCGTGGCCATCCATTGGTTCTTCCCGCAACGAGATCTGGCCACGTGAGAGACTAGTAGTAGTGAACCACAACATAGCGGGAGCTGCATCTAGCTGAACTGTTGTCCGAGGAGATACAAGAGTGGG
>NC_140272.1:3934516-3979516 GCF_964030765.1 Micromesistius poutassou
CTGCGCTCTGGCACCCAGCCCGGCGGTGGTGTGGGAGGTGTGGGAGACTGTATTGGCAGTTTTACTTGTTTTTCTAATAGTGATTAATCAACCGCCAGAGTGGAATAAAGCCCGGCCGCTGGGACTGTGCGGGTCGCACGGTGTGGCCGCTTTCATCAGGATCCTCTCGATGGTTTGTGTGATAGTGAGTCGCAGACAGTCCCGTCGGTTCGATGGAGGGGCGTCCAGGTCGCGGTGCAGCGCTGATATTCAGTCTCATCGCGGTAGAGACCCCGCCACATCGACTTTTAGCGGTGTTAACTCTTCTGAAAATCAACAATTCTAATTATTGAAATTATCTCTTCTCCAGACACAAACGACCGACCACCTGCGGCCATCGACTGCTCTGCGGTGTAGATATAAACGTGGCAGCGCCGATCTGTATCGCTTGCTTTTCCTTTAATCTTCCAGTCATTAGGCCGCTCTGGCAGAAGTGTCTGCTACCATCAGGCGCGCGCTCTGAGATTTTACCCACAAACCCTTGTTCGGCTGAACCCCTGGAGGTTAAGCTAACTGGTGTATTTATGACGCTCGGCAGTGAGACAGCTGAAGATGGCTCCCAGCACGAGGCCCATGATGTTTCAGTCTCCCGAGAGCGCATGTTATTTATTTATGCACAGTTTAGCACCGACGCGTTCTCCCGAACCACCACCGTTAACAATCTCCAAGGCTGCCGGCCATTTTGCCCAAAGCGCTCTTAAAGACCAAGCTCATTTAACGGCATTTAAAATGACAGGGTAGGCGATGGCATCGCAGAGATCCACCATCTCCCATCCGTCCAGAGCAGCTCGGGGACGTCATGTCCCCGGGGGGGCGGCGGAGCTCCTGACGAGTGAAGGCTACAGGGACTTGAGGAACGCAGAGTGAAAGGGACGCTGTCTCCAGACATCACTTTAGCAGACGTGAGTCAGGCGGAGGTGAGCGCTGCGCCGCCGATCCGATGCTCTTCTAATACCTTGGAGGATTTCATCTGGTTCGCTTTGAAGTAGGAATGACAAACTGGGAGAAAAGAGTTAGCGGCGGCAGGGGGGGGGGGGGGGGTGAGCTTCCCCTTCTCTTTAGCTCGGGGGATTAGCCGGGAGACGAGGCCGCTCGCTGCCGCTCTGCCCCCACGGCTCGCTGCGCCGCTCTACCGCTGCCTCAGATTACCCACAATGCACTGCCGGATGCTCCCTGGTTTGAGACACGGCTGGTGACGGAGACACCACTGGTGACGGAGACACGGCTGGTCATGTGACGGAGACACGGCTGGTCATGTGACGGAGACACCGCTGGTGACGGAGACACCGCTGGTCATGTGACGGAGACACGGCTGGTCATGTGACGGAGACACGGCTGGTGACGGAGACACCGCTGGTCATGTGACGGAGACACCGCTGGTGATGGAGACACGGCTGGTCATGTGACGGAGACACGGCTGGTCATGTGACGGAGACACGGCTGGTCATGTGACGGAGACACGGCTGGTCATGTGACGGAGACACGGCTGGTCATGTGACGGAGACACGGCTGGTGACGGAGACACCGCTGGTCATGTGACGGAGACACCGCTGGTGATGGAGACACGGCTGGTCATGTGACGGAGACACGGCTGGTCATGTGACGGAGACACGGCTGGTCATGTGACGGAGACACGGCTGGTCATGTGACGGAGACACCGCTGGTGATGGAGACACGGCTGGTCATGTGACGGAGACACGGCTGGTCATGTGACGGAGACACCGCTGGTGATGGAGACACGGCTGGTCATGTGACGGAGACACGGCTGGCCACGTGACGGAGACACCGCTGGCCACGTGACAGCACCCGGTGGAGGACGAGGAACACGCGCTGCTCCAGACGCTCCCCGTGGCGGAGACGCCGAGCGTGTTGACGCTCAGCGTGTCGCTGATGGACCGGTTGAAGAAGTCGGGCGGTGATTTACCGTCGCCGTGATGAGTGGAGGCGGAGCCAGCGGGGATGACTGAGGCTTCCGGCTGGAGGGGGGCGCGGGGGGGGGGAGGAGCGGGGGGTCCCAGGAGAGGAGGCATGCTGCGTGGTGAAATATGGGTCAGGGAGGAGGGACGGGAGGGAAGAGGGGCCGCTCCTGACGCAGCCCGTCTGGTGATTTACCACGCTCCGGCCCCACGCTCATGGGATGTTCAGATTTGTTTAGGAGGTGGAGGGAGGGAGGGGGGAGAGTCATCAAGCTTATGCAATAATTCACTCCCTTTTCATTTCTTCTCCTCTTCTCTCCCATCTCTCCTCCTCCCTTCCCTTCTGGTCCCTCGCCTCTTGTCTTCTGTTCCATCCCTTTTCTCTCTTTCTTTCTCTCCTCTTCCGTCTCTCCACTCTTCTCCCCTTGGCCTCGTCTCCTCCTCATCTCCTCTCCTCTCCCCTGCTTTCTCCCATTCTCCATCTCTTCTCCTCTCCCCTCATCGCTCCCCTCCACCTCTCTTCTCTTCTCTTCTCTCCTCTCCTCTCCTCTCCCCTCCTCTCCTCGCTTCTCCTTTGTTGTCAAAGGTATTTTTTGTGTTTGTATATCTTCTGCCTTTCCTTTGAGCCTGGGCTCTGAGCCGCACCTCTCGATGGGTGCACAGAACAGATGTCACAGCGTGGATTCAAAGAGCTTCCTCCCTCTTACAGAATGTGCCGGGGCGTACCGGGCCTCTCTCTCGCTCTTTACTCTGTGCTGATATCCTTCTGGCAAACACAAAGGCACCAGCAGCAGGAGGCAATAGTTCCCTGTGTCTGCGTGGCGAGCCGGCTCCCTCTCAGACGGAGCCCTGCCGCTTCCCGCACCTCAAAGCTCTGCATTGGAACAAGACGCCATTGTTCTTTGAGTTATGATGAAATGGAAGGATATCACACTCACCCTCATGCAGATTACGCCCCGTGTTTGGGCGGATTTGATGTGTGTCGTTTGTCCTTCACTCATTTCTGAAAATGAGGCGTATTGGTGTAATAGTAGGATGGTGTTTAGTGCAAAGGTAAATAATGTACAGTCAAGGGGATTCAGATTACCTTTCACACCTCGGTTATTTATACCCACTGTGGCTGGAGCTAGCCGGTCCACACCAACGCTATGACGGATCAGGTTCCAAAGGAGCTTTCTGGATCCATTGCTTGAAATATTTGAAGGTAACAATTTGTCTCTTGGCTCTCTTTGCTTCTCATTCATTAGAAAGGACCGTAAGACTATTTCATATTTTAACTATTTATTGTGAACCCTCTTTATGAAAACCCTCAACTGAGGTTTTTTTACTTCAGGCACAAAATGTGTCACACGACGGGAGGATTATTATTTCACCGGGTCATCGTCAGGTCCAGGCGGGGCTGGCTGAGCAGCTCTCTGCTGAGCAGAGGACGGGTTCAGAGGGTCAAGGTCTTCACTACACCTTCACAACGGTTCCCCTGTGTGGTTGGATCTCGACCCATCTCAGGGTGACTGGGTTTGATCCCCATGGTCGGCAGCTTTCTTGAAAAGCATCCTTGAGATCCATGTCCTACCGCTACCTGCCTCCTTGATTCCATGTGTCCATCTCCCTGTCTGAAGCTGCTTTGGATTGAAAGCCTCCAGGAACTCACTAACTAGTCTGCAGTACAACTTGCAGCAGCAGAACAGAGGCTGACACTGTCAGATACAGCAGTCAGTGATGGACGGCCTCGGTGGGTTGAGGCTGTCTCGAATGCCGGGATCATACGGGCGCGCTCAACTGGGTCAGGGCGGAATCCCGGCTTTGGAGTTTGGGCGACGGCTCTGAAGAGATTGTGACAGCTTCTCTTTGCTGAGGTGTCAGGCGTGTCCAGGGGTCAAGTGTCCGTCTGATGTCCTATCTGTCTACGCTTGGATGTGCTATCTCTCCGGCCTCCCTGGCCTGTTCAGATTACTGAACACGGGTCTGGCTTCAGCGCGGCTTCAGTTAATCCTCCCGTGTTGGGGTGACAGGAGAATCACCCCTTCACAGATGGGTTTCCACTTTTTATTTGCCCCCGATGCCAAACGTTTGGTGAAAAAAGGCAAGGAAAAAAGTGCAATTCAAAAGTGATAGTTTGATATTAGCAGTTCTCCTCCTCTTGATCCCAACTGTTTTGACATACGGAAAAATGAGTAGTTGAAAAAAAGAAATCCATTTTGGAAAATATTTGACTAAAGTAAAAAGATAGTTTTTTTCATGACGGATATTCATGGAGAGGCTCACTGGTCCGGGGTTGGTCTGAACATGAAAGCACATGCTGGTGATGTGACGATGTCAGTCCGGCGGAGCGGTGGCTGGTGAAGCAGCCTCTCCACACATAGCCGTCCACGCTTCCATACGCCTCCTCCTCACCTCGCCGGTGGCCAACAGAGGGCAGTGTCGCACCTAGAGACTGGTCCGAGGAGGAGGGAGGGAGCAGAAGGTGTGGCGACGTGGCTCCCGACAGCGAGGTCATCTGCACAGGGGCTTGATCTGTTGCTTTGACAGTTAACATGCTAATTACTAGGAATCACTCGCTCTCCCAGCTCACACGCCTTTACCAACGTCCTTCCCCTCCCTCCATGCACATCACGTCCCTGTCAGCGGCGGAAAACAAATCGTATGACCGGAACGGACACACAATAATAAGAGCGTGCTCATTGGGTGACATCGTTGGCGTGGAGTCGCCGTGGAGGGGGGAGAGGAGGAGGAGGAGGAGGAGGAGGAGGGGGAGGGGGAGGAGGAGGGGGATGAGGGGGAGAGGAGGGGGGGAGGAGGAGGAGGAGGAGGAGGAGGAGGAGGGAGCGGAGGAGGAGGAGGAGGGAGCAGAGGGGGAGGAGGAGGGGGATGAGGGGAGGAGGGAGGGGAGGAGGAGGAGGAGGGAGCGGAGGGGGAGGAGGGAGAGAGGATGGGAGGAGGGGGAGGAGGAGGGGGGAGAGGAGGGGGAGGAGGGGGATGAGGGAGAGAGGAGGAGGGAGAGGGCGGTGCTCCTTAATCCAACGGGCTGCTCCATTGTGCTCCGTGCGCCCGTCTGCGGCGGCAATTGGTTGGGCCCCCTCATGTTCTCTGACGACTAATTAGTCTGTCATTCTTCCTCCGCTGCCAGCGGAGAAGTGGCCGGCGGACAGGCCTGGAGTGCCATCTCAATGACTTGAGGAGCCTGAAAGGTTTCAAGGACGTGGACGTTGACTGCACCTCGCCGCCCGCCTGCGGCTGCTTACTGCACATCGAGACGTGTCTCGAGGTGTCTGTCAACATGTGACACGTCCAATGAAATGTTCCGTCCAGTTGTTGAAGAAAAATAAAGTAGTGTGTGTGTGTGTGTGTGTGTGTGTGTGTGTGTGTGTGTGTGTGTGTGTGTGTGTGTGTGTGTGTGTGTGTGTGTGTGTGTGTGTGTGTGTGTGTGTGTGTGTGTGTGTGTGTGTGTGTGTTTGCCATTACCGCCTGGTTTTGATCGGCTGCTGATAATGGATTGGAGGGAGCGGGGGAGTCGTGGGGGGTTGAACCACAATGTCCGCAGTCCGTCTGGACTCTGGAGGCGTCTGAGCAGGATGCCCTCACGCCTCCCTGCTCCTTAGCACCCCTGCATTAAGAATAACCCAATAACACAGCAGTAGCCACGAGGAGCAGGAGGAGCCAGGGGAAGGGGAAGCTCACCGCCGTCCTTCACAAAGACAGAATCTGAATCACCCCTTCACAGATGGGTTGTCCGCTTTGTATTTGCCCCGATGCCAAACGTTTGGTGAAAAAAAGATGCAATTCAAAAGTGATGTTGAAATGATGATTTGATATTAGCACTTCTCCTCCTCATGATCCAAAATGTTTTGCAAATGAGTAGTTTGACACGAGGAGCCAGGGGAAGAGGAGGACCGCCGCCGTCCTTCACAGACACAGAATCCGTATTCCTACAGACATTCCCGTCGGAGTGTCACGTGGCGCCGCGCCGGCCGCGGGGTGAGAGCGGCTCATTAGAACACAGGAGGAGTCTCGGCTCGTCTCCGGCTCACCGCCGCCGGCGACGCTCTTCCCTCCGGGTTGACCCGCCATCTGATGTCGAGCGATGATGGACGTTCCCGGACGCACCGCCGCAGACAAAACACCCGGCGCCTCCACAAACAGGCGGGCGCCCCGTGTGGACACGCCGCCGGGGCACGGTCGCTCCCCCGCTCCCCGCTCTCCCGTGGAGATGGACCGGTGGTCTGGGGGCTACGGCGGAGGAGGAGGAGGAGGAGGAGGAGGAGGAGGAGGAGGAGGAGGAGGAGGAGGAGGAGGGGCTGCGGTTAGCCGCGTGGAGCAGCGCTGGCCTGCTTGTTCTCTGTAAACCCGTTAACGCCGGGGGCCGGACTGCAGCGGTTCGGTCGGGGCTGAGGGGTGTGGTCTCATGACAGCAGCGTGTGTGTGTGTGTGTGTGTGTGTGTGTGTGTTTTACTGGGGTGTCTTTGTTTGTATTTGTCCTGCGTGTGTGTGTGTGTGTGTCCTACATTTGTGTGTGTATGAGCGCAGTTTCCGGGTGTCTGCGCGTGTGTGCTTGTCTTGTGGATGTGTGCCCGTTTTTTGCCTGCAGGGTGTGTGCATGTCTATCTGTCTAGGAGTCTGTGTGTGTGTGTGTGTGTCTGTCTATGTGCGTGCGTGCATGTGCACAACCCACACATTCCGAAGGAGGCCAGGCGAGGGCCGGGAGGACGCTAAATCGAGCTACATTAAGGCATTAGCATCACATTAGCCGTGTGTTCTAATGGCCGCGCCGGCGGAGGCTGTGAAGGGCAGAGGAGTCGAGGGAGGGGCGAGCGAGGGGCGAGCGAGGCGGCCAAGGCACGGCGGCCGTCTGCGGCGTCGCGCCCAATGTCACACAGCCGCTCGGAGACACGCAGGCCCCCCCCCCCCCCCCCCATCGCCCACATGATCCACCGGGGAGATGGGATCGTTTATACTGTATCGCCGGCGGTGCTTCAATTAAAAGGGAAATGTCCGGACTTAACGACGTAACCCGGTACCACCGCACGCCTGGAGACCCGACCGCTGCCGACCGCCCGGGACGGAGTTAATAAACTCGCGCGTGCGGACTTCAGATGGGGCCGCCTGCGGTCATAGGGTATTGTCTTCAAATGAGCGTGAATATGCAGGGCTGATGGCGGCCCGGCAGGTGCACCCCCCCCCCCCCCTTTGATCTGCGGACGCAGACGGCGGCGGCATTTAAATGACGACGGGGACGGCCGGCTCATGAAATCACAACGTTATAGACACGCACGGCCAACCCTTTGATCCACGCCTCGTCCTTGTGTGTTCATTTGATTTCGGGAGTCCGGGTGTGTGTGTGTGTGTGTGTGTGTGTGTGTGTGTGTGTGTGTGTGTGTGTGTGTGTGTGTGTGTGTGTGTGTGTGTGTGTGTGTGTATTTGCACACACCCATGTCCACATGTTTGTTTTGGAGCTGGTCGGAACGGGGCTCCTGGTTCCGGTCCAGACCTGTGAAGCGACTCCAAAGAGACGAATGTATCCGTGTGCCCGAGCCGAGCCGAGTCGTGTGACGCCTTTCTACAAAGGAGGAGTCACAGAACCCGTTGCTGCTCCCACAATGCACTGGAGTTCTGACACCATTAATGCCGTCACGTGCACTGTCCTGCAGCGATAGACACAGGGTTAGCGCCATACATCAGAACATATCAGCCCCCCCAGCCCACTGGTAGGTCTCAGGCTGAGATACAAGACATCAATAAACTAGAAACCATCCATATCTGCCCCATGGGGGGGGTCCCCTACTGACCACTGCCCCTGCTCTGTCCCCCGCTGGAGACCAAAACAAACCCAGCCCTCCTGTCAGTGCTCAGAGTGAATTACCAGGTTGACGCTCCCTAAGGTTGACTGGTGACTCCGCCCCTGGCATTGGTTCTGTGTACCACTTAATAAACGCTGGAGTTTTTCTATTAGCAGCTGTTAGCACGCGTAACTGATAGCTGCGGTCTGCAATTGAAAGGGGTGTGTGTGTGTGTGTGTGTGTGTGTGTGTTGTGTGTGTGTGTGTGTGTGTGTGTGTGTGTGTGTGTGTGTGTGTGTGTGTGTGTGTGTGTGTGTTGGGGGTATAGGGTGGTGATGGAATGGAAAGTTGCACTACGTTTATTTGATTATTTGTTGACTTTATCCTACACCAGCAGTATTTTGGGAGTGCCTTTACTGGGCGGGTTGTTTATTTCGGTGCCTGGCATTTTAATCAGCAGTGTAATATTTGCATGCTGTCTGTATTTTTTGTTTTTGTTATTCGTTAAAGTCCCGAGATAGAATATGCCTGCTCAGGAATCCGTCCTACCTGCGGGACATATGCAATAACGAGGTCTGGGTGATGCAAGCACGGCCCCCCCAGAGAGGACTGCAGGGCCCCCCCAGAGAGGACTGCAGGGCCCCCCCAGAGAGGACTGCAGGGCCCCCCCAGAGAGGACTGCAGGGCCCCCCCAGAGAGGACTGCAGGCCCCCCCCCCAGAGAGGACTGCAGGGCCCCCCCAGAGAGGACTGCAGGGCCCCCCCAGAGAGGACTGCAGGCCCCCCCCCAGAGAGGACTGCAGGGTCCCCAGAGAGGACTGCAGGCCCCCCCCCCAGAGAGGACTGCAGGGCCCCCCCAGAGAGGACTGCAGGGCCCCCCCAGAGAGGACTGCAGGGCCCCCCCAGCGAGGACTGCAGGGCCCCCAGAGAGGACTGCAGGGCCCCCAGAGAGGACTGCAGGGCCCCCCCAGAGAGGACTGCAGGGCCCCCCCAGAGAGGACTGCAGGGCCCCCCCAGAGAGGACTGCAGGGCCCCCAGAGAGGACTGCAGGGCCCCCAGAGAGGACTGCAGGGTCCCCAGAGAGGACTGCAGGCCCCCCCCAGCGAGGACTGCAGGGCCCCCCCAGCGAGGACTGCAGGGCCCCCCCAGAGAGGACTGCAGGGCCCCCCCAGAGAGGACTGCAGGGCCCCCAGAGAGGACTGCAGGGCCCCCCCAGAGAGGACTGCAGGGCCCCCCCAGAGAGGACTGCATAGAGCCGTCAGCATAGAGCCCATAGAGCCGTCTACATAGAGCCCATAGAGCCGTCTGCATAGAGCCCATAGAGCCGTCTACATAGAGCCCACAGAGCCGTCTACATAGAGCCCATAGAGCCGTCTACATAGAGCCCACAGAGCCGTCTACATAGAGCCCATAGAGCCGTCTGCATAGAGCCCATGGAGCCGTCTGCAGCAGCTAGTGATCTGCAATCGTTGTGCACTGGAATCGTGGTGATGTTGAATCACGATTTTGAATCAAGGAGATCAGGAGTCATGGTGATCCAAAATTGATGATGTTGATTTTGAATCCCGGCGGTGATCTGGAATCATGGACCCAGGTGATTTTGATCATGTACACCTGGGTGATTTAGATTCATGGAAGCCTTTGATGATCTTGAGTCCTGGAGGATGAATCCGAGCCCGTAAAGGTGGTGATGGAGAACCCAGGGCAGCAGACCAGCGGGATCAACACCCAGCTGAGTCCCGGGGGTTAAACCTGTTAATTGGATACGAGGAGTCATCTTCTCCCCCGGGCCTCCGGCAGGTAGCCCTCGGCCCTCGGCCCTTAGCCCTCAGCCCTCAGCCCTCAGACAACGCTGTGAATAATTAAAATCTTCACCCTCCAGCCTCCACCCCAGTTGGCCGTAGATAATAACCGTAGATGACCCCCCCCGGGTCCCCGTACAGACCGGGGAGACTCAGAGAGGGATGCAGCGGGCACACGGCGGAGCACCTGGCCGCGGCTGATTGGTCCTGACAGCTCACATCCGTCTTCACGGACGAATTGCGGCCGATTGAATCAGGCGGCGATACCACCTGGAGGAGCATATGGTCCGCCCCCCCCAGGGTCACGGGGGCCGGCTCACGGGGTCCGCCGTGTCGTCTGCGTCGGCGCGGTCGTCCTCTCTCCTGGGCGACAACAAATGTTTTAATCCGTCTGCTCGTTTCAACGCTGCTCTTAACAGCAGCCTGGAGAGGCCTCCATGAAACCCTCAGTTAGACTCACCTAAACACACGCACACACTCACACTCACACACACACGCACAGACACACAGACGCGCATGGACACGCACACACACACACTCGCACGCACACGCACGCACGCACGTACACTGACGTACACACACACACACACACACACACACACACACACACACACACACACACACTGACGTACACATACACCAACACACTTTACACACACACACACACTCACACACACACCCACCACTATACACACATATTGACGTACACATACACCCACAAACACACACACACACAAACAAACACACACCTACCATATAATACCTGTTAGCCACACACACACACACACACTCACACATCGCACAATGAACACATTAAGTATTCTAGGAAAAGTGATGTAAAATGTGGTGGGAGTGTGCTGGGATTTAATCAACACTGCGGTGGCGACTAATGAGGCGACCCGGTGTTTTCCTCCTGCCTGCGTTACTGCAGAGAGAGAGAGGGGGGGGGGGGGGGGGGGGATGATGGACCCCTCCGCCGGCCACTCAGAGAGCTGCCACCACCACTCCACCAGAGCTTCTCTTGTCCATTAATCAGACTCACAGCTTGACGCTCTGCAGCGGCGGCACGTTCCGTAGCCCCGCTTTGTGATGCAGTCAAAGCAAGGCCTCGTAAACCACTGATGTATTTACGTCCGGCCAATCGCACACCCCGTTTTCCTCACCTACTTACTGCTTATGCGTGGTCTGCTGGCGGGGTGGGGGGGGGGGGGGGGGGTGGGCGGAGGTAATTGGAGCTTTTCTAACCAGTGGCCACTTAAAGCGCTCTTCAACACTCTTATTCACACATTCACGCACGCATTCACACGGCGACGGCGGAGTCAGACCACGCAGGGCGACAGCCAGCTGGTCAGGAGCAGTCAGGGTGAGGCGTCTCGCTCCGGGACGCCACGACACTCCACGCTAGGAGGAGCTGGGGATCGAACCAGCAACCTTTGGGTCACCAGCCAACCCGCTCTGCCTCCTGAGCCCCATGCCGCCCCCATGCCACCCGTTGGGTGTGTGTGTTGGCACACACACACACACACACCCTCCTAAGTCTCTGAAAGAGGGGAGGGGAGGATAGGAGGGGAGCTGAGGAGACCCTTACATTAGCCTAATGTGGTGTTGCCAGATGTGTGCTTCTCCCAGCTCTTTCAGTTCTTTCCTGCATTAATCCCGTAATGTTTAAACACATGATTTAGCCGTTCCTCGGTGGCCGTCGTAAACGTCGAGCTTCCGTTCTTATCGCTCTAATGATGTGATGGCGGGTCTTCATCTCCACACCTGCTCTCCAGGCAGAGGCCCGGCCAACGCCTCCCGTTGAGTTCCTATTCCGGGCGCCAGACTCTTTAAAATGACCAGACGTTCTCCAGAGAGCGCTAACACACAAAGCAATCTCCGCCCGCAAAGATCGGCCTACAACTCCCAGAAGCCCTGTCTGTGAGCGATAAAAACCCATCTGAAGCCCCTGAGAGAGAGAGAGAGAGAGAGAGAGAAACAAGAGCGAGCAGCTGCAGCAACTAGTGCCGGCATTCCCTCTGGTCTGCCAGTCCGAGGCTCCGGCTCCCAACCGCAGGGGCCTCCATATGGGCCCCTATCACCGCCGACTCTTAATTACCTTTCAGGGAAACATCCCAGAGTCTGGAGGAACAAGCCACTGAGGAATATATGAGAGAGAGAGAGAGAGAGAGGGAGAGAGAGCAGAGCTACCTGGATTGTGTTTATGTGTTTAAACTTTATTCTGCTTTGTGTTTACTTACACACCCAGGGAGACAGAGAGGGAGAGTGTATGCAAATGAGGGAGAAAGTATGTGTTTAGGTTGGAGAAAGTTGGAGTCCATATCTCTCCCCCCCCCACCCACCCTCAGCCAATACCATCCAATTAGACGTCCCTTCTTCCACTTGCTGTAACAGCAGACACAAAGCTGAATCATAATCCTTCCTTCGGAGGGAGGAAGTGAATGCTGCAGCTCTCTCTCTCTCGGTCGCCCCAGGACCAGTACACTAACGACCCGCTCTGGGCCGGTGGTACAACAGCACCAGATGAGGAGAGCTGAAGGAACCAAAAAAAAAGCTGGGGAAAAAAAAAAGCTGGGGAAAAAAAAAAGCGGAAATGTTTCCGACATCCCTGAGATGAAGGCTGTCGCTGTCTGTCGAGGGAACGTCCGCCAGGTCCACCGAACGTATCGGCTCTTCTGTCTGTCCGTAAACATATCGGCTCTTCTGTCTGTCCGTAAACATATCGGCTCTACTGTCTGTCCGTAAACATATCGGCTCTTCTGTCTGTCCGTAAACATATCGGCTCTTCTGTCTGTCCGTAAACATATCGGCTCTACTGTCTGTCCGTAAACATATCGGCTCTACTGTCTGTCCGTAAACATATCGGCTCTACTGTCTGTCCGTAAACATATCGGCTCTTCTGTCTGTCCGTAAACATATCGGCTCTTCTGTCTGTCCGTAAACATATCGGCTCTTCTGTCTGTCCGTAAACATATCGGCTCTACTGTCTGTCTGTCCGTAAACATATCGGCTCTTCTGTCTGTCTGTCCGTAAACATATCGGCTCTACTGTCTGTCCGTAAACATATCGGCTCTACTGTCTGTCTGTCCGTAAACATATCGGCTCTACTGTCTGTCCGTAAACATATCGGCTCTACTGTCTGTCTGTCCGTAAACATATCGGCTCTACTGTCTGTCCGTAAACATATCGGCTCTACTGTCTGTCTGTCCGTAAACATATCGGCTCTTCTGTCTGTCCGTAAACATATCGGCTCTTCTGTCTGTCCGTAAACATATCGGCTCTACTGTCTGTCCGTAAACATATCGGCTCTACTGTCTGTCCGTAAACATATCGGCTCTACTGTCTGTCCGTAAACATATCGGCTCTTCTGTCTGTCCGTAAACATATCGGCTCTTCTGTCTGTCCGTAAACATATCGGCTCTTCTGTCTGTCCGTAAACATATCGGCTCTACTGTCTGTCTGTCCGTAAACATATCGGCTCTTCTGTCTGTCTGTCCGTAAACATATCGGCTCTACTGTCTGTCCGTAAACATATCGGCTCTACTGTCTGTCTGTCCGTAAACATATCGGCTCTACTGTCTGTCTGTCCGTAAACATATCGGCTCTACTGTCTGTCCGTAAACATATCGGCTCTTCTGTCTGTCCGTAAACATATCGGCTCTTCTGTCTGTCTGTCCGTAAACATATCGGCTCTTCTGTCTGTCTGTCCGTAAACAACGGGCCGTCCCGCGCCGCTGTGGTGAATCTCCCAGTGGTGCTGATTCAGTCACGGACTGGTTTTAGTTCTGGGGATGAATTCCAACCATCAGCTGCACTGGTCGCCTCGTCGACTTAAAGATAATGTGTTGAACTTTGTCTAAATTTGCATAATTTGACAAATGTGCGTGGCTGCCCTGTCTCCCAGAGTTCACTACATCTTTGTGTTTCTCCAAAAAGTTAAAAGATAATAGTTTCTTCAGTTTCCCTTCATTGCATGGCTCTCCTTTCTCCTGCATTTTTACTATACTGTTTAAAAATGAATGAATTGTCATGAGGGACCGAGGGCCAGCTGACATAATTAAACATAATGATTCAATTATTCTTTATTCTTTATTTCAAGGACAGCCCCTGGAGATGTACCATCTCATTTACGAGGGGGTCCTTACGAATAATGACAAACAATACAAACATAATAAGTCAATTCTAAACATTACCAAACATATAAACACAAGGACGCACACACCCATCCACATCCAACAATGCTCCCCAAAGCTAATCTCTCCCCCACCCCCACCCCCCCCGCCAGCAAGTATTACATAAACAGAACAATCTGAATTATGAATAAAACAATAATTTAATGTTCAATATCAGTGCTATATATCCACACTTGAAATGTTAAACCGGAACTCAATTTCAGCTTCTTTATTATAGAGTTATATGTAGTTACTTTCTATAATTTAGCCTTCAGTCTCAAGTTTCTTCTGTATATTCAATCCATGCTAGCCTGATATTGCCAGACCAATTCAAGTGTGTATCGCTCTCAAACCTCTAAATTTGTTTTTGTTTCGACTCCCACGGGGCTTTATCAACAGGTGAAGGCGAGAAGGCCTCTGGGTTTAATTGGATAGACCTCCAACCAATCAGAGCAACGAAACGTGTGACCTATCAGTGGCAGCCATATTGGTTGTCTATGAAAATGCTTCAACTGGCCTCCCATAGGGCGCTCCTGTGTACATCTTCATATTAAACCCGCCCCATTCTAGATAAACAGTTGTGATTGGCCGAACCCAGTGCCGGGGTCTGTTTGGCCCCCCTCCAGTCTGAACTCGAGGGGGTGGGGTGGGGGGGGGGCAGGGCACATCTGCCAGAGCAAATCAAACATTAGCTCTGATATTTGTCTGGTCCCAGGCTACATCCATGCATGTACAAGCACACAAGCGTACAATGACATCTTTCCGGTGTCACCTAATGATACAAAGAATTGAAAAAACAGACTGCAGGCGGTGTGACAGCTGGCTCGCTGCAGTGGACCCCATCATGTTTCTACCTCCGGCGGTAGCTGCCCACGAATGTGCCTGCAGCGCTTCTGTCCCACATCGGTGGTCATTTGTCAAATGTTGTTTTTCTTGTGTGCTAAAAATGTCAGAACGCAGGACTTCAAAAGACGTTTTTGTGGTGGTTTTAATTTTAGAATCAGTGTGTTCTTAGTGGCACAGCATGCTGGTATATTCTATACACATTATGACAGGAGTCTAATCTAGTTTAATCTCGCTCATTTTAAGGAATAGGAAGGATATTGTGGTTATTGTGGTTAATCTGTGTGGCTAGTAAAGCACCAGTGTGAAACTTCTCCGGAAATCCTGATAATGGGTTGGACCTGTGTGTGGTGAGTGCGGTGTCCTCAAACATAGCCCTGATAATGTGTTGGACCTGTGTGAGTGCGGTGTCCTCAAACATAGCCCTGATAATGTGTTGGACCTGTGTGAGTGCGGTGTCCTCATACATACCCCTGCTGTCTTGTAGCTGGTAGCTGCGCTGCACAACCCAGTCCACTGCGCCATGCTGGGCTTCTCTGCCGCCAGCACCTCCCTACCTCAAGGCTACCTCTGGGTGAGTAACGCTGACACACGCACACACAGACACGCACGCACACACACACACACACGCACACACACACACACACACACGCACACACATGAACACACACGCACGCACGCACACATGCAGGCAGACAGACAGAGACATACACACGCACATGCATATGCACACACGCACACATGCCCAGATAGACACACACACATGTGTGCACATCAGTGGAGGCTTCTCCAGTGAGGAGAGGGAGGAAGATCCTCCTTAACATTGTTGAGAATAAAACGTCTAGATTGCCTAGACTACTATAATGAATTAATGCCCTATGACTACTTTAATGCCTTTGTATATGTAATGTTCGTTTCCCTGGGTAAGGGATATTATCGCCTATTGATTATCGCCTATTGAATATTACTTCGGGGAGGACGTTCCTCCCTCAGCCTCCATTGACTCCCATTCATTTCTCGGGAACTACTGGCGGCCGGTGGATAACATGGGGGTCAATGGGAGAGAGGAGGAAAGTCCTCCTCTGAGTGGGTGGGACTAGCTAAGGGATCTGAATAGCGTCAATGTCTATTCAGGAATAGGCTGGAGCCCTGGCTGCGCTATGAACCAATAAGCAGGAGCCCTGGCTGTGGAGCAGCCCGGAGGGAGGGTTTATCCCCTCAGGTCTCTAGGCTACGAGAACCAACAAACCCGCTCGTATGCCTCGTTTCCACCGAGCGGTGTGCTACTGTTCGTTGCGGTACAGTGCGGCTCTGTTCGGGGGGGCTTAGCATCTAGCTGTGCTTACAGAGTCCCTGAGTCCCTCAATCTTATTTGGTCCCTCAATCTTATTTGGCTTAACACCATGACCAACATTCTGAAACATCCATTAACATCCACATTTGCCTCAAACAATGTTAGGCTTACAGCCCATGTCAATAGTTGTGAAATTATGTTCTTGTTGTTCTTTTAATTGTTTGTGACCGTTCTGTTTAATATTGTGGAAAGGATGAAAGGATGTTGATTCAGAGCATGATGCATTTTAAATGGAATCACTTTTGGTGTTGTGTCTTCATTTTTCTTAAAACAATTGTAGCTGAAAATAAACATAGCCAAATTACAACCAATAGCTTCAGTCATTGAGGGCAAAAATAGGCCCAATGATAGGCCCAGATTTTTTTATTTAGTTTTACAAAGCAAGAGTAGGCCTGATTTGACTAATTGGCTTTGCATCATTTCCTTCTGCCCTTGTAGTCCAAGACATGCTGCCTACCAGCTTTCAAAGTACAATGCTGCCACTGGTGGATTTGTATCAATTTTATTCACATAATTATCCCGTTATTTTGTAGTTCACCAAAACACCCTGAAACAACTTGATTCTCACATAGTTATGCCACCATACGCCACTAACAGTGCAAGCAGGCCAATGGCAACCAAGCACGCAGTCCTTCCTCCCTCACTTTAAAAACCACCAGCCGCCACTGGTGTGCACACACACACACACACACGCGAGCGCGTGCATTAACCAGGCCTAATGTTCCTCCTTTGAATCCCACCTCGTCTCTGTGTTCTGTCGGCTCATTCATGAAACATTGTCTCCTCCCGGACCGGGGGGGGGGCGGGCTCCCCCTGATTTATTTACGCTACATGTTGCTAGGAGACGAGAGGGAGCGCAGAGTGCAGAAAGAGGCTGTCAGCCGCTGAGCGGGTCTGGAGCGGTCGGCTCACAGGCCGGACCTCCAGGGAGCGGTCTGGGCATAGTGGAATGTGTCTCCAGGCGTCGGCCGGCGAGACTGTGGGGTCTGAGTCAAATCTCCCGAGTCCCGTCTGTGTCTGGAACGGGCTGATGATTTCCCAGAGAATCCCTCCGTGCTCCGGTCTGTCTCAGGGCGCACTCACACTAGGCCAAGAGTACGTTTGCCCCCTAAAGTCTAGACCGTTTGGCTAGTGTGAGCGCGCCGTCCGTACTCCAGTACAGTTCAATTCCGTGGCCTCAGTGCACTTCGGAGAGGTGTGCCCAGGCCACGGTACGGCTGCTAATGAGCCGACATGCGCACGCGCACGGATACGCAACCTGTATGTACAAGAGGCAACCGTACTCAGGCCCAGTTGAGATTGCCTAGTGTGAGCACAGGCCAGCGGCACAGTGGGGGGGGGAAATCGTACTTGAGTACGGTACAGGGCAACTTTGTCTAGTGTGAGTGCGCCCTCAGTGTCTTGAGGAGGTGGTGAGGTTCTATCCCTAAGTGTTAGTTATTTCCACTTTGGACATAAGTGTTCATCACTTAGACATCACTGATTCAGCGCTAAGTGCTGACCTTTCAGAACGGCTCATGTTTTGTAACCGAGACTCAAATCAAATATTCAGTCGTGTCCGGGATATTTTTCAGACCCAAATGTTTTCTGTTTAACCACCATGTCTACATTAGTGGTAGGCTTTTGGAATGATCCTGCTATGAGTCAACACACACGCACACACGCACACGCACACACACACACACACACACACACACACACACACACACACACACACACACACACACACACACACACACACTGCCTGTTACTTCTGCCTGTCTGTCTGCCCTTCGG
Organism: Micromesistius poutassou; assembly: GCF_964030765.1. Taxonomy (NCBI): domain Eukaryota; kingdom Metazoa; phylum Chordata; class Actinopteri; order Gadiformes; family Gadidae; genus Micromesistius; species Micromesistius poutassou. Next base: position 3,952,191 of record NC_140272.1, read on the forward strand.
TACATCTCCCGGGATGTGGATTTATCCAACGTTATTCAGAGTTTCTCAGTCAAAGCTTCGATGGATCCACACTCAGATCAAGGTCGATCCTCCGATGAGACTCACACACAACAACAAGTCAATAACAGTTGATGAGGCGGCACGTTGCCATAGCGATACTCCAGCTCCATGGCGACGGTGCACGCCTGTGTGGATCCGGTCGTGGGGGGGGCGGAGGGGTAAACAAGCGTCCCCCCCTCGCCCCAGATGTCTGGGGGCCCCCCCTAGCAGGCTTGTCAAACAGGCGCTGACACTAATGGTGTTGGAGGGCGGTGGGCGATGGGCCCTCTGCTGGCTCTGATCACCCTTATGACATTGCTCCTTCCAGGGTTTTTTGTTTTGAACTTTCCGAGTCCCGCCTCGCTCCACTCTCCCCAACACCAGCTCAGCCTTCAACGGAGATCTCTCGACTGATAAGAAGCAGCCCTCCCATGTCTTCTGTGGGAAAGAAGATAGATATATTCATACAGTGTACGGCATTTCAGAATGTTCGTAAACAATAGCCGTAACGATACTTCCGGGTGGCAGAATGCGAGCGGCTACCACTGACCTGAAGCGATCCAGCCGGCTACTGTGAACATAGTTACATAGTTAAAAACACTGTTGTTGATCTGAAGTTGAAATGATGACGTAAACAATATTAATATGATATAATATAAGTTATATTTATATATATTAATGAGACGTCCTGTAGCACCCCCGCAAGAATAAAATCATTCATTCAAGCCATTTACTCTGTTTTCTCGATCGCACTGCCCTGGTCAAATGACATGGAAGGGTTTGTTTACTAGTGGTGCCATCGGAGAACGCTTCGGCTTTTGCCACCCGGAAGAACGTATTGTGACGTCATGGTGAATTGTCGTATACTGTATATTTATATCTCAAAGATCATCCTACATGTGTTCACCGCAGCGTGGACTGTGTCTCGGTGTCTCTGGACCTCTCTGTTTCTGGCCCTCAGTGTCTCTGTGCTCGGCCCCCGCTGTTTCTGGCCCTCGGTGTCTCTGTGCTCGGCCCCCGCTGTTTCTGGCCCTCGGTGTCTCTGTGCTCGGCCCTCGGTGTCTCTGGCCCTCGGTGTCTCTGTGCTCGGCCCTCGGTGTCTCTGGCCCTCGGTGTCTCTGTGCTCGGCCCTCGGTGTCTCTGGCCCTCGTGTCTCTGTGCTCGGCCCTCGGTGTCTCTGGCCCTCGGTGTCTCAGTGCTCGGCCCTCGGTGTCTCTGGCCCTCGGTTGTCTCTGTGCTCGGCCCTCGGTGTCTCTGGCCCTCGGTGTCTCTGTGCTCGGCCCTCGGTGTCTCTGGCCCTCGGTGTCTCTGTGCTCGGCCCTCGCTGTTTCTGGCCCTCGGTGTCTCTGGCCCTCGGTGTCTCAGTGTCTCGGTCTCTCGGTGTCTTGGCCCCTCGGTCTCTCTGTGTCTTGGCCCTCGGTGCTTGGCTCTCGGTGGCGCTGGCCCTCGGTCTGTGGGTGCTGTGGGGTTCTCAACCGCTCGCCAGCCGAGTGGCGGGGAGACGGGGTGTTCTGCCCTTCAGGCATTTCATTTAAATGATGATACTTTTCGTTTGTAAGTTTCAGTTTCTTCCAGACTTTTATTTTGACATTTGTATCTTTCAGCTGTACAGGAAATAGGCAGGAAATGTCTAGATTCACGTTCAGAATGTGGAAAACACTGGAAGTAGCAGGTTCTTTAAAAGTGCAGACGGCAGAAATCACTTCTTATATGTTGTTTCCCAGCAGAGGCATCACTTTCGTACGTATCTCACCTTTGTTGAAACTTAATTCATTAATAGTATTCAGTTCATGATGTAAAAACGAAGTTATCAAGCTAAAATCTAAGTGACAATGTTAAAAACTATGAAGCTAATTTGAACCCGAGGATGCTAATATAGGTTCAGGAGATGTTAGCAGTATGCTAAAAGTGCTGTTTATGGAAACTAGATCGTTTTAACTAAATGCAATATGTTTGCTGTTTGTTTTCTAGTTTCACTCTCTTTCACCTATTGGGTCAGTACAATGTGAAGACTGAAAATAAATCTACCAAAAGGAATCTACGGCATTCTTCATGTTCATGATTGAAGAGAGTTTAGCTTACTGTCTAGTTGGAGTTAGTACACCTCAACGAGGACAGTACACGGGGCGAGTGCGAGCCACTCGCTGAGGACTTCCCTTAATAACACCGGTAGTGCATTTACAGTGAGGACGGGGGGGGAAAGTTTTCTCCTCTCCTCCTGGCTGCAGAAGGGGCCTGTGTCTGGTGGGTCGGGACCGCTGACGTCTATTGGTCTAAATAAGTAGTGATGACCTTTGTCAGCGAACAGTAATTCTGTGGATCTCCGGGGGGAATGGAGCGGTATGCGGAGGAGAGAGAGGGCGCTGATGGGGAAGGGTGGCTCAGTGTGGGCAGACATCGCTGGAGGACAGGCGGGGGGGGGGGGGGGGGGGGGGGGGGGGGGGTGGACAGAGTGAATTTGTAAGCAGCCGGGGGGGGGGGGGGGGGTGAGGGGCTTAGCCTCTGGAGTCCCTGGCAGCCGGGTTTGTTTGGACAGTTGGCTGCAGTGTAGGTCTTACCTATCTGCCTCTGTGTCTCGCTCTCTTTGCCTCTCTCTCTCTCTCTCTCTCTCTCTCTCTCTCTGCCTCTCTCTCTCTTTCTGCCTCTCTCTCTCTCTCTCTATCTCTGCCTCTGTCGCCCTTGCCCTCTCTCTGTCTATTTCTGTGTACGTGTGTGTGTGTGTCCTGGTGGTGCAGCAGTATGGGTGATTGGGTGCTGGCTGCGGCTGCTCCCTCCAGATTATCAGGCTGATATGAATTGATTGTATGCAGATAAGGGGGAGAGGAGGGCAGAGCTGAAGACCCCTTTTAGCCCCCATCACAAACCCACATCGGTTCTCGTCCTCTATCCTTCCCCTCATTTCTGGTCGTTTTGGTCGTCTTTTGGATCATTTGTTTGTGTTTCATCGCGTCCCGCAGTAGCGCTCTCTGCCTCTGCAGCTCGCCACTCCGTGGAGCTCCGGTCTGACAGGCTAATGAACAGAATCACGGTGAGACGCCCACGGCGACACGTTAATTGTGCAGGAATGAGAAACAGTGGAGTCTAATGGAAATTGCATCAGTGGAAGGCTCTCCGCCGCGCTCGGCCCCGCTCCCTGCATGAGCATTGACAGGTGTTACACACGGCCAATACCAATGTGGGCCGTGGACCATCAGGGCCGGTGGCGAAGTGGGCTCCCTGCTCTGGGCTGTGGCTACCCTGGGCCCCTCCCCCCCTGGTGGGCGCTTTAAGGGTGGCTTTCCAAGGTGAGAGCCCTGGCTGGCTCTGACACCGTTTAGCAGGACTTGGGTTTGGTTCAGGGAGATGAAGGCGTCTTTATGTTAATCGGTTCCTGATAGCGCTAAGCCGACGCGGCGATAGCCTGCAGAGTCTCGGCCTCATTTTGTAGCGTTCCCGCACGCTGAAAGGCATCCTATAATGTATATGTTGACCTTGTCTGTGCACTTCATCAGCGTGTTGAAAAGGATTCTGTCGTTTCTGAACGCATCAAGTTCAGATCAGTTACCGTCTCGTGGAGAACCATTGAAGAGTTTCAAAGGGTTGGTTCTCCTTCAGAGGCGTCTCTCTCGCTATAGCTCTCGCTCTCTCTCTCTCTCTCTCTCTCTCTCTCGCTCTCTCTTTCTCTCTTGATGAAAAGCTCTTTAAGGAACACCATTAAGAGCAGTTTGATGTTGTGGAGAGATGACACGCCGAATCCATCAGGAATTACACTCAAGCATTCTGAGCGCCGAGGGCCTGATGACGGCATCAGACCGAGGGCCTTGTCTTCAGAAGCCCCCGCCCACCGGCCCTCCGGCAGCACAGACACAAACAGAGGCTGCGTGACCTTTAGCTCTTCTTCAGCTCCGCCAGTCCCCCTTTCAGCCGCTTCATGTTTTTATTTCTCCTAACCGCCGGCGATGACTCAATCCTCGGAGCCCCGGGAGGCCTGACCTTCTCCTGCACAGTGTCTGACCACTCCTCCTCCTCCTCCTCCTCCTCTGGTTCTCCTCCTCTGGTTCTCCTTCCTCCTCCTCCTCCTCCTCTGGTCCTGCAGGTGGCCAGCGGCGGTGAGGGAGCCCAGGGCCAGCTGGAGATCTTCTCCCTGAACCGGCCGACCCCGCGGGCCGTGAAGAGCCTGCCGCTGGGCGGCCGGCCCCTGTGCCTGGAGTACGTCCCCGAGCCGGTCCCGCCGGAGGACCCCGACGGAGGGCCCCCCGCCGCCGGGCCCCTGGGGGCCGGCAACACCATCTGCGTGGGCTGGACGACGGCAGGTGAGACCACCGGAACCGCAGCAGTAGCTCCAGAACCCGCCGCCGCCACCGCAGGCGCCCGATGAGCCGAACTCACTGCGTCACTTAGGAGACAATCCGATCCAAACCCGCCCGGGAGTCTATCAATCCTGGTTTTGTTTGTTTTACTCGTATCGTGATGAAAGTCGTAGCGCCGGATGCTCTCCTGAGATTTCCTAGCAGTGGAGATTAACTTGATTTAACTCGAGTCTAACTCGACACTCCGATGAGCCAGGCAGCCCCCCCCCCCCCCCCCCCCCCCCCCCCCCCGGTAGACACGGATCATTGTTTCCCCGTTAACAATCCAGTACGGCCCATGGTGAGCGATGGAGGATCCGTTGAAATGCGGTTTCTGTCACAGTCCCGGAGATTGAATTATTTCAGCCACAGCGCTGCACCTCCACGTGACACCACAGGTTGATCACTCCAATGCATTTATTCCTTCATTTTTATTATTTTGGTTTGGAAGAGGGCGGGAGGGCGGGAGGGAGGGAGGGAGGATGCATTTATGTGGAAGCTCAAATCAGCTGTGACATCTGCGGCTTAGTTATGCAGACTGATTCATCTTCTTTACTGTGGCTGCCCGTGGACAGAAGGCCCCAAACCTGCTCATTCCAGCAAAACGACACAAAAAAACTCCCTGTCACACCCGATGCCACTTAAGATGTTTCCTGAGATGAATACGTTGCGCGCACACAAAAATGCAACAACTGCATTCATTCGTAATCCTCGAGGAGACAATAAGACACAGCAAGAGTTCAGATGGCATTTCCAACATGAGACAGAGTGGTCCGGACACACACACACACACACACACACACACACACACACACACACACACACACACACACACACACACACACACACACACACACACACACACACACACACACACACACACACACAGCGCTGTTCTCCAGAAGTGCACTGTTAAATCAAACAGCATGAAAACGAGCCACTCTGTCATTTCAAATGACGCTCATTCATCACCACCGCTGTGCTGTCGCTGCTCTCTCTCTCTTTCTCTTTCGCTCTCTCTCCCCCCCCTCTCTCTCTCTCTGCCATTCCCTCTCTCTCCCTCTCTTTCTCACTCTCCCTCCCCCCCTCTCTCCCCCCCTCTCTTTCTCTCTCTCTCTCTCTCTCTCTCTCTCTCTCTCTCTCTCTCTCTCTCTCCCTCCCCCCTCAGCATCCTGGTGTATGGCAGCGTGGACACGGCGGCCCAGTGTCTGCTGACGCTGCCCCACCCGGCCGGCGGCGCCGTGCTGTGCATCAAGCACTCCGCCCTCTTCCTGTTCGCCGGCCTGAGCAGCGGCTCAGTGCTGGTCTACGGACGCAGCGATGGAGGTACGTCAGGGGGGGTCCTGCTTTACGGAGGGGGGGGGGGGGTGAGGGTAATGCAGTGATGGTGTGTGTGTGTGTGTGTGTGTGTGTGTGTGTGTGTACATATGTGTGAGGGTCATGCAGTGATTGTGTGTGTGTGTGTGTGTGTGTCTGTGTGTGCGTGTGTGTACATATGTGTGAGGGTCATGCAGTGATGGTGGGTTTGTGTGTGTGTGTGTGTGTGAGGGTAATGCAGTGATTGTGGGTGTGTGTGTGTCTGTGAGGGTAATGCAATGATGGTGTGTGTGCGTGCGTGTGTGTGTGTGTGTGTGAGGGTCATGCAGTGATGGTGTGTGTGTGTGTGCGTGTGCGCGCGGGTGTGTGTGTGTGTGAGGGTCATGCAGTGATGGTGTGTGTGTGTGTGTGTGTGCGTGCGCGCGCGGGTGTGTGTGTGTGTGAGGGTCATGCAGTGATGGTGGGTTTGTTTGTTTGTTTGTTTGTGTGTGTGTCAGCAAACGGTTTATTGATGACGAGGCAAGGGTTTAAGAGGGCCCATTCGTCAACATCTTGGTGTGTAAGTGTTGCGATATGAAGGAACCATCTGTCACAATGTGTCAGAATATGCTTTTCATCTGTGGAGACTTGCCTTTCAATTATTTTTGAAAGCAAATGGTGAAGAAATGGTTTGGGAATGCGTTCAAAGATTGTTGTGGCATTTGTTTATTTATTCCTAATATTTCTGGACCCGTGTGTCTGAATGGGTTACAATGACGCCTTCACAGCAGGACTCAAGGCGCCATCACAGACAATCAGCGACCCCATCGCTATGTGAGCACAGATCATACTTCTAACACTTTTCTAATCTCATTTATATTTACCAGCAATTTATGCAATTATTCCACGTCCACTTTGCCTACAAAGGAAATAACTGGAACAACAAATTCACTTTTTCCGGGGTACATTTTAATGCGATTGGATTTGTTCTGTTTAATATACTTTTTTAATGAATTGTTTATTCTGTTGTTGATTATTAGTGATCTTTAATTTCTAACTTTTACTTAATCTCAATCTTCATCAAGTGCTTAAAGCAAAAACAGTGACGATATTCCTTTATTAATTTGCAAATATATATAAAGCATATTTTCACCAGTCGTTGCTGGTTGCAACGTCTTGTCAGCATGCTGTTTCAGACAGGCCCCCTGCGGTGCTGGCCTCGTGCCATTTACAGTGCTTCATCACTCCATCACCAGTGGAGCCTCAGCTTACCTCCTTCTGCTCCTCCTCCTCATTCCTCCTCCTCATTCCTCCTCCTCATTCCTCCTCCTAACCCCGTCCTCCTCCCGCCTTCTCCTCCTCTTGTCTCCTTCCTCCTCCTCCAACCCCTCTTCCTCTTCCTCCATGTTCTCCTCCTCCTCCTCCTCCTCCTTCTCTTCCTCCTGCTACCAATGCAGAAAATCTGATTAATTGCCACAAGCTGCGTCTTGCTGATTAAACATAACTATTCACACTATGTGTGTATAGCAAATAAACACTAATAAAGGGCGGTCCTATTGCTCTGGAGGAATGGAAACGTTGGCCCGTCCTGCGGCGGCGGTTAAAGATTAATCACACACACTGCTTTCTTCAAATAACACAACGCATAAGTCTCTGGAAGTCCCCGGACCGCCCGTTTCAAGAGCAGCACGGACGTCTGAGAAACAACCGTTGTGGCGGCTCATTGGAGGACTGGGGGAGGCCACAGGGTCCAGTGGGGTCGTGTTCTCCCCACGTAGGGGATGGGAGGCTGGGTGTGGAGGACTGGGGGAGGCCACAGGGTCCAGTGGGGTCGTGTTCTCCCCACGTAGGGGATGGGAGGCTGGGTGTGGAGGACTGGGGGAGGCCACAGGGTCCAGTGGGGTCGTGTTCTCCCCACCTAGGGGATGGGAGGCTGGGTGTGGAGGGCTGGGGGGAGGCCACAGGGTCCAGTGGGGTCGTGTTCTCCCCACCTAGGGGATGGGAGGCTGGGTGTGGAGGGCTGGGGGGAGGCCACAGGGTCCAGTGGGGTCGTGTTCTCCCCACCTAGGGGATGGGAGGCTGGGTGTGGAGGACTGCCACAAGGCCCAGCAGGGCCTGGGTGTGACTCAGACAGTTCAGGTCTGAAGGGCCATAGCCTTCATTTGTGTATTTATTTCTTATTTTTTGTGAAGTATTTAAAATCGCAAATGGAGCGAAGAATGAATGGCATTTATGACTTGTCAAGCAATTAAGTACAAGGTGCAACGCCATTGTCGGGTGTCTGGAAATGATGAAAGGCAGAAATAAACAACTCAAAATATTAATTAAATGGCTGAGTGAACTTCCTCCTCCTCATTCTGCTTCATGAATGCAGTAGTGCCCAAGAAGTGCTTAAGTAATTCATCTCACAATGCACCCCCATCCAGTCTCTGATGGGTGATTAAAACTTAAGGTCTGCATCATCTTCACATCGAGGAGGGAATTATCAATAGAATAGATAGAAAAGTGGCCAACAGATTGGTGTGCATACTTTACCGGGCGGAAAGTAAATTTGTGATCCATTATTCAGACACAATGGAAGGAAGAGATGCAGAATTTGGCTGCATAAGAAGTTCCTGCCTTCAAATTACACTTAATAGCTGCCCGACAGAACGGTCGACAGTCGACAGAACGGAACATAATTGCCTTGATCCTAATTACCTTGGTGAATTAAATCCAGAAGTACCTCTGCTAGCCGCAGCAAAAAGCATGTTTGACCATAAACGGTGGGGGTCTGGCTACACCCCCCCCCGCCCCGTGCGCTCCCGGTGACACACGGGCTCTTACGTTCTACCTTCCGGATCCTTCTCCCTCCTCCGCCAGGTGACCTGTGGAAGCCCGAGAGCCGGCGGTCGGTGAGCCTGGGCTTGGAGCCGGTCCGGACCCTACTTGTCCTGGAGGAACTGGTCTGGGCCAGTAGTGGGAACTCTGTGATGGTCCTCGATGGATCCAGCCTCTCCACACAGGTAGGACCCCTCTGCTGCTGCTGCTGGGTGGGTTCAAGGGATCATGTATAGAACGCCGGTCGTTATGTAAGGGATCATGTATAGAAGGGATCATGTATAGAACGCCGGTCATTATGTAAGGGATAATGTATAGAACGGATAATGTATAGAACGCCGGTCATTATCGGGAAATAAGCCCAGACAGGGCGAACTGGACATCAACGCAAAGCGGAGGTGTCTTGCTTTATTTTCGATAATGACCGGTGACGTTCTATACATTATCCCGCTTAATACACGGCTACTTGCCAAAACGAAAAAATAACTTCATCGTCTTTTTACAATTTATTTGTTACCAGCATTCGTAGTGTTGCTCAGCAGAGAAATAGTCTGCCAAAGACGTTGACGTCGCTTAGCAACCGAATACGCTGGGGTTGATAAGACGTAAATCACTCCACTTTCCTTCACAGCGGTCATTATATGCTTAGCAATGGTCTTTATTGTTTAATAGTTCACCACCAGAAGTCGGGAAGGCCCATGCACGTGAACGGAGCGTTCCACAGCATTGAGAAGAGCTGTGTAATAACCGCTATTAACCATCATCACCTCCCAGTAACTCATCAACAAACGCCAGGCCAGGGTTCATCCACAGGTTCTGAATGTCAATCCCTTTTCAGTTTCCTTTTCAAATCGCAATTCAATTTCGACATCATACCAGGTCAGGTCAGTTTAAAGTCAGGAGTGTGTGCGTGTGACCGGGCGGGTTGGAGAGGAACAGCGGAGCATGCAGGAAGGACACGTTTGAGAATGGATTCATAGAGGAGCAGGCAAACAGATGAATGAAGTGCGTCTGGAAAGGGGCCAGATCAAAAAGATCTCCAGAGAAAGCTAGATCTTGAAATTTGGACTTTCAAGGCCATTTTCTTTTTTTTTCAAGGCCATTTTTTTGGCAAAAAAAGTTGGTTGAGTGGTTGAAAGTGCCATTAAACAGAAAAACGATTCTCTATTTGTTCTGCACCATTTAAAAAACAAGGGGAGATGGCTGAAAGGACGAGATATGGGTTCCTAGATGTTCTAACCTGGGAGTTGATCTGGACCTCCGCCCCCCTGCTGTCATCACGAGGAACACAGCACTGAGGAGAGCCACTGACCGTGTTTACATGCTGGAGCATAATCGTGTAATGAACGTATCGAATAAAGATTGGATTCATGTAAACAGGTTTATTCGATCTGCTTCGCCAAAAGGATCATCTCAGGACCGGATTAGCGAAGCCGATAAGATAGCTGGGCTTGAGCCGGTCATAGGCGGCTATCTACCTGCATGTGTACTCGATCGTATCGTATTGCCGGGAGTTCACGTCCTGCGCATGCTCTAGAATTTTGGCCGGGGATTTCACCTGGAAGTGGAAGGAGACGACCTAATAAATAGTAGTGTTGTTGCCGGAAAGGTCAAGCGATACCATGGCTTCGACGAAATCAGCAACGCACTTCTGGACGGACGAGGAGACGTGCTCATTTCTTGTTCTATCGCCGTAGCAAATAGCTCCATTTGTTCCCTCATATGCATTTGTATACAGTGAAAAATGCACAAAATGTACGCTACTGTTGCCTCGTCAAACTCCTCGTACGCCATCTTTGTTTGTATGCCGCCAGATAGTTTGTTGTTGCTTTTACGTAGCCGTGAACCGGAAGTGGCTCTAGTACCACTTGTTGAAAGGGCTACAGCGCCACCTAGCATAGCGGAGACAGCCAGGTCTCCGACCATTATTCGAATCTGATCCGATGTATGTATACTCAGACAAGTGACAGCCCCCCCATCCAGTGGCAACATCGTTATATGGCTTAATCCATGATAAGTCGATCTGGTCCGACCATGTAACTGCAATCATTGATGGTCGCCGACCACTCGTTTTCTCTTAACCACGTTGTCAGGCTACAAGAAGGAACGTGGCCATTCTTCGCCCCATCCCATTGTCTGCTCCTCTTTGTGTTGGTCCTATTTTCGCGGGATCCATCTCAGAGGTGGACATCTGCTCCTCGTTACTTCTCCACACACGACGCCCTTCTCCTCGTCTCCTTATTTGTTGTGTTCGACAGAGAGGTGACAATAGGGAAGGACACAATTCCGGCTTGTCTTTGGAGAAATGGTAATACGCTATTCAAATGGCACACTGCTCTTCATTAACATAGTTTGCATAGCGGGAAATTGGAGTCACGGTATTGAAAAGACTGCTCTGCACACCTTCCCCGGGACTCGAGAGAAAAAACATGGAGGGAAATCCAACATTGATTAAATGTGTGTGATTAAAACAAAGATTGTATAACTTTAGTATTCTCATCTTTAGATCTTTTTTTAAATGAGCTTATTTAGGGTTGAACCATGTATGTGTTACAGAGTGGATTAAATTAGATCATAATGAGCTTAAGTGATTACTTCATTAAGTAAATTAATGATCAGACACCCGGTGAGATGACCTTTTTAATTGTACATGTGTCATTGCAAAAGGACAATTAACATTCACGCAATGTTCAAAATCAGTTACGGGAAAAATAGACGCTGGAGTCGCAAAAGAACGCAGTTTTGAAATACAATACAGTCCACAGTCTATAGCCTGGTCTATCTAGTCTCTACAGTCCAGTCTATAGTCTGGTCTATCTAGTCTCTACAGTCCACAGTCTATAGCCTGGTCTATCTAGTCTCTACAGTCCACAGTCTATAGCCTGGTCTATCTAGTCTCTACAGTCCACAGTATATAGCCTGGTCTATCTAGTCTCTACAGTCCAGTCTATAGCCTTAAGCATCGCCAGCTGTACCTCCAATGAATGCTGGTCTAGTTCTGGGTAAAAACTGACCACATCCTCCACCTTTCCTGTGATTAAAACCCTTTCCAGTTCGTTAAGTGTACGGAAGCTGCTCTGGTCAAAGCGCTTCGTCAACTGCAACGACCTCAACTGCATCCAACATTTTGAAGAATTCTATTCTGTAGAACTCCTCAGGGGAAGTAGGTTTAAATGCTGGGGCATTTCCTGTGAAGCGCTTTGGGGGTCTGTGAATATGAGGAGTCTGGAAAGCCTCAATGTCCAACTCTTGGATCATATCACAGGCTTGGGTATATATATGATGAAATGTTTCATCAGATCTCTTTACTTGAATTGTGTTTTTCACACAATCAACCGCAGCCAGCATCCCTGAGACACTCACTGTCTTGCTCTGAAGGGAGCGGTTGAGACATTCAAGTTATTTTAGAACTTCAAGGGCCATAACCAGGCTAAGCAAAATGTGCCCCTTCTGAAACCTCTCCAGAAGCCCTCTTGCAGTTTTGCAAGTGTCGGAGGATCCAGGTGCCATTTCCTCAAGACTGACCAAAATCTTTTCATATTGATCTACAACTGCCTGGATGGCTACCACTCTCATGAGCCACCGTGTGGGGCAGAAGGGCCTCAGAGTTCTGAAACCTCCTTAAAGATTGTCTTATACTTCCCAGATAGATGGTACAGATTCCCAAGTTTGTGGACTAAATCCAGTGCATCAGACACAATAGTGCTTGTGCTACAGACTGTCTGAGTCACCAGATTAATGCAATGAGGACCACAATGAACGTAGAGAGCAAGAGGCTGTGTTTCTTTTATGACTGCCTGAACACCTTTAGCTCCACCTGCCATATTTGCTGCCCCATTATAGCTCTGCTTGCGAAGGCAGGATAAGGGCAGGTTCAATCGAAGGAGGACATCAGTTGCCATCCAAGCCAACTCTTTCCCTGTTGTTGAGGAGACTTGATAGAGGCCTACAAAGTCCTCATGAGGTAGCAAATCACTATCTACATAGCGTAGGCATATGGCCTCTTGTTCATTCCCAGACAAATCTTGTACTCCATCAATTATGATGGAGTACATGATAGTGGACACCTCCTGTATTTCCTTTGATAATTTTTGCACAACAGAGTTGCCCATAATATTTAACATCTCATTCTGCACTTTTGGGCATGTGTATTGGTTACAAGGCTTACTGGGCCAACGCTTCAGCACATCATCATCCTCTGCTCTAAGCTGTAGTAGCTGAACAAAGTTTCCCCCATCACTCTCATGTCCACGTAATGCTAGACCCTGACGAGCAAGGAAACTAACTGATTGTACTATTTTCAGCAAGCATGATCTGCCCTCTCTTTGCTGCTGCGTCTTAACTGATAATAACTGTGTTTCAATGCTTCTGTGAAGGTGTGTGTGTGTTGTGATAGCAACATGTGTGTGTGACTGTTTTCATGTGTTCGAAATTTCTCAATGGCTTTTTTCCAGTTCTTAAAGCCAGAAACCACAAAGGCTAGATCAGCGTTTTTAGCAAGAGGGCTTACTTGCCTTTTGAATGCCTCTTTACAATAGAAACAAAACACCCCCCCCCCTGCATTTGGCACATAATGAACCCAAGGAAAGTCCCTAAACCATTTTTCCTGAAAGGTAAGTGTCTTGTTCAGCAGATGCTGGGGGATGACTCTTGGGTCAGGTTGATTGGGCTTGTGGTACACATCCTCTCAGTCGTCTCTCTCAGACTGGCTCCTCTCACCCTCATCTCTCTCAGACTGGCTCCTCTCACCCTCATCTCTTTCAACATCTCTCTCTCTTGCATCTCCATCAGAATGGGTCTCTCTTCGCTCTCAATATCTCCCTCATCCCTATCTAATGTCTCTTGTTCCTAGAAATTAAAATAAGAATGAAATTGTCTATTCATTTCATTTCATTTTCATAATTTCACAGTAAACTTAAGGCATATTAGATTATGCCTTTGCAATAGTTGTTATACTGAGGCACTGGACATTAAAAGATTTTGAAAATACTAAACTCCCAATAAGCAATGTGAAATTTTTCTGCATTCTTTCATATTGATAATGGCCTTACAACAGTCCAGAAATTGGCATTACACATCAATGCATTACAAATGTCATGTTTCATGTTATTATGGGCCAACTCTCATTAGTGGTTTTGGTCACCTTAATCAAACCCAAAGTTTTTGTTTGTTTGTTTGTGTCAGATTTTTAGAAATTAAACTTGTTTCGGTCTAGGGAGCAAGCACTAACCTACTCTATGCAGGAAAAGACTGCCTGTCACCTTTCAGCACTCAGCCTCTCAGCAACAGAGCTGTCTCCACTGCCCCTGCATGCTGCCCCTGCCTCTGACTCACTCTCAATCTCAACCACCTATATCAGGAGACATGGAGATGCATTGAGCATTCTTTCATATTGATTTTCTCTGGTAGAACATTTTAACATAGAAATACAATCAACTTTTCAGTAATGGAATGGCTGTTAAAAGAAATGGAACAGGTGTTTTTTTAAATTTATTTTTACCCTAGCTCAAGCAATCAGATACAAAACTGATTCTTTATTCCACCTGATATGCAGATAAAATTCCCTTATTTGTAATAGACATTAAAACTGGTCAAAATGGTACCATTAAACCATTGATCACCCCTGTAACATATGCTATTTTGGAACGTCCACTACATGAGAATTCTGGAGATCAAAGCAAAAGTTCGGATGGAGGTTGAAAATAGGTTGAAACACATGGACATGTGAGGGTAATTACAACGTTTTCACCAATAAATGAGAGATTTTAACAGTCGTTGAAAACGTTTACATGTCTTGATGATATATAGGCTAGGTTTTTTATACAATAAAGTAGGCTATTAGGCACGAATATTTGATCTTTGTGACTTTGAATATTGCTAATGCCAGAGAATGTCTCATAAGGGTGCTAACATTCTTATCAGAAAAGCTGGGTTTGGCCATGGAAGAACGCAATTTAGCTGTTTGCCACTCAATGGAAAACTTGGGCAACTCTGACTTACTTTCCTCTTCTTCGGAAAAAAAAGTCTACTCCCGTTGAACTAATCTTTCCATCATGGCGGTATTTGGACTAAGAGGAACCTAATGACCGTTTGTGTGGTAAAACTGGCGACATCCTGATTAGGTTACTAGGTTTCATTGCTGGAGTTCTTGCCCGCCAGCCAGTCGTTGTGACGTCACGTGCAAAGTATGAATAGCCTGGTCTATCTAGTCTCTACCGTCCACAGTCTATAGCCTGGTCTATCTAGTCTCTACAGTCCACAGTCTATAGCCTGGTCTATCTAGTCTCTATACAGTCCAGTCTATAGCCTGGTCCATCCGGTCGGTATCCACAGTACTCCACGGTTGATAAATCCTAGAAAACCCCGGCCAATCACTCGCCCACTAGCATCTAGGTAGTGGGGATTTGAATTGAGCTGTTTATCCACGGCAGTGTGTCTCTTGTGTGTGTTTGATTGGGCCCTTTGTGTTGCACACCACCATGGGCCCCTAACATCGACCACCAGACAGCCCTCTGTCGGGCCCCGGACCCCTAACCAAGTGGGACATGCGGCGAGACACAGCCTTTGATCAACAGCGACTGGCAGGCCGTGTCCCCTTCCTCCTCCCATTACCCCGGCCCTCTCCCTCATCACTCCTCCCGTCTGACCGTCTCCCGTCTAACCCTCCGGCCGCCGGAATGAGGAGTTGCCTAGAGTAATGAAGGCCCTAATGAGCTGGTCAGTCTGGCTCCACCACCTCCGTCCTTCGCTTCCTCCCGGGTGGCTGTTTTACTTCTACATTTATCTCGGCTCTTTCCGCCAGTCGAGGTCCGTGAGAGGCGGTGATGTTGCGACGGTGACAGGGCAGTGCGTTGGCGGTGTGCGGGGGAACGTATCACCTCCATCACGCCGGGCTGGCCAGCTCTGGTCTCGGGCCCCCTTACAGGCCGTGTCAGGTCGGTTAGCGGTGTCTCTCCTCCACTGGGTGACTCTGCTCAGGGCGGCATTACGGCGCGTTGCAGGGATGTCGGTGAACATTGCAAATACTGGAGGTGGTGGAGTTCAGCCGCCTCGCTGCGATAAATAAAGAAAGGGATCCCTGGATCGGATGGAGGCTGTGTCTTAGTGGCTCAATGCTGCTTACTCATACATCCTGTCGGCTTACTCTGGGAGGCTTACGCCTCTCTCTGCCTTGCTCCTCGATTGCCGGTATCGGAAAGCGCTTTGGATGAGATTCTGCTAAACGGGGAAAGTGACGACAGGGCACTTTTTCAAACGGGCATTTGAAGATTGCAAGATTAAGAGTTGAAATGGGAGATCTATAAGATATGCACCTTCGGAATTATGACTCATCAAAGTAGAGTCCCACCAATATTGAAGAAAGAAAGCCTGATCAAAGGGACCCACCACAGCTCAGACCCCGAGAAGCCATAGAAACAAGTGACGACTCTGTGGCCATTCATCTTAAGTTAAGCAGTCCTCATTTTACAGGCGTTTAAATTTAGCTCATATAATTAACATCTGTCATCAACACCTACCCCTCTTCCCCTCCTCCTCTCCTCCTCTTCCTCCCATAATAACCTCCACTTCCCGTTTAGTCCTTTTTCTACTTTGTCCTTAGCTCCGTCTCTCTCCCCCGTCTCTACTTCCTGCCGGGGATCACTTCATCACATCATTAAAAATAACAACTCCCCTTCGTTGCGCCATCTGCACCACAAAACTCCCCGGTTCCCGGCAGCCTCGCTGGTGCTCAGTGCAGGATAATGTCACTCTTCCCTTTGTACCGGTTCAAATACGCTAATGAGTCCGCACCGCTGTGACTTACTGCCCTGCCGTTCACACCGCAACGCTGACAGACACTTATAAGTTAAGGGGAATTTAATAAAGCATCACGGAAAAAGCTATCAGGCCTTATAGACGGAACCTATTCAAATGGATTGTCCACAACGGCTAAGTTAAGCGTTTGGCCGTTGACATAGACGTCTCTCTACCTCTGGTATCCAGGGCCGTGGATACCGTACACAAGATGGCCGCCCTCATTCCCCAGCCAGAGATGATGTTTGTGAGGAGCGGCAGCCGTTACCGTTCTCCCTTTGTTAATTGTAGAGGACAATGCGGGAAAACTCCTGAACCGCTGCGGAATGTTACGGGAAAATGGATGTGCCGAAGAAAAAACCCAGAAATCAAGTAAACAGACACTTCTAAGGAGTAAAAAAAAAAAAACACACATCAAAGAATCCTTTCATTTCCCCCCTCCCAAATCTCTAACAAAAGAGGATCCTCCTGGCAAGGTCGCCCAAACAGGTGGTAATCCCTCTCCGCTGGAGCCAGAGAAGAAAGAGGAACTTCCTCTAGCTCTCTCTCTCTCTCTCTCTCTCTCTACTCTCTCTCTATGCCCCCCCCCCCCCCCCCCCGTGTCCCCGTCGTGTGGCTCCGCCCTGGACCTCTAGGGGGTGGTGCATGGTCCTGATAAGGAGGCTCTGCTCCTCATTAAGACAGCGGGCCTCCGACACCGCGCACCGTTCCATTAGGGCTACAGAGGGCCGCTCTACAGAGGGCCAGAGGGCCGCCCTACAGAGGGCCAGAGGGGAGGGGGGCTGAGGAGGGGGGGGACGTGTGTATGCGTGTGACGCCGCGTTCACGCTGCACACGTCCGTCTACGGATCTCATTGACTTTGCACGGAGCGCCCCCTCGAAATGCATTGTGGGTCCGTCTGTTCTGTCGGCTCCGTTGCCTGCGTCAAAAAGTTGAGAAATGTTAAACTTTTCAGGCAGCGACGGATCCGTCAGCCAATCGGATCGCGTTATGCGTGTGTCACATGTCAACGAAGAAGATTAGAAAACAAACGAGTTCAAAAAAGCATGTGTTCATCTGTTCCTGTGAACGTGTGTTCATCGACCAAGCGAACGCCCCCACTGAGTGTTCCTGTTGTGCTCCCTCCCCCCCTCCTCCCCTCCCTCCCTCTCCTCCCCCCCCCCCCAGCGGTTCGAGGTGCACCCGGACCCCCAGGTGAGCGTGGCCCACATGGTGCAGGCGGGCGGGGGCGTGTGGATGGCCTTCTCCCAGGGCTCCTCCATACGCCTGTTCCACACGGAGACGCTGGAGCACCTGCAGGAGATCAACATCTCCACCCGCTCCACCCTGCTCAGCGGCCCGGGTAAGGACCCTCCCCGACCACCAGCAGCACCAGCACCACCAGCACCACCACCACCACCAGCATCACCATTAGCACCAGCACCTCACCCACCACACCAACCACCACTACTACCACCACCATCAGCACCACTACTACTGCCACCACCACCACCACCACTAGCACCATGACCACTACTATCACAAGCACCACAAGCACCACCACCATCCCCACCACCACCACAACCATCACCAGCATCACCATTAGCAGCAGCACCACCATCACCAGCACCACCCCCACCACCACCACCACCACCACCAGCACCTCAACCACCACCACCACCACCAGCACCAGCACCACCCCCGACGGTTGTTTCCCGACCTCGGGGTGTCTGCTGTGCATGAGGCGTTTGGCTTGGAGAGATTGCAGACTTTCTAAGCTAAAGATTTCTGATGATACATTTTTAATGATCTGAGGTCTCATGAAGGTCCTGTACATACAGACTGCCTAATGATGCGTAGCTATCAGATAAACACTGCTACCAAGCAGCCAGTCCTGAAACCATCATGTGTTAGAAAGCAGATTCGCAAAAAAATTTAGGTTGGAATCTCAAAGAAGTTTGAACCTAAAAATAAGTGTCAGAGGCCGGAATAGATTGTATAACAAGCTGATTCAGTAAGATCTTGCCGGATCAATTACCCCAGAGTTCATCTCCATCACCATGGAAACACGTATCTGCTCTGTTTTCATCATGCCACAACAAGTGTATCATCATTACAAATAATAACAGCCTTCCCCTCTTTTTTTTGCTTTCACGTTAATAATTAACAGAACAACAAAAGGCTACTCGCGGCGCATGCTAATGCAACATGTCCATCTTCAATGTTCAGGTTTCAGGGGGGGGTCAGTGCTCAGAATTTTTTGAGATCTTCATCTGAGCAACGGAAGGGCGCCAATTAGGAGCCGGCGGCGGCCTCCGCTAAACGTTATTCAGGTCGTGACTTCAGCTTCCACCTGAGGTCTGCTGCTCAGGGGCCCGGCTGGATGAGCACCCCACTGGGGGCCCTGGCTGGGGAGCCTTAGGGTGAGATGGATGGAGGGAAGAGGGGGATGAATGAATGAATGAATCAGGGAAAAGAGGAGAGGGAGAGATGAAGTCACAGAGGAGCAATAAAAAACAGTCAAAGATTTTTCTGTGCCGAGTGTTTCCATGGAAACGCTCTTGTCTTTTGTCCAAGGCTCCCCCCCCCCCACGCCCCCTCCTACTGGGTCTCTGTTCTGCCACTCAGAGATGCGTTTAGTTTTTATCTCTTATGGCCTGTTTTTTCTCACCCTCCACTAGGGCTGAGCGATTCGGGGAAATAATCGAATTGAGATTATTTCAGCCAATGTTGCGATT
Source organism: Micromesistius poutassou (assembly GCF_964030765.1). Classification (NCBI taxonomy): domain Eukaryota; kingdom Metazoa; phylum Chordata; class Actinopteri; order Gadiformes; family Gadidae; genus Micromesistius; species Micromesistius poutassou. Next base: position 3,971,186 of record NC_140272.1, read on the forward strand.
GCGATTGCAATTTTTTTTTCCTAAGTTCCTTACGTTCTGTATTATTCACTAAACAAGCAGTAAATCATTCTGTAGTATGTCCAACGCAACATTGGAAGCAGTCAACATATGAACTGGCCGATGTGGTCCACGCCAGCGTCCGGGACGTTGGTTAGACGTGGGCCGGGCGGACAGGTCCAGCCCTCACGCACTCGAGTCATTCTGCAACCCGAGAGCCAGTCGTACCGCGACTAACGTGAGTGCACGGAGAGGGAGAGGGAGAGGGGCTGAGGATCACGCCAGACTGAGTGACATATTTAGAGCAACACTCTGAGTGCTGGCAGAGCTGTACGCCTCGTCGATAAAGGGCTCTCTCTCTCGCTCTTTCTCTCTCTCTCTCTCTCTCTCTGCCTTCCTCTTTCTGTCTCTCTCATTCTCTCTGCCTCTCTGTCTCTCTCTCTCTCTCTCTCTCTGCCTCCCTCTTTCTGTCTCGCGTTCTCTCTCTCTCTCTCTCTCTCTCTCTCTCTCTCTCTCCCTCTCTCTCTCTCTCTCTCTCTCTCTCTCTCTCTCTCTCTCGCCAGCCAAAAGACTAAAAGGGAGACATTCTTCACAGAGGGTTACCAAACTTTTCGGATCAAACTTTCCTCTCTGGTCTTGGTCTCGCTGCTCGGTGCAGAGCCTTCCAGAGCGCTGAGGAGATGTTGTGGTCGCGGCGTCTGGCGGAGACAGGTTGACCTCAAGGTCATAATAAAGCATCGTCCCTGGTCGTCCCTTGAAATATGCAGCGGATTTAAGCAGTGGCTGATAGCCTGGAGGCTCCGGCCCCCCGGGGGAGGCTGCCGGGGCCGGAGCTGCCGACGCTGTTCCCCCCCCCCCCCCCCTACCTGCTCCTGCCTCCAGGGTGCAGGAGAGAAGAGGATCCCTGACTGAGCTTCTCATTTGTGGAGCTCAGCAGACAGGAGAGGAGCGGCGGCAGACTGCACGCTGAGACGCCCGGCGCGGGTCCCTGTGGTCGTCTGCCTCTCCCCTCGGCCCCCCCGGACAGGACATGCATTAATGATGGCGACCTCTCTCCCTGTAGCGCGGCGCACCGCCACCAGGGGGATCCTGCTCCTGATAAACAACAGAGAGGTTTCAAAGGAAAAGGGGAAAACTGCTGATCTCCGGTCCGCAAAAGGCGTTAATAGCTCGTCCTTTAGGGCATTCAACACGCGAGCACGTTCCAAAAGAGATGGTTCTCAAGGCTAAACGCTGTCCTGGTTGATAAGCGGAGTGGAGGGGGAGTGGGGGGGGGGGGGGGGGTTGGAGTGCTGGTGTTGTCCTCGTTCCTCACGTGTTTCCTCCTGAAGACGACGCCTGGCGCTCCCACGCCCCGCTCTTATCTCAGGGTTCCAGCGGTGCTGCAGTGGGCGGAGCCTCAGTCTCTCTCCTCCTAAAGCCTCAAGAGGAGGAGGAGGAGACAATGGCCCTGTCGGGGGGGGGGGGCTGAGACGGCCTCTAAAGCAGGGGGCTGAGATGGGGGGGGGGGGCTGAGATTGGGGGGGGGGGGCTGAGACGGCCTCTAAAGCGGGGGGGGGGGGGGGGCTGAGACAGCCTCTAAAGCGGGGGGGGGGGGGCTGAGACGGCCTCTAAAGCCGGGGGGGGGCCGCCACCCGCCGCCGCCGCCACCGCCACCGCCACCGCCTCCAGCCCCGGGAGCCGCTGATTCCGAATTCAAGCGTAGACGCTCCCAGCAACGGCGATGGGAACTTTGGGAAAACTTCAGCAGCAGCATGTCGAAATCTTGGTGTTGAACTGTGATGACGTATCGCTGCGGTGTCTGTACCTCGTCAAACCTGCACTGCACGCATCGCTATGACGACACGGCCCTGGGTTCAGTCTTCAATATTCCGTAATAACCGGTAGTCCGGCCGTACTCCCGCCTCCCTCATTCATCCAGGGACCTTTTTCTTTTGTCATTTTGGTCTGGAGGGAGATGGGTGGGGGAAGCTAAATGCCAGCTCGGCTGAGGAGGCGTTGTGGAGATGAGGGCAGGTGGAACCACCGTTTAAATAGCCACTGTGTGAGGGCTTTTATTAGTAAAATCATTTATTTATACAGCGCTAAATTCATTATTTCTTTTGGGTTTTATTGTAATGACACGTTTTAGACTAAAGTCTGAATAATTTGGAACAAAGGTAATTGCTTCCATTGATAATGTATTTAAATCCTTTTTTTTTGTTCACTTTACACATTATTATTATGAACGATTATTCTAGATTTGTATTAATGTGCAATTGTCCCTATTGTTATCATGCACACTTTATTCCAAAGAAAATGTGAAATTGCTTCTCTGAAGAAAAGAGGCGGCCCACCTCAGGTCCTGATTGGGGGGGGTCCTGCCGTTCCCTCCCTCATATGACCCCCCTCACCCCCATCTCTCACCCCCATCTCTCCCCCCCATCTCTCCCCCCCCTCACCCCCATCTCTCCCCCCTCCTCACCCCCATCTCTCCCCCCTCCGCTGCAGGTCAGAAGGGCTTGCGGGTCACCTGCCTCCTCATCTGCCAGGGGCTGCTGTGGGTGGGCACCGCCCAGGGCACCCTCATCACGCTGCCCGTCCCCAAGCTGGAGGGCATCCCCAAGATAACAGGTAGGAGAGAGAGAGAGAGGGAGAGAGAGGGAGAGGGAGAGAGAGAGATTTAATAAGTTTCTCCTCCATGATGGAAAACGAGTGCCGGTTCTTGGTTGCAGTGGAGGAGGGAGAGGGGGGGAGCCGGGGATGGGGGAGGGAGAGGGGGAGGCCGGGGGATTGTGGAGGTTGCTGGGGTGAGAGTGTTAATGGCGCCGTGGATATTGTGTAGTAGGTATTGTGTAGTGGCTCTCGTTGGGCCTGGCGGTGAGGGGGGAAGACTCGTTGGTATTTCTAACTGGCGGTTGTCAGGGGTCACGCAGAGCAGCTCCAGCAGAGACACTGGATGAGAGTGTGTTTCCATTAGTTTTATGATGAGGTCAACTGAACCACTGGCTGCTGTGGTAGTTCTTCTAAACCTTATACCTCGGAAACACATATATATAATATACAGCATGTCTCCAATTTACCTGGTTCCCAGAATCCACTCACTGGGTAGAGTACTTAAGTTTGTGATTACATTTGCAATCTGCTGTCATTTGCAAGAATAGGATTTTATTTCAGCGTGGGGGTTGAATCATCAGGCTAATGTGTGTGTTATGTATGTATTTAACCACCCACGTATAATACAGTATGTCTGCATATAAAATATATTGATTAGTGACTTGCTCTCTCACCGAACTCCACTCACTCCCACTCACTAACTCTGGTCTGTGATGTGTGTGTGTGTGTGTGTGTGTGTGTGTGTGTGTGTGTGTGTGTGTGTGTGTGTGTGTGTGTGTGTGTGTGTGTGTGTGTGTGTTGTGTGTGTGTGTGTGTGTGTGTGTGCGCGCTTGTGTGTGTCTGTGTGTGTGTGTGTTTGTGCGTGCGTGCGTGCGTGTGTGTGTGTGTGCACGCTTGTGTGTGTGTGTGTGTGGTGTGTGTGTGTGCGCGCTTGCGTGTCTGTGTGTCTGTCTGTCTGTGTCCTCAGGTAAGGGCATGGTCTCCCTGAACGCGCACTGCGGGCCGGTGGACTTCCTGCTGGCCACCAGCAGCACGCTGGCCCCCGAGCTGCTGAAGAGGGACTCCATGCCCGAGGGGCCCGACTCCGCCTTCGGCGGCGACGGGGGCAGCGACTCCGCCTCCTCCCAGGAGTCCCTGCCGCCCTCGGCGGGGGGGGGGCGGCGGCGGCGGCGGCGGCGAGGCCCGGGGCGGGCGGGGCCGCGGCGTGCTGCTGCAGTACCGCCTGCGCTCCACGTCGGGGCTGCCCGGCCGGCCCCTCACGGCGCTGGGCGGCGACGCGGCGTCGGGCTCCTCCCTGGAGTCCCTGGAGCACAGCGTGGAGGACGGCTCCATCTACGACCCCGCCGACGACCCCGAGGTCTGGGTGCGGGGGCGGGGCTGCGCGCGGGAGGGGGGCCGGCGCGACCGGGTCACCTCGGCCGCCGTGGTGTCCGGGGGGCGGGGCTTCCGGCGGCTCCGGGAGGGCGGGGCCCACGGCGCGGGGACGGCCGGCGGCGGCGGGGGGGGAGGGCGGCGAGAACACGCTGATGGTGTGGCAGCTGCCCTTGACTGTGTAGGAGCGGGACGGGGGACGGGGGGGGGGGGCGGGGGGGGGCTAGGTACGGCGGGGTGGTCTCCGTGTGAGGAGTCCACCCCCGATCCAGAGACATTTAAAACAATTGTTTGTGTTGAAGCCCCCTCTCTGGGACCGGGTTCCAGTGCGGGTGCGTCTCGTGCTAACTCTCGTCTCCATTGGCTGTTTCCAACGTGCAGGATTGTGCGCCTCCTCCATCAGCCGCACCTCCGGCGGCGGCGGCGGCGCGGCGGTAGATTATCTTCTTTGTGACAGTTCTGGAGCAGTTCCCGTTCGTTAAGACGGATGCGCTTCCATTCGGTTTCATCCGGGGGCCGCCTGAGCTGGAGCGTCCGCCTCCCACACGCTCCTCTGTCGGCGTGGCGACGGCGGGGCTGCGTCTGGGGGGGGGGGGGGGTGGGGGGGGGTTGGGGGGGGCCAAGCCTTTGTGGGCTCTGCCATGGAACCAAGAGGCAACGCATCACAGGACGGACTCCTTTTATCTGTTGCTAGGGTACCGATCCCTTTTGGTTTGAGGGGGGAAGAACAAAAAATGAAAATGAAAAAAGAGAATGCTTGAGAAAGCAGATCAGCGTGACGATACGAACTCGGCCAATCTCTCCTCCACGCCCAAGAAATGTGAATGTAGTTTTTCTTTCATCGCGTTTGGAGCTAAAACCTCTCTATTCCGCCCTGCTGTTGAGAAACCACAGTTTTCCTTTCTCGTTTAACACGGGACAAAAAGAAGAAAAACCTGAACATAACATTTGATTTCTGTGCCTTTTGTTAAACATGCTTTGATTAGTAAAATTTGCCTCTTTTTTTCCTTTACAACTGGACCGGTGTGGCCGTGACGCCCAATTAGGCCCGTAAAAGCAGAATAATGCGATGCATTACTCTGCTGCAGCGGGGAACAAGGAACCGTGTTTACAGCTCCATCTCTGAGTTTTAAAGCTAACTGGTGAACAAATGTGGTCCAAGTTTCAGTTTGGACCCCATGATGTTGCCATAGCTGCTTCTGACTTCTACTAACCTTTGGTTGTTGCTTTAGATACAGCCAATATTAGCACTAAAATCATGGACGCGGTTACACCGTTACAGATTAATGTTTTTACCGGATTTTTCTGAAACTGCAAAAAATAATTATTTTTTAATTATTGTGTGTGCATTTAATCTTCTGCGTATGCGGTGTGTGTGTGTGTGTGTGTGTGTGTGTGTGTGTGTGTCTGGCGGTGTGCTGACACGCACACTGCTTACGAGTTGTATAATTTGTCACCCGTGGGTGCGTCTGTGCTCATTCCGGTACTAAGTGTGTACAGAATACTTTATTTAACTGTATTATTTAACAATAGTCAAAATAAAAGCCACAGGGTTTCAGGGGCGCAGGAAGTGGAAGTGTGACCCTGGATTCCTTCACACTAATAGCGCCCAAAATGTGCTTCTACCACAACCTACTTAATGTTGTGGAATGTGCTTTTATACGGTAGCAAACGGGAGTGGTGACGTGCCAACGGTAGATGCAATCCTAGACGTAGACTTTTTTAAACAGAATGAACTAAAGGGAAGGACAAGACGTCACACCATCCCCCCCTTATCATCCTCTTCCTCCTCTTCCTCCTCACCCAAGGATTTTCTCCTAGTACTTCTGTCATGGGACAACATAATATTTGTATTTAGTCTGTAAGATATGAACAAGTATTTGAAGAACAGGCTGATGGATTCTCGCACAAATATGGTCATTATCCCGTCCCGTCCGACAGAGATGAGATGCTGATATCCGCACAACAAGGAGAGGGTGTACAGCCTATGTAATAGAGCTATTTACCCACAGCCACATAAAAGGCATCATTTGACTATTTCAGTAGCCCAGCTCCATCTGTGATGATTTGTTGCATGATTTTTTGTGTGTGTAGCTGGAGATATATCAATGCATTGAATATCAAAGGGGAGCCCTCCCTCTCTATATTCTCTAATGTCAGACGGTACGGCCTCATACGGAGGTTGTGAGCTCAAAAAAAGCAGCTTTCGGTCCTTTGAACCGACCAGGAAAAATGATGTAAATATTGGAAAACAGCCAAGCGTATGGCTCCCCCCCCACCCCCCCCTCCTAAGGGTTGTGAATCAATAGTCATACTACTCTATCCTGTCCTTTCATTTGGCCAACAAGACGTAAAGAGTGCCAATACGACAAGGAGGAGAATGTGGCTCTGTAAAGTATTGTGGCGTGCATTTGATTGGTTTGGTTCCATGCGTCGAGTGGCTCACAGTATTGCACTTCATGCCCACGGACTTGTGTGGATCTGTCTGTTTCTGTCCAGTAATGTCGAGCTTGTATGGCTCTCTATAGCTAACAACTCGTTATGAATGGTGAATTAAAACATACTTGAATGAATCTATTCGTCGTTTGATCATTTTATATTCCTTTTTGATTTGACAATAACGATCTTGGCGAGGATGGGTTGTGTCCAGATCTGATCACATGAATTGATCGGGGTTTAGTGATTTTCTGTAGGCTAATCGGCAGATTAAAAGAGCTGCATATCAAGGGTTAGTAGTGACTTGAAAGCAAAGCGTGTGTACTTGTACTGTGTACTGTAATTCTGCACCATCGACCTTGCATCAATCGTTGTGTGTTAAACAAGTTGTTCCGTCTCTTCAGCTGCTTTGAACGGTGGCTGGCGTTGTCATTTCCAACAGGGGAGATGTTCAGTAAAACGCTTCCTTTGTGTCGGATGAGAAACATTGGCTCCATTAGGAAGCGGGTGAAGGTTATAGCCACGTGGAAGCCCGCTGTCTCCGTTCAACATGTTACCAGGTGGCTCTCTAAACCCTGAGCCTGCCAGCGGCTGATTTATCGTGAACAAAGGCATTGCTGACACATTTTACACGGAAAACAAGCAACTTGTACCATGAGGTCAATGGGCAGGGTGGGTGCTGGGCCGATGCCACACAAAACATCACGCAGGCCCACTGTGTCAAGGTAACTTCCTATTCTCCTGTTTGCATCATTTTGTCCCAGTATGTGAAACGTGCCTGCTTAGCTTATTTATAAAGGGACACCCCTCACAACAAAGGAATACTAAGGAAGGATACACATTTTATTATTATCATTTATTGTTAACAATTTCTGTATAATAATATTTTCATGCTAAATGATTGATGATAATTCAAACTAAATGTTTTCAAATACAGCAAAATGATTGCCGCAATATATATGGTCAATATTTGATGCCTCAGAATATCCATTCCCTTTTTTCCCATAAATTAAACAACATTCTGATGAATATGATATTTAGATTTAAATACAGGCACATTGGCACTGATTTTAAGAGATGAATCCTTTATTTTTTTACTACCAAATAAGACATCACTTGATCTCTGTTGATAATAAACCTTAAAAGGGCCAACGGTCGACTGCTACATGATGAAAGTGTTTAAACCGTTTTGAGTTTAAGGTGCGCAGTTCAAGTCCATTAACAGTTTCAATTTAAGTGGATTGTCACTATAGGTCAGAATTGCATACTACCTATGGTGGCTACACACACACACACACACACACACGTGGTTTGTGTTATGGGAAATGACTAGGCATGCTAATCAGACCTCAATTGAGCACATGCAGAAGGAGCACATGTTGTGAGAAAGGCAAGATTTCAAGTTAAGTCTATCAGAGTCCAGTATCCAGATGGGCTCGCCAGAGTAGTTGCCGGACGGCTATCCAGAGCTATCCTCTAGCTTTTGCCTTGCTTGCTGATGAGCTTGATGATTTTTTCTCTCTCTCAGTTGTTTGTTAGGATGTGTAGCTCCCGTCAACGATGTTCGGTCCTCCTCTAGACGCTAAGATGAGCCCGCTAGAAAGACGTTGTTTTACTCTGCTGTCCTCTACCCCCTGCGCCTTGCCGGGGTCCACAGAGCCTAGCTGGACAGATAGCAATGTTAAAAACGGGGCCCCACCATGTTGCCAAAAAACTTTTTCTTAAAAAGTTTACAATTTTGCTTGATTGAAGTGATAGTTGTGATGAGGATTTTTGCTTATATTGTCAGATTTTTTGTGTAGCTGTAGAAGCACTGGAAAGGGTGGACCCCATAATGGTGGTAATGTTAGGTGGACTCCCCTGTGGCTGATCTGATTGGACAGCCTCCCCTGTGGATGCTGCGACTGCCCTTGTGGACTAGCAGCACATCTG
>NC_140272.1:3984516-4077016 GCF_964030765.1 Micromesistius poutassou
TAAGGGACACTCCGAGATGACTGAGTGTTCCTGGGAGGGGGAGAGAGAGAGAGTAAAATAAGATTGCATTAATGATTCGACAATGAAGATGTCAGTGGTCTTCAGAACACCTCACCCAGCAGTGTAACGGGAGTGTGGTTGGATATATTTAGCTTTGTTGTAGGACAGAACCAAATGCATTGTGGGAAAGGTTTGCTTGTGGATGTCAGCGGAGCCTGAACTGAGACCTGTGAACCCTGAGGGCATGAACATGTTTTGAGCATCATAACTCGGCAATAAAATGAGCTAGTTAAAAAAGGTGAGCTGTTTAGGAGTGCTCTGGACATGGACTTTACATTAAATGACAGTTTCAATGGGGGTGGGGGGGCTAGGCCCTGCTCTGTACACTCATCATATCAGGTCTGATGGAGATCTGTCTGAATGGGAGCGAGAGGCAAACGCCACAGGAATAAAGCATGAGCTTGCAGATTCATCGGGTTAGGGCTAGGGTGGGATAGTGATTAATACAGGTTCTAACGGGGTGGAAGTAAATATTAATGATTTTTATTTGACTGACTTCATCTATGCAAGTAGACTTGAGCATGATTGCAATTTATGCATTATTTAACATTGATTGTATTCCGGGAAACTGATGATGTAGAAGAAATCTATTTGGATTTATTTGCCCTTGTTCTAAATGATTATATTTTTGAAGGTCAACATTTTCATTTGGCCATCTGTGAAATCATTTTGGTTGCTGCCAAATAATTTTTCAATGAGAAATAATTATTATCTCCCAATGTCAGAACAACATCAGGGGCGCTTGATTCTGTAACTGGACTGGCCAGAGCCGGTCTCTTGAACGTTCTAGGCCACACACAGCGTTAATACAGCAACCATCAAGTTAACATCATTCATCAAATGCATACAATTCTCTTGATCATACTGTCATTATGTATTTAAATGTACATATAAATGGCAATACACATCATCCTTAGGTTCCTGCGTACTAAAACTACTAAATGTATGAAACTCCTAGACGTTATGAAAGGCAGGTCGGTCTGGAAACGGGAACGTATGTTGTTGATGAACTGGAACGCCTGGCGTTTTTTAGAGGGAACTGGGAATCGACCATTAGGTTGATCTGCTTGTTCATCAAGTTGGAGAGGGAGGAAAAGAGAGGGAGGGGGGTTTATGTAGAGGGGGAGGGGCCCAGGGTGTTGTGGGGGGGGGGGGGGGGGGGGGGGGTGAGCAAGAATTTTAAACGGTCGATTGGTAGCAGGCGAAACTAGTTTGGCTGATGTAATCCACCCACCAGGCTGCCATTTGCTTGTTCATCTGGGGAGAAGTACGAATGTGGCACATGCAGATGTCCACATCTGGCAAGTCTGGATAAATAGCAGTGGTAATGGGTTGAAATGTTTTATCGTGTGTGTGTGTGTGTGTGTGTGTGTGTGTGTGTGTGTGTGTGTGTGTGTGTGTGTGTGTGTGTGTGTGTGTGTGTGTGTGTGTGTGTGTGTGTGTGTGTGTGTGTGTGTGTGTGTGAAAGACATCTAGATCTATAGATGCATCTCTATGATTTTAATGACCGCAGAACTTCCGGATGGCGTCCCGTTCGGACCCCCGTCTCCCGGACCCCTGTACGGCTCGCCTCCTGCTCTTCTGAATTGGGGCCCTCCTGGTTCTCCTGGCTGTCAGACTCCTCCAGCAATCCCCCCTGGCTGAGCAGGAGGACGGGCGGACCCCGCGCCGGGCAGACCCCCTCCACTGATCCTCAGGTCCTTCCAGCTGGCCCCCCCCGGTCTGTTCCAGATCACACCTGCACTGGGGTTGCCATGTTCTGAAAAGAACGATCCAGAAATCTAAAGCAGGATCCAAGGTATTCCGACAAATCGCCACATGGTATAAAGCGATGCAATACAATCGCCTGTTATGTTTTTGGGGAGGGATTTATTTTCATGAACACTGCGTCGTGATTGGTCGATCGGGTCACAAACGATGACTTTCACAGGTTTATCTTCACCCAGTAAGGTCTACGTCGTGTTGTCTACTGGGGATGTGGTAGATGGGCAACCAACGTGGATTCGCTGGGGCTCATGGATTTCAAATCCTCAGAAAGCAATTATCCTTTGACTACCTATTGCGTAGAGAAGTTGTGTTCTCCCACACCACTTTAGGCCGGGACTGTTAATGCCGTCTGTGAGATTCCATTGTGGATATTATTATATCTCGTCTCTCGCCCTTGAGCCTCCTAATTAAAGCAGAGGACTTTGCACCCTTAGAACCGAGTGACGTGTCGCCAACGACTCTGAGAACATTCTGCCCGTGGTGTTGGCGCTGTGGATAGTGGGAGTGTGTAAATCCAGATACATTATGGCCGGAGCCGGCTGCCAAAACAAGCATCTCAGCGGCCCGCTGCGCGAGGGTCGTGTTACATTAGGGTGATTGCGTTGTTGCGCAGTGTGGGGTTTTGGTTGGGTCGGGTTCTGGTTTTATTGTCGGGTAATATATTGGCTCATGATGTTTTGCATGGGATTGGATTGTTGAGTTTGATTGTGTTGCGTGACGTTGTGATGGTTGCTTTGTGCGGCATCGTGCGGGTCATCCTGATAAATCAACACAACGACCTATTGGTCCAGTTTCCAGGTCTCTCTCAAAGAGACACGCGTTACCTTTCACGGCGAGTGATGTACATCTACGCTTACATCTACGCTTCCATTATAACGGCCATGAGTCACATGTTATTGAGGGCTTATGCACTCAGTGGGGCAAGAACGAAGAGCTGTGTGAATTTACGTGTAGATCTTTGTTAAAATACAAAAGTACAATGTGATCAAGAGAACTTTTAGGGTCGCTATATTAATGATAAGTGTGGCATATTTTAAGAAGCTATTTTAACAGACTGGCCAGCTCTGTTATAAAATCGAGCACATCCTTAATTTTGACATTGGGGAAACATAATTAGTTCCCATGAAAAATCATTTTGCAGCCAACAGTGATTTCACCGACCACCAAATGGAATTTGCAACTTCCAAAAATGTAATAATTGAGCAAATACAAAGTCACCAGTTTCTGATCAGCTGACAATGTGTATCCATTATGTAGCTGCTCATCTTTCCTGTGGAAATCATGTACATGATAAATCCAAAAACGCTATTAAAACTATCAATATATGTATCACTTTTTAAATATTTATTTAGACCACTCGCTTTTTTTATTAGTTGAATTTTCCTTCTTTTAAAGTGGGAAATACTGAAAGTTGATCGTTGACTGAATAAAATGAATGTTGATGCATATTTGCTAATCATGAGCAAGCTATTCGAAAAAGTCCAAATCATTATGAAATAACCTTGAACCTCTCCACATTAAATGTAAAAGTGAAGCAAAAAGAGGGATAATATCTGATTTCATCACTTAGATAAATCCTGTCAGAAATCACTTCAACCATTTATGAAATACTCAAACACTTTAGTCTGGCAGTGTGGTTCCACTCAGACTGTGCTCCTTGCTGTAGGATTCAAAGCATATTGCATGATAGAGACGTCAGATACAGCTACCAACATTTGACAACAGGGAGCATACAATCACCCCCATGGGGTACATCAGATAACTAATCACGCACATTAAGTGTTTTGGCATGTTGATTTGCGATGATATTCCAATAAACGGCTCTTTTCCTCTAGAAAGAGGATCAGATAGCAGAAAGAGCCATATTCAGGCATATTCAGACAGGCATAATCCTTTTTTCTCCAGTGATTCCTATCACAGATGCGCTGCGTTCGTTTGGCTCTTCTGGTCTGTGTTATCACAGACTGGGCAGTCACTGGTTTTGGCTTGTTTTCCTGTACGTCACTGGTCTCTGCACAAAAGTCACCATGGGCCACATTAGTGTAATTTGAGGAAGTCAATCAATGACGTCCTGCACACTTCAGCTAATGATTCTCTTTGTGGGCGGCCTTCTGAAGGGTAACTATGAAAATAATAAGAGGTCAACTTTAATAATCCTTTCTTATGTCAGTATATACTGTTTCCTCCCTCCCCTTGTCCTCCCCTCCCTGCCTCCCCTTCCCAGTACTCCCCCCTAACGCTCTGAGTACTCCCCCCTAAGGCTCTGAGTACTCCCCCCTAAGGCTCTGAGTACTCCCCCCTAAGGCTTTGAGTACTCCCCCCCCCTAACGCTCTGAGTACTCCCCCCTAAGGCTCTGAGTACTCCCCCCTAAGGCTTTGAGTACTCCCCCCCCCCCAACGCTCTGAGTACTCCCCCCTAAGGCTCTGAGTACTCCCCCCTAAGGCTTTGAGTACTCCCCCCCCTAACGTTTTGAGTACTCCCCCCTAACGTTTTGAGTACTCCCTCCTAACACTTTGAGTACTCCCTTTATTTGATGGTTTTGTCGTAGTACAGAAACGCTGTACGAATGTGGGATCATTTGTATTTTTATTTGTGTTGTTGTACTTCTTGTTGTACTTCTTGCACCGTGTGCGCTCTCATGAATCTATAAAGCAACCTTGAGTGGGAGAAAGGCCCTATATAAAATAAAAGTATTATTATAATGTATATTGTATCAGTATTACCAACATTCCTGAAACGCAAAAACCTGTCAATTATTTGTCATTTCATTTTGGATAAAAGAACAATTATAATATGAAGAAACATGTTTGACTCTCACTCATACACATAAATGAGCAGGTCCTTATAAACACAGAGGTGTGAGCGAAACGTGACCTGATGCAGGTGAGGTGGGAACTCGAGGACTAGGGGAACAAAGGATTGTCAACAGACAGTTCCCACCTCCCCTGCCAATAGATAGATAGATAGATAGTCAAGCAAGATTCAATACACTGGGATCAGACCCGATAACCATTCCCACCTTCTCAGGAGGCTGAGACCCCCTGTCCCATCTCCCCAGCAGGCAGGGGTTGAGACTTCCCCTGTGGTAAAGCAAGGTGGCTCTCACTGCACGACTGCCTCATTAGTTTTCTTTATAGCTTTTTAGCCCCAGAAAAATAACTTGTATAACTGAACAAAACATAAAACCTTGGTTGGTTCTTTGTACCAAGTTTCAGTCCACAGCACAGCGGGCTAGCGCTATTCAGGAGCACAGGAACCCTAACCCTCAGGAATACAACAAAGTTCTGGGTGAAGGAAGACCAGAAACAGACAGAAACCAGAAACAGAAAAACACAAACTCTAATCCTTCCTGTTTATTAATAAGCGTCTCGTGACAAGAAGTCTGGCTAGTTTCTTTACTTTGTCCGTCTTTGATTTAACATGGAAATAGCTGCTCAATACATTCATTATTGAAACCAAAATAGTGGTTTTGCCTTCTCCGTTCCCTAAACTGTAACCTCCTCCTAGTGGTTGGTAACTCATAGACGTGATTATAGTCGGTTTGGTCTGGACACGGTAATGTATGTTGTTTGCCTTGAAACATAATGATAAGATAAGAGATAAGATAATCCTTTATTAGTGTTACAGCAGCAAAGAGCAAAGATGATAGTGCAAATAACGAAATAAAGACGACAGTCGTGCAAAATACAATAAAATACAATATGAATACAAAAATGCGTGTCCTTTTAAAGGGACCGGGAAATGGATGGGGAGTCGGGGACCTATCTGCTCGTTCTTAAGGTGGATTGGGTCCTGTTGTCGCGTTGTGTACGTGTTGTGTTGAATTGTCCGACCTTGTGTTGTGTTACAGTTCCACTGCTTGCACAACGCTCCTCATTGCAGAGCTCTGGTAAGCAGCTCGTTAGTAATGTCAGCATATCATTAAAATGCATTCATTTCTGACTGAATTGCCCTCTTGTTTTGGCGGAACCCTGGAGCACGTGCATCTCATGGATGGAAGCGCCTTCTTGTTCCCAGTCGGTAACCGAGAGAGTGCGTCTCCAGGATTATTCGTGCCGAGCGGCCACCAGGGGCTCACTGCACGCAGATGAGAGATGCACACAATGCGCGGCCCGCGGCGCCGGCGCCGGCTCCACCGGATCACAAAGTGCTCGGTGTTCACGCCAACGCCGTCACCCCGAGCACTTTGCAGCACACATGCTGATTCAATCTCTTCTACCAACTCGTTTTTTGAAAACAACAGTAAGTGAGCGGTGTACATACAGCACGCCTCTCTGCTCCTCTCTGCTCCTCTTATTTTTCGAGAACATCTCTGAGCTGTTCCGACCTCCCTCCCTCCCTCCTGGGGGGGTGGGGGGGGGGGGTCTGGGGTCAAGTTCAAGTTCAAGTTACTTTATTTTGTACCCAGAGGTAGATTTTGTTTGCAGTATCCTCAGAGTCCTCATACACACACATAGGAAAAGACATGGAGGCACATATCAAACATCATCCAGTAGAACAAATTGGCAAAGTTCTACAGGTCCAGATTGAAATATGAAGTGAACTAAAACAAATAGTAAAACAACATAATAACTCAGGGTCATCTCTAGGCCTACTTCAACCCCCCCCCCCCCCTCATGGTGGCGCTGTCTGCTACACCCGGGCCTGCCCCCCCCCCCCCCCTCCAGCCGGTAGGCGCTGTGGACCAGGGGGGCCGTGAGCGACGTCCACCCATCTGCTTTAACAGGTTAGAATAAGGTAGTGCTCAGGGAGCGCCGCTATCACTTCATTCATTCCGGATGCATCAAGCGTAACTTTACTCGTCTAATCAGCCCCCCGCCTCACTTCCATGCTGTCAAGTCGCATGTCTCATCTCCATAATCACTCTGACTAAATATATTTATTGACAACTTCATTATTTTAATTTTATTTGCTTAGGCGAGGGTAGAGCTATCTGCCACAAACAATAACGCGCCGAGTCGAGCGCAACGTAACGTGTTGGTGCACCACGGCCTCCTAAGCGGCAGGTAAAAGCACACTTGAAAATACATATTCTGTCACTTTAACGGTGTTGTAATGTCTCTACGACCACTTGCAGTCATAAAGTTATATGCATCCATTCTCTGTCAAGAGTTGTCTTATCAAAGGTATTAAAGTTATACAAGAGAAGGCGGGTCATGCCGGTCATGGGATTATTACACTTTGATTACCCTTAAGATCTGAAGTGTTATCTAATGTGTTTATTTTTTTATTGGAACACAATTGTCCGGCTCTGCAACAAGTGTTCTCGTGCTCGTCTAAAGCCCAGTTTAGTCGTCTAAACCCTCAGCCGCGTTGCGACGACCGGTTCACACTGCTGCAATTTTCCCCCTGCGATGTTCCAAAACAGTCTTGTTGCAAGTCGTTGCGTCGCAAATCTTTGGTCTGAACTGGGCTTAAGGACCACAGAGGGAGGATCCATCTGTTAGCAGGGGTCTGAAATCCCAGCTGCAAAGGGATCGAGAACTTGGGTAGGTTGACGACCCCCCTCCCCCAAGCCCTGCCTACATCCAGGACCTGGTCTCTAGACCCCCTCCCCAAGCCCTGCCTACATCCACGTCCTGGTCTCTAGACCCCCTCCCCAAGCCCTGCCTATATCCACGTCCTGGTCTGTAGAACTTACGCCCCGGCCTGTACACTCCATGCTCTCTGACAGCCAAATGGCTCGCTACCAGGCAACCCCGGCTGCCACTCAACAGAATCTCGATTGGTCTCTTTCCTGGCTCCACAAGGCTGAGGCCAGCTCCCCACTGACGTCACAAAGGCTGAAGCCCTAAATATCTTTGTTGCAGTCTGAGAACTCCTCTGCCCTGACTTGGCCCAGGATGGTTTTACATAATAAATACCAAATAGAAATTCTCCATCTCTTGTTTCTATAATGGAGCACTTGAAACAAATTGCACTTTTTGCGTTGTAGCTTTGCGGTTGAACGCGCTTCATTGAAAGTCGCTTTGGACAAAAGTGTCGGCTTGTAATGAAATGTAGAGAAATATAGTCAAGAAACCCAGTTTCCCCAAAAGTACACTGTTAAACCATAACTTTAAGATATATTCAACACGGTTTATCAATATATTTATTCATACTCTGTCCCCTTACTGACTTCCATAACGGTCTAATGAGGGACAGGCATTCAGTCATGTTCTCTACCAGTTAAAGCGCTTTCAACTGGAAAGTTAAAAAAAAAATCCATAATTTCGCTGTACGAACCAAGGCCTCACAGACATTCCGACATTCCGAGCCTCACAGCCGACGTTCCAGCCCGTGGTGTGTTCCTATCACAATAGAAACAATCTCCCCATCCCAGCGCCCACAGCCCCCCTCCCCTGCAACCTTCCTGTTTCCTGTGCTGTCACGTCCCGAGTGGAGCCCATTATAACCCATTAGGTTGGCAGCTGACGTGTGATGGAAGGTGAGGAGGACCCACGCTCCTCTTCCTCCTCCTCCTCGCTGGTACCGCTGAGCGTTGCGTCGTATCGATCCTGTAGAACTCCCGCCGTCCGTGATTACAGCTTCCCCACGCCGAGCTAATTCCTCGCCCGGTGTCTGTCAGGAGAGATGAGCGAGGAGAGGAACCCGCGCTCACTCCCCCGAAACTGACGAGTCGCTGTCAAAATACACTGGCTCCGGCGGCGTGTTCTGGGGGATTTACACCGGGGGATTTATCACCTGACTAGCTCGCGCTGCATAATTCATGGAGGAGAGAGGGAGATAGGGAAATCGGAATCCGAGTGCAGACTTGTATTCCCAGTGAGTGCTTTACTCGGTGACAGAGTTGTGTGCGAGCGGCTCTTGTTAGAGACGGAGCTCGGCTTTGGGTAACGGAAGGAAGCCGCAGTCTCGACTGGGTCTCATTACAGACCTCACCGCATCTGACCTGAGAGCTGCGGTTCGCCCTGTGCATGGGAAAGCAGGGAGAGCATTCTCACTTAAAGGCTGTTTGCAGGGTTTACGCATACATTTGAAAACAAGTGCACTGCGGCAACGGAGAAAGCACAGGTTCAAGTCCATGGGTCACCCTGAGAACACAAAGGTGAACCGCTTCAAAGAGGGGCATTTCCTTGGCTTTGATAATGACTTGAACAGATGCATAAGGAAAAGGAGACGCTGCTGTTGTCCTTGCTCATGCTTCAGGCTCTTTGATGCTCTACATCCCAATGTAAAGCTCTGGTTTGTTCACCGGGAACAAACACACCATTGATGTCTTTATTCCAGTGTACTGGAAGGCTTTGGTGCATCTATACAGTGGTGTATACGTTTCCCTAGCGCTCTATTCTCTATGCAGTATTTTGAAATGTTTTAGAATAGCAATTGTGGAGTGTTTTATAGAATATGCACAGAGACCCTGGAATGCTTGATGGAGTGTTCCATACCTTTCCACAGATTTCTTGGAATTCTATACTGTTATGTGGGTCTTTCCTCCAGTAACCATGGAGTTCTGCTAGTACTGTTCCATAAAATATTCAGAGAGAGACCCATGTATTCTGCACTGCCGTAGAGAAACTGCCCTCCCTCGGACTCTCGGATTGTCTAGCATGTTCTTCCGAGCTTTCCCCCCAATATTAAGGTATACAATACAATACAATACAATACAATACAGCCTCTGCCCTGGTGAACCCGGCGTTGTGCAGATTCTGTCATCCATCATTTAACGCCAGCCCGCTTCTTCAGGGTTATTTTGTTCTCCCTTAAATCATCCGCCGAGCTACACGTCAGGTAGACTTGGAGGCTGTGGAGGAGGAATAACTGATGGTGGTTTGCAGGTGGGATCATAAAATGTTAAAAATACAGTATTATTGTTTTAAGTTAAGTTAGTTAGGTCTCGCAACGGAGCGCAGGAGCGCCAGGCCATCACGAGTCTGACGTCTTTGTTCAAGTGAAGTTATTCTCACAGACAACATTCATTAGCTTTTTAAAGCTACAATTAGATTGTATTTTTCTCATTTTCAATGTAGGAATTGTTAAATTGTAGTTTTTGAAATTAGAAAGCTGTAATTGGTAAACTGCTCTGGACCTTAGGATGACTTGATAATACTTTACTAATAATACTACTGTGTTTAAATGAGGAACAGTGAGGCTCAGATTTGTCCCATGAAGTCCACGTCACAGGGAAATAATCACAAAGATTCTGCCAGTCCGTCCATGACACCGTCTCAACCCTTAATGCCTAGAGCCGGAGAACTGCAGGCGGCCTGTAGTCAAATGGGAGCCGCCGAGAGAGGAGTTTGATCCCAGGATTTCATCTTTGTGTCCGTCTGTAGAAAAACAAATTACATTGTGTATATATATTCATGTATGTAACGCAGCTGAATACCAAACAGAGGGGGAGGAAGGAGCCGGCTGTGAGTACGGAGAGCTGTTTGGACCTGGAGTGTTATTTGTTAATAAAGGAGGACGACGCTGGCAGAGAACAATTTCTCCTCCTTCGAAAAACACAAACGTCCGCGAGCACGTTATCGCAAACATAACAAGACAGAGAATAATCTGACAGAAAAAATATTTAACCCTGCCTCGAAAATATATGTAATAAATAAATCCCAATAAATGAAAGGTGTAAAACGGTTCCTCTATAACCGGAGTGTAAACAGATGATCTGGCAGATAGGTGTAATTGTAGTCGAACCGCACCTACACACGGCGGGTCACAGCCCGCCTCTCCGCTGAAGTAGCAGAATATGAGCCAGAGATACTGCCTTAACAAACAACCGCCAGCCGGCCACTGTTTAAATACTATAATAAACCAAAAAACACTATATATGCTAATCTGCACTCAGCTAACACATAGCTTGTGCTAAAATGTAAACACGAGGCTCCGGGAAAAAAAGTTTGTGTTGTTTCCACGCGTTGTGTGCGCTCTCGATTCTGCATTCGCCCTGTTTGTGGAAATCCTACGTTCTACCCCCTCACCGTAGTGCAACAGCAACACATAATTAAAACTGGAGCTCTCCTTTAACAGTAAAACAAATAATATAATAATACAATAATAACCAATGCGGTGCTCCCCAAGATACAGAATCAAGGATAAGTGAAAGTGGAGGTTAAATCTATAACCGCAGTGCAAAACACACTCGGAATACACACATGAACTCTCCACAGAGCCAGGAACGGTGTGTGTGCACATGTTGACCTTCAGCAGCCTCTTGCTCCCTTTCCCTGAACCTCAGCCCCCGTTAATCCAACGCGTTGACAGAGGATGAAGTCACTCTGATCCCAGATTGCGGCCAGATTGCCGCGTTGTCATGGATAATGAATCAGGGGGAACGGGGTCGGATGGACAGGGGCCGGAGTGTACCTGTCTCACTCTCACACTGATGGCCTCTCTGAAGATGGAGACGCACGGAGACACACACACACACACACACACACACACACACACACCCTCTCGCTGAGTTTCTAGGCTGTATATTTCCCGCTGAATTGGGTTTCCTCATCGCTATGGATTGATTCTGGGAGACCTTTTCGTCATCTTCGCCCTGGACGGGAGGGCGATCCTGCAGCTGAAGAACTTGGTGGAGGTGGTCCAGGCAACGTGAGCGATCTCTGTACGGAGCAAAACCACATCCTCCCCGAGCAACACACACAAAGACCTGCACACTGTTCCACATTCCACAGCTCATCCTCTCTCGCATGGTTTCATCGTTCAAAAAAAAAAAAAAAAAAAAAGATCAAGAAGAGGCATATTGTCCCTTTCTTTTCATTTGTTGTCGGATCGCCGTGACGACTGGCGGCTCGCCCCGCCGGCCGCCGCTGAGTGACAGCTGGCGAGCCGTGCGTGTGACAGGCTGAGCGCGTCCGGTGGCAGATACAGATGTCACGTGCAGAGCGGCTCTCCGCCACAGCTGGCGAGGGAGAGAGGGGTACGCTCATCTGAGGACCTGTGAGAGAGCAGGCAGCCTGGCAGGTGTTTGCCATCAGAGACAAGAGCACTGAGGCCGCTGAGCCCCCCCCCCCCCCATCCCCCGTCTCCCCTCGTCCCCCGTCCCCCCCCCATCCCCGGCCCGGGACTCAGATATAGCCGTTAAGAACCTCGACACTGAGAGGGAAAGACAGAGGGTTTGAGGCTGAGCCCATGAAAGAGGAACAGAGGTAGAGGTGAAGCCTTTCCCAGAAGAGAGACTGCGTATCCAAAGGCTCGTCAGCTCTGATGCAAAGAGCCGTGTCACCCATAGATGTCTTTGTGATTCACAGCTCTCTGTGAGCAACGTGGTGTGCGAATCGCCCGTGTTGGAATTGTTTCCTTCGCCGTGTAAGTGGAGGTATCCTTGTTGTGATTTCGTTTTTTTAGATCTCGATGTAAAAATGACCACCGTCACTCTTGTTTTTTTTTTTAGTTCTTGCTAACATTTCAGTTGACAGTAATCCATCATTATTCGGGGTTCTGATGGTTCTGCTCACTCGGCTTACTGCAGGCCTTTACTGCAGGCTAAAACCAGTACACCGCAGGCTAAAACCAGTACGCAGCAGGCTACACCAGTACACAGCAGGCTACACCAGTACACAGCAGGCTACACCAGTACACAGCAGGCTACACCAGTACACAGCAGGCTACACCAGTACACAGCAGGCTACACCAGTACACCGCAGGCTAAAACCAGTACACAGCAGGCTACACCAGTACACAGCAGGCTACACCAGTACACAGCAGGCTACACCAGTACACAGCAGGCTACACCAGTACACAGCAGGCTACACCAGTACACAGCAGGCTACACCAGTACACCGCAGGCTAAAACCAGTACGCAGCAGGCTACACCAGTACACAGCAGGCTACACCAGTACACCGCAGGCTAAAACCAGTACGCAGCAGGCTACACCAGTACACAGCAGGCTACACCAGTACACAGCAGGCTACACCAGTACACCGCAGTGGGGGGGAGGAGGGCGGGGGGCCCGAGGCAGCGGCCTAACTCTAACTCTTGTGGCCTAATTAGATGTGACAAAGTTCAGCGCCTCTCGGGGGGTTTGGGGGATTAAGAACACATTGTGTGATGCGGACCACTTGGACAAAATCGATTATGACACTAAGCTTTGATGAATAATGAATGTGGTCGCTTACCAGTGTGTGTGTGTGTGTGTGTGTGTGTGTGTGTGTGTGTGTGTGTGTGTGTGTGTGTGTGTGTGTGTGTGTGTGTGTGTGTGTGTGTGTGTGTGTGTGTGTGTGTGTGTGTGTGTGTGTGCGCGCGTGTTGTGCGATGCCGAAGCCACACTCGGACAATGGACCAGTCACAGCGATGCGCGAACGGCGATGGTTACGGAAACTTTGACACGAGCGGCAGACACTGGGAGCGATGGGTGTGTGTGTGTGTGTGCGTGCGTGCGTGTGTGTGTGCGTGAGTGCGGGTGTGTGTGTGTATGCGTGTGTGTGTGTGTGTCAATAGGATGTCCGTTCCTCTTCCTCTTGCTCGTGACACCCGCCCCCCCCCCCCCCCCCCCCCCTCCACAGCATCCACTGGGGAATCGAACACGTGCCACAATTCAGCCCTCCTTAACACACCTGGGAGGGCCGCACTTATCGATAAGGAAGTGAGCGGTTCTATAGCGTTCTCTGTATTCTATTCTACGTATGTGTTCTACAGTTTTATGATATTTTCTATTATATTGATGCACCTTTCCATTCTATGCTATTCATTCCTTCTATTCATTTACATTCTAATAATGTGCTGCTCTTGTCTATTGGACTCGGTTCTGTTGGTTCTCCAATCTATCCGGTTCTATACTCTTCTATTCCATCTGGTCTGATAACTGAGTCCTTAGTTAACGCATCACGGCCCATATTGTAACCCTCCCCTTTCACAACCTGCCCACACAATATGTTGGGAGGTAACCAGTAGATCTATATCTAGCTCTGCCTGTAACTCTATTAATCTTCAGATTAATACTTGAAGCCAGACAAGCTCAAATCTGGGTGAACGGGGCACTCACTTTCTTTTGCTTCATATTTGTTCTGACCATTCATGTTGCTGGGGGCGGGATCACGATCTGCAAAGCCGTGAAAAGTTGTCTACTTTGTTTCTACAAAAGAAGACGCCTCTACCGAGACTGTAGAAACACATTTATTAAACCCATTTCTGAAAGCTTAAACCACTGGCGTGAATGAGTTCTCTTTGGCAGTGTAGCTCTGTAACCGAACAGGAAACAAGGCCGAACTCCTCCTCCTGCAGACCCTGTTCCCCGCCCCAGGCTCTGAGTCTGACTGCTGTAATGGTAGTACTGCCGTAGCCCAGATAACACCAGACGATCAGACCGGCAATGACTGAATGAATCCCTCTTGTTTATCCCTGTCTCTCCTCACCTGCACTCAACTCTGAGGAGTTTTTCAGGAGATCACTCAATCCATCGCGGCAGCCCGGCTCAAACGTCTGACTGATGTAGTGTCAGGGGCCCGCGAGAGCCGTTTAACTATGAGGAGGACTGCGGAGACAGGGAGAAGAGGAGGGAAGCGCAACAATGGAGCCTTCTTCCAATCCTTAGGATCCTGTCAAGGAGATGTTTGGTTTTGGTCTGAGAGAGAAAAGGTTTACCGTCCGGGCCCAAGGTAATGTACGCCTGGAAGTACTTTGTACCGGTGTTGGTTGTTTGCATGTGGTTTGGGTGAACCAGATGCGCTGTTGGTCTGTGATGGTTTCAGAGACAGAGAAAGAGAGAACGAGAGCGATAGAGAGACCTTTAAAAGGGAACATAATTGCTGAGGCACAGTGAACTCAGGTGGACACAACTGCTACCGGAGACGGGCAACTCTCCCGAATACACAACCGAGTTAATCCTGTTGTTTGTTGATTCAGATGCAATTCCACGTGCGCGTAGCGTCTGTCTCTGCCGCCGCCACCGCCTCCACCGCCTCCACCGCCTCCACCACTCCGCACCCAACGCCTCATCACCATGACGGCACTGCAGGGAAAAGTTCTTGCAGCGCTGATCCAAGCATTTCCCTTCCCAACAACGGGTGTAGTCATTTAAAAGACTTGACAGGTACATTGTGTGTGTCTCTTGCCCTCTCTCTCTCAGTACACTCTCTCTCTCTTGCTTGTACATCCTCTCTCTCTATCTATCTATCTCAGTAGACCATCTCTCTCTCTCTCTCTCTCTCTGTACAGCCTCTCTCTCTCTCACTCTATCTCTCTGTCCAGCCTCTCTCTCTCTCTCTCTCTGTACAGCCTCTCTCTCTCTATCTCTCTGTACAGCCTCTCTCTCTCTCTCTGTCTCTGTCTTTCTCAGTACACCATCTCTCTCTCGCTCTCTCTCTCTCTCTATCTCTCTGTCTCTCGCTCTGTACATAATCTCTCTCTCTATCTCTCTGTCTCTCTCACTACACCATCTCTCTCTCTCTCTCTCTCTCTCTCTCTCTCTCTCTCTCTTTCTCCCTCTCTCTCTGTACAGCCTCTCTCTCTATCTCTCTGTCTCTCTCAGTACACCATCTCTCTCTCTCTCTGTGAGCTCACGAACACAATCTCAACGTTCAAATACTCTTCTAAGCTGCGGTTACAGAAGCACGCCCAATCCTCCTCCCCGCTCAGGATTATTGCCTCTTCAATCCGTGACTGAAACACCGTGTAAGTTCGGGCCTACGTGAAATAACGCACAGACAGTACACAACAGATGCTCTGACAAAAATGCGTAGGCCTAAAGGTTTTCATGCTTTTTTTTCCCCAGTTGGGCAGCAGATTGCCTCCAGATCGGTGTTCAGGCTGGCCCTGTCGTCTACCAGAACATGATGTGAAGACACCCATTTTTAGATTCACCCTTTCAGAGCAGTTTGTCGATACAAAATCTCCCCCTTTGGTCGTGGAACAGTAATGGGCCGCTTTGCATGAATCCTCATTAAGTTCTCCCGCACAAAGCGCGAAGCGTTTTTCTCTGTGGCCATCGTGTTTGTCTCACGTTTAACTCTGTCTCAAACGGCAGAACCGTCAGGTAATTCACCCAATCTCCTCAGCGTGTTTTCCTTCATTGTTTCAGAGCGTGTTCCGACACGCTCCAGCAGAACGGGAGGAGGAGGCGGCGGGCGTCTTTGTTGGCGGGAGAATAGGCCGGCGATGAAAGGTGCCCCACCAGACCATTGTCTCGTCACGCACGGAGACCCACAAAGTGGCTGCTTCTCCGTGATTATGCCCCCCCCTCCGCTCCGAAACACAGAAGGTCAGTGCCTGTGTGTAAGTACACAAGGCGAGCGTGGGGTGTGTGTTCGGCCGGAGAGTGTCAGCCTAACCTTCACCTGTCGCCAGCGATTGTCACGCCGCCAGGGACCCGCGTCCCGCCGGGTTCAGTCATTAGCGTTCGCTTTCTTAATGTCAACCGTACAAACGAGGAGCAGAACTTTGTTCGTCATCTTTTGGAACCGCAATTATTCCTGCATATGGAAGCGTGCATATGTCTAACTGTACTCTCTCTTACTTACTGTGCTTTGGTTCCAATACTTCCTGACCTTTTTTAGGTAATTAGCCAGTTGATTAAAAGCATTTCCTCTGGAAGTGCTTTATATTAGTGATGGGTCGTTTGCGACCGAATCTGTTCGAAGGAACGAGTCTTTAACAAGAACGAACCGACCTGATTCCACGTTTCAGTTCTCTCTGGTTCTTCTCTATCGTTCGTTCTCCCAGACTCGACTCCAACTGGCTGACTCGCTGTTCACTGTGTTCAGTTAGCAGAGTGGTGAAGAGCGGGGCCCGGGCAACAACATCCCGATTCCAAACATGAAGCACTCCTCAGCTGAAAGGAACTTAGTTGTAATGTTGTGTGTTGATTGATGACTGTTTGACGATTGTTTGAGGATGAGGGAGGAGCTGAGTCTGACTGACTCAGCTGAGAACCGTGCATTCCATGATTCACCGCTAGCGGAAACGCTACTAAACGAACAAACAAACAATTCTGAATGATTCTTCTTGGCGAACTGACCGACACAAACTGAATCAAGGAAAAGAATCATGAAATCCATCACTACTTTATATGTATATAAATATATATTTATACATATTGTGGCGAGCAGCACGGGAAGGACGAGACGGGATTCACTGCAGTTCCGCGCCCCATACACCGGACGACTACGGACTGCCTTTATTCCAACCAACCGCTATACACAGAACACAGCACCCAGCAAACGAACAAGACACTCACAATAACGGTGGCGACAACAATGCACACAACATGACAACAGAACTACACACAATTACACACCAACAATGAACAATGGAACTACACACAACTTCAAAGGACCCAGAAGGGCCCCGGAGAGGTCCAAACCCCTACAACAGTTGAACCCCCAGAATCCTTAGCGAACCGGCGTCCACGCCCGTGGTCGCTATAATATATATATTTAACAATTATTTGCCGAAAGCCGAGGGGGCTATTCCCCACTATTCACGGTGCCTGAGGTGAATAACTGTTTTAGTATATACTACAATTGTTTTAGTATACACTCCAAAAATAAACAAGATAACACTTTTTGCCAGGATTTATTTGTTTTTAATAGCGGTTTATTTGTTTTTATTAGCGTGACGAGACGACCGTCACGCGCGATGAAAATATGAGTATGAGATCTCAATCATGGGATATTGCCCAATATCCCGAAATAGCGAACCAATCAAATTGAGCCATCTTAGGAGGTTCACGTCTAGCATATACTAAATAGGGTTATCTGTTTCCAGCCTCTTTACAGTGGCTAGCAAACAAGCTACGTGACGGTTACCTGCGTCAAATGAGCGGGAGAACTCATTAGCTACAACAAGCTAACCTTCCACACGGCCTTTAGCCCCTCGGTCGAGCACCAACCGAGGCCAACCGTCAAATAGAGCCGTCAAATAGAGCCGTCAAAACCGTCAAACAAAAAAAGAAAAAAAAGAACTAAAGCCTCAGAACTCACACCGATGGCTCGCTAAACTGAAGAAGCTAAACAAACATAACCAAATCAAATGAGCTTCCACCACCATATCCACTCAGTTCCCTCCATCACAAACGGCCCGCTAAGCGTCCGTCTGTCAGTGAGTCATAGCTGTGGTTTATGACCCCCCCCCCCCCCCATGATGTCTGTTTATTACAGACTGCGGAGGAGAATGAAAGGCGCTTTGAACGGTTGCGTATCGCCCCCGGTGACACGGCATCTTAATCCAACGGAATATGGGGCATGGGGGAGGCGAGGGGGAGGCATGGGGGAGGTGGGTGGGGGAGAGAGGGTGAGTCAGTGGGAGGACGAATTGGAGGCTAGGGTGGGGAGAAGAACTGGAGGCTATGCACCCGACAACAGGGAGGAAATGATATCTGGTTATTATCATTCCCCCTCATTCGCCGTAACGGTTATGAGCGATGGGGGGGAGGGGAGAGTGGGGAAGAATGTGTCATTTAATAACTGTCGGGAAATTACAGACAGCCAGCGTGACCCGCCTTGGGGGAGGAGGGGGGGGAGGAGAAGGGGGGAGGAGGGAGGCGGGCCTGACATGAACAATCTGTGCGATGTAATAAGCAGAAAGTATCCGGCTGAAGACGCGATTGCATACGGATGTAGACTGTGCTAAAACACCACCACCACCAACCGTCCACCACACACCATCACCAGAACAACACCATCACAATTAAAACACCACCACTTGTCCACCACCACACCATCACAACCAAAACACCACCAACCCACACCAACACCACCGCAATTACCACCACCTAAACCCCACCATCACCACCACCCCAGTATCACCAACCCACCCCCACCTCGACACCACCCACCCCCACTAAAGAAACAGATACATGTAACGATAGATGGACAGAATGATAGAAAGACGGAGAGAGAGCCGTATCTTTAGATCCACAGTCATGTTGTAAGTATTCCCATGCTCATCATGGGATTAAATGACTTCACATTGACCCGGCCCTACTGCCCCCCATCCCCCCCCCCCCCCCCCCCCGGCCGGGCCCCTGAGCCCCCGCCACAGCGCCCTGACCAGGGGCCCTGTGATCTACACCTGGGCATTAGGCCCTGACAGCGGAGCGCTGTGTGTGATGAAGACCGCTGCCCTGACAGCCTCCCCTCTCCGGAGGAATACTTACACAGACTCAAGCGGAGGCACGCAGATAAATAACCTCCTCGAAGCACACGCACGCACCCACACACGCACGCACCAAGCATGCACGCACGCACGCACGCACCAAGCATGCACGCACGCACGCACCCACACACGCATGCACGCACGCAGGCACACACGCACGCACCAAGCATGCACGCACGCACGCACCCACACACGCACGCACGCACGCAGGCAGCCGGCCGCCAGCTGACCCCGCTGTCCTACCAGTGAGTGTGGTACCATAGGGGTGGGTGACGTTACGTTTATTTAGCCCATCGTTTAACTTTATCCCATCGACTCACGATTGCTTTCAACCACGCAGATACAACCCAGGAATTTCAAGAATCATGCAGAGTTCATTAAATTAAACCAACACACAATATCCTACCCTTTTGGAAACAAGAGCTAGATGAATAAATGTATTCATATCGTATTTTTTATGAATTTCAGTATGTGAGGGAGAAGGGGAGTAAAGGGGAAGGAGGTAGGGGGAGAAAAAAAGTGTGAATGAAGGAGAGTGAATGTCAGAGAGCGAGAGAGAGAGAGTGAATGTCAGTTTACCAATAAGTAGACCACCAGTATATTACCGGTAGAAAACACAATACACCAGAAGACCGCACATATGACATTACTATTACATTATAAAATCAAATCCTAAACTGTTGTTCATGTTATTTGATTATTAATGAAAGTCACACATAAGTCACTCAGGTCTGCATCGCAGAATCTTCTTTGCATTCCCTCTACACGCCTCAAAACCAAGGAGGATAGAGCCTTCTCTGTTGCTGCCCCCAAACTCTGGAATAGTCTACCACCACACATCAACCACACACCACACACCACTGACAGCTTTAAGTCAAACTTAAATACTTTTCTTTTCTCCCAAGCTTTTAATCTACCTTGATCCCAACCCACCCACCCCGCACACTCTATATTCTTTACTTTTATTTATTGACCAATTTGTTTACTATTTATTCATTTTATTTGTGTATTTATATTTTTTATTCATTGTGTGTGGTCATTGTTGTTAAGCACTTTGGGTCAACTCTGTTGTTTTTAAATGTACTATATAAATAAAGCTGACTTGACTTGACTTGACTTAATGTAATTCTTTGCATTATTTTTGCAGTATTTTTGTTCGTTGTTCTATTTAAAGTATTTTTGCCCCTCCCCATGAATGCTCAGACACTCCCAGGACAATAACACAATTTATTTTGATTGCGTTTAAATTTCAGTCAGGTGATTCCAAAGCCATATTCTATTCACTCTGCTTCGCAATTACTCTCTGACATTTTCCTTTCTAGCTCAACTGAAATTTGTTTTCTTTACCACAGCCAATATCATCACAGCAGCTGCCACTGCCATTATTCTTTTTGATATTTTTCAGGGCTGTCATTCGATAACATTTGTTTGACTTATTACACAATCGCTGTGATTAATCACGCTTTTTTTCTTCTTAAGACTGATGATTGTAATAATTTATATTGAGATGTAAAATCACAGATTGAATGTAAAATCTACCCAAGGGAAGTATATTTAAATTCAAATACTATTGTGTACTGGCATATTTTTGACTTTGAAAAGATTCTCTCCTGTGAACAAATTTCCAATAAAACCATCAGGGCCGTCAAAATAGACTTCAAAGGCTGACTTATTAATTTCACTGACAGAAATAATAACTATACCCAATATGTGTATTCGCTAGTTGAATTTCAAAACAATCAAGTCCAGTAATATGCACTTGTATAAATTATAATTAATTTAAATGTGTTCCATGTTCAAGTATCAGTTGAATTGCAAAGAAGTCCACAATAGTCCATGCAGATATGATAAAGTGAAGACGGAAATAATCAGCCCCTACTATAGCTGTGTGTGTGTGTGTGTGTGTGTGTGTGTGTGTGTGTGTGTGTGTGTGTGTGTGTGTGTGTGTGTGTGTGTGTGTGTGTGTGTGTGTGTGTGTGTGTGTGTGTGTGTGTGTGTGTGTGTGTGTGTGTGCCTTAAAGACATCACAAGTGTCACAAGACATCACAAGTCCATGATGGATAGATAAGAAACATTTGCTCCAGTCCACTGGGTAGGCTGGTAGAATTAACTATTAAGTTCCCAAAGAGGTTCTAAAGATGTGGAGTGGTGTTGGAGGTACCATATCACAAAACAAGAGCTTGTCTGAAAGCCAACAAATCACCCTTTAAAATGATTTACGACGCAAGCAAGACATGCTATTTATGAAAATGTTGAAATAAACAACTTATTTTTAACGCATATTATATTATTATATTTTTAATTAATGCAAAAAATGTACTTGTTTATTTTGACAGCTCTACTATTTTTTTTTTTTACAAAAATGTAATCTCTGATGCAGCACTAGACTTGACCTCTGCAAAAATATCCCTGACTATTTTAAAATTCCCAAAGTTTCCGCCCTGTATTTCACGTCACTTTTGCAGTCAGTTAACCGCATGATGAGGAAGAGGTCCTACGTGGAGTCCTATTAGTGTTATCATATCGCAAAACGAGAGCTCTTCTGAAAGCCAGAGCCAACAGGTCACCGTTGAAAATGATTTATGACAAAAGCAAGACATGCCCTTTATGAAAACGTTTAAATAAACAGTTAGCGTTGAGTTCCACAATGGCTCCGTCTGTGCCGTCCCTGACTCGACGACCTGTCAGATGATCGGATAGCTTCCGAATGCATCAAGTGAGTCATGCGGCACATGTGCACCACAGAGCAACAGCAGATTAAACATCAAATCTGCGCTTGTCAAAAGAATTAATCAGACCTGCCTTTCCTACGAGAGCTTTATTTTAATTGCTCTATTTTTGCGTAGAAGAGACAAAAATGCTGTTATCGCAGACTGCTGCGTTGTGATTTTGACAGATTCGGGTGTCCGTGGGTGATGTTGGTGGGGGGGAGTGAGTGGGGGTGGATGGTGCTGAATGAAAAGAGCAGACTACTTCAGAAGACTCACTTATGTGCTAACTGCAGCAGACCTTGGTGAAAGCACCTGTTCTGGTGCAGCATAGTTCCAAGTGCTCCTTCCCTGTCTCTTCAAGGGGTGACTCTGGGCCAGCTGAGTGTGACTTTTCGGTCATGGTAAACATTATCTGTCATCAGTGTTTGACACTGTGCTTACCGTGCCATCATATAAATGTTTGGCCACCTTCTACAGTAAATGTGTTTTGAAGATTTGTTTGGGATTGTGCTCTATGTATATCATACCCGGGCTCTGTTTGGCAGCTCGTCTCCACAGCCTCCTCTGTAATATAGGGTTTTTGGAGGTTCAAGCCCTGCAGTTGAACCAGAAGTAGAAACCTATTATAAATATGTCAGTTGACAGAGTCGAGGCTTGACAAAAAAACACTGACTGCCGCCACCGGCTCTCCCTCTTTGAGTTTGCGTCCACATCCAAAGACAATGGCTTACATTTTGTCTTGACGGAAAGTGTGATTGGGGGTTCTCCCCCTTACAGCTTAAAGCACATTTATGTGGCAGAAGGTAGCGGGAGATAGCAACAGGAAATACATAGTGGTTCCTTCCTTCTCACGCCAGCTATAGGAGGGCTATTGAGTTTGTCGGGAACAATTGCGGACAGTAATAGGCAGAGCTCGACTTGTCCTCAATAGGCAGTTCTCCTCTCCTCCATCTTCTGAGGTGGGTGGAGACGTTGTCAACCTTCAGAGCTACGCTAGCACGGTGTTTTGGCCACTGCAAGGCAGGCCAGGGTAGGAACATCAAACACTATCATTGCATTTGTACTTTCCTCACTTGAGAGT
This sequence comes from Micromesistius poutassou, assembly GCF_964030765.1. Taxonomy (NCBI): domain Eukaryota; kingdom Metazoa; phylum Chordata; class Actinopteri; order Gadiformes; family Gadidae; genus Micromesistius; species Micromesistius poutassou. The sequence continues at coordinate 4,007,181 of NC_140272.1, forward strand.
TGTTAATGAGTATTTCGCTCAAGGCTTGCGTGGAAGGATACCATTTTCTGTCAACGCTGGGCTTCTGCCTCTCTCTTCAAACGGTGTCTTCAATATTATGCCCATTGCCATTCATGTGTATCAGCAGCCAGCGTTTCTGGTCACAATGAAAGGGTTTCCCATATATTGTGCAATATGAATTATTACAAGCGATGCAATATGTTCCTACGAAGGGCTGTTCAATTATTGAGGCCCCGACTTGAAATGGCATTCAAAGTGTTCATTTCGGTAACACGACGCAAAGGATAATATCCGGACGGATGAGGAGCGGGATTCGATCCCTCAGGATTCTTAGTATGTCGACCGACTCGCTCGCCGTGCGTTGGCCCTCGGTGGATCTGATTGGGAAGCACAGCGGTGGTTTCATGGGCTGAAATGTTGATGCCTGTGTGCGGTCATGCTCGCCTAACAGCATGAAGCACTTGGAGGGGCTTTCACTTCCACGTCTGTCTGGTACTTTACTCCACTTCTCCTCCCCGTCCGCAGCCGCAGAGTGTCAGTGTGGCGGACGCCTGGCAGGCGGGCGGGGGCTGGAGTGTGTTGTCTGGTCTAACAAAACACACTCCAAACACAACTTCCACATGATTTAATTAAACGCAGAGCAACGCGTGGAGGAGTGGAGCGATTTGCTGACAATCACAGACTTGTTTACTTCAATCAGGCGGGTTCGTTTGGGCGTTGTGCGTGCGTGCCCATTCACATCTTGCCGGGATGTGCCAGGGAGTAGATTTAGGACATCTGCTCCTCTTTCCTCTCATTTCAAAGTTTGTGTTGATGCACAAGAAGACTTGCAATTCAAGCATCCATTAATTTCAAGCCCTGGATATAAAACCTCATCCATAAGAAAGGGACAATGATGATAATAACGGCTTGTAATATTTGGATGCTTGACTTGGTATTTTAGTGCAATGCGTTCTCCTCTGACCGTGTGATTTCACTATTGCGTTACATTCTGTAAACATTGTGTACACTACGTCTCCATTTCACATGATTGGGTTCCTCATGAAGCGCTGGCCAGTCCTCATTAGCCGGTTCACGTCTGCCGTAAGCACTGGCCCTTCTGCTCTCCCCGCCAGTTCTGGTGTGGACCAATTAGAACACATGCTAGGCACAATGAAGCGAAGAAGCCATCGCCAAGGCAACCTGTGAGCTCGTTAGCCGGAGGTTCAGTCGTAATGTGTTTGGACCATGTGGTAACTCGGTGCTAGAGAGCAGTCGTACTTTATCCCGCTTCTCACATGACCCTAATGCAGTAAGACACCGTAGCCATCGTGGTTGAACGTACCGCCAGGTTAACATGAAGTGGTGTGTTCATGGCGGTGTGTGTGTGTGTGTGTGTGTGCATGGCGGTGTGTGTATGTGTGTTCATGGTGGTGTGTGTGTGTGTGTTCATGGCAGTGTGTGTGTGTGTGTTCATGGCGGTGTGTGTGTGTTCATGGCGGTGTGTGTGTGTGTGTGTTCATGGTGGTGTGTGTGTGTGTGTGTGCGTGTGTTCATGGCGGTGTGTGTGTGTGTTCATGGCGGTGTGTGTGTGTGTGTGTGTGTGTGCATGGCGGTGTGTGTATGTGTGTTCATGGTGGTGTGTGTGTGTGTTCATGGCAGTGTGTGTGTGTGTGTTCATGGCGGTGTGTGTGTGTGTGTGTGTTCATGGTGGTGTGTGTGTGTGTGTGTGTGTGTTCATGGTGGTGTGTGTGTGTGTGTGCGTGTGTTCATGGCGGTGTGTGTGTGTGTTCATGGCGGTGTGTGTGTGCATGGTGGTGTGTGTATGTGTGTGTGTGTGTTCATGGCGGTGTGTGTGTGTGTGTGTTCATGGTGGTGTGTGTGTGTGTGTGTGTTCATGGCGGTGTGTGTGTGTGTGTGTGTGTGTGTGCATGGCGGTGTGTGTGTGTGTGTGTGTGTGTGTTCATGGCGGTGTGTGTGTGTGTGTGTGTGTGTGTGTGTGCATGGCGGTGTGTGTGTGTGGAGCAGGCCCGGGCTCGCCCCAGACGGTAGCCCGCGGTAGTGATCCGCCTGGCTCTGCTGGAGGCCCCCGGTCGGTGAGGGCCCCCGGTCGGTCCCTGCTGCTCTCGGGGGCCCTTGTTACAGCGTCACTTATCAGCTCCTGCAGAAACCAGCGGAGGGCCGACTCCTGCTCAGCTCTCCCTCCCTCCTGTGATCTCCAGCTCTCTCTCTCTGTCTCTCTCTCTCTCTCTCTCTCTCTCTCTGTGTCTCTCTCTGTGTGTCTCTCTCTCTTTGTGTCTCTCTCTCTTTGTGTCTCTCTCTGTGTCTCTGTCTCTCTGTCTCTCTCTCTCGCTCTCTCTCACTCTCTCTCTCATTCTTCTTCTGCAGCATTCCTTTGTGAGCACGGCGGGGCTAATAGCGGCGTGTTGTGTGTGTGTGTGTTTCTCGTTTTTCTTGCAAAGCTCACGAGCGTCTTATCGCACACAGAGAAATCCCCGGTACAGGGGGGGCTGAGCGCGGGCTGAGCCGATCGGGGTGGGGGGGGGGGGGGGGGGGGGGGGGGGGGGGGGGGGGGGTGGAGAGCTGGTCTTATCGCAGCTTGACCAGCCCCTGGCTTCCCTCCTGCGTGCCTCTGAACTCGGCGTGGAACCCCTCGGATGAGTACGGCGTCCGCACGGGGACACAACGGGGCTGTTTCCGTCCGCCGGCGATCTCCCCCCCCCCCCACCAGACCATCACTAACCCCCCCCACCCCCCTGCTGTTCTGGCTGTTTATCGGCCGATGGACGGAGAACACAGAACACAGAACACACGGCCCGCGCCCGCCGCCTGCCGCTGCTAGGAGCATTGTTTCAGACAATTGTTTCTGTCGTCTGCCGTGTATGCCACTGGGGTGTGTGTGTGTGTGTGTGTGTGTGTGTGTGTGTGTGTGTGTGTGCAGACACACATTCGTCAGGGTGAAATGAACGAGGGGACCGCGTTCCCATTTGACCCCTCAACAATGAGCGGTTATCTGGTCCAGGGCACAGTGTGTTCTGGACCGTGTTTCCCCCCCCCCCCACCTCCTTCACCCCACCTTCACCCCCGTCCCCTCATTACACCACGGCTGTCCCCTGGGCGGGGGGTCGGTCCCTTCTGACCAACCCCAGCCCTGCACTCCCACCACGTCCTGCTCTACAGTTTCCACGGCAACCGTTCAGGGAGGTGGGATGGATGGGCCCGGCCCGGCCGATGCGTCTGACTGGATCGGGGTGATGGCACACGTAGGACGCCCTGTAGCCGCGACGCCGCCATGCACAAGATGCATAAAGGATGTCAACGTTTGCGAGCGGTTGCAGAAAGTCACGCAGCAAGTGCTGACCTGGGAGCACTGAGAGAGACAAGAGAGTACTGAGAGGGACGCAGCAGAGCGACGCGGTGGAGAGACACGCAGGGTGGATGCACTGCAGCCCGGTCCTATTCCAGAGCTGTGGGGGAATGGTCCACAAATGGAAAGAATATCACACGCAGGCACACACATACATACGATTACACGCACGCATGCATTGACACATGCACGCACACACACACACAGACACACACACACGCACACGCATACAGACACACACGCACACACACACACACGCACGCGCACGCATACAGACACACACGCAGTGACACACACACACACACACACACACACACACACCGACACCCACATGCCGTCAACATTCTGCAGAGCTGTAGAACCGATGCCCTCCTACACACTGGTGCTGTCAAACAACATGCATTCTGAATCATATAGAAACTATGGAAGCTGTATATGAATATATAAAGCTTCTCCGTTTCTGGATTGTCTCAGTTGTGGCAAAAGCAGCCGAGACAAAGTATAAGGCATCTGTTGATTTGGAACTGACGTGTTATTAAATTCCAAGTATTGTGTGTGTGTGGGTGTGTGTCTGTGCGCTTGTGTGTGTGTGTGTGTGTGTGTGTGTGTGGCATTATTCCAATGGTGCTGTGTTTGCAGGCGCAATGGAGTTGGATTGTGAATTTAAAGATAACGGATAAGGGAACAATTTTTAATTAAATCCCCAGAGTTCCCAGTTACATGTGTGCTCATGGAGGCCTAGGCCACAGATTACATGTGATGTGCTAAATAGCTGACAAGCCTTTTCATTCAATAGTTATTAACTTTTTAAGCGCTCAATTACGTGTGCCGGATCGTATGCACACACTGTATAATCGTCTGAAGCAACTGCAAGTGTGTGTGTGTGTGTGTGTGTGTGTGCGCGCGTGTGTGCGTGCGTGCGTGCGTGCGTGTGTGGGGAGAGCAGCCAGTTAAGAGCGGCTCGGACAGACAGGAACATGCCAATATGTAAGTGCTTTCTTTTATCTCAGCTGTCTGAGAAATAATGAAAGATTTATTGAAGTAAATTTTAAGGTTGAAGTACTGAGAAAATATTATTGTAGCATTCAGAAATTTTGAATGGGGCTGCTGCTCTTGTTGTCGTTGTCAGACAGATATTTCAGCCATTTCTTTCTTAAAGTCTCTCATAGGATCGATGTGTGTGTTTCTCAATGTCTTTATTTTGTGAAAGAAAATGAATGCATTGATAAAGTATAAAAAAAAGGCTCTTGACACTCAGCGTCTCATCCCAACTGTGGCCCTCCATGAATGGACACCTGGAGGTCAACCAGGCCCTCAGGGGCCCTCCTCAGGGGCCCTCCTCAGGAACCTGCCGAGGGCAGGGAGAGCATTCGAGGTGACGGGGTGGGGGGGGGGACTCAAAGGAGGGTAGGAGGTAGGAGGTTAGAGGGTAGGAGGGACTCAAAGGAGGGTAGACGGGTAGGGGGTAGGAGGTAGGGGGGTAGGAGGGTGGAGGGTAGGGGGTAGGGGGTAGGAGGTAGGGGGTAGGGGGTAGGGACCAGGTGGAGGTGAGGAGAGAGGAGCGATCATCACACCTGAAGCCGACCGGCGGCAAGGCAGACAGGTTGATACGTGCGCACGCCGCACACTTAGCTCTCCGCCTCGCCCGTCAACGGAATGTATGAACGTCTTGAACGTGAGTGAGTGGAGGGGAGTGTGTGCTGTGTGCACGTAGCAGGTAGACCGTTTGTGAACTGATAGCATATTCCCATTCGCTATCAGAACCCTCAAACTATACGGTACACATACCGCATATAGGATTCAGTGTGCATAGATATACAGATGGATAGACAGACAGGTGGATAGACGGATGGATTGGGATTCGATGGTCCACAAAGTGGAAACCTCAGCTTCACAATGTTTTTTTTAAATAGTTGTCGAGAGTTAAAGTAGTGCGCTAGTTTCCCTTCATGAAGAGTGACGGAGACAATGACGGTGATATCGGTATTTCGTGATGGTATTTCTTCACAGTCCAGATTCTATACCTTGGCTCCTCTTCTCACTCTGGGCCTTTGTACTGTCTGCATGACCTCCACTTGTTCCGTTTTTTCTTCAGAAGTATGTGCTGAAGTTTGGTCAAACCCTGATCAGTTAAAGTATGCAGGAAGCTATATCCTCACTATATCCTCTCCGACCTTCAAAGGCTGAAAAGAAGCTGTACTAAAGAAAGCTGTACAACTTTTCAGCACAACATATTTATATCGGGAACACTGCTTCTGTCGGGCCTAAGAAGTGGCAAAGTGGGACATTCATCGCCATGAGAACAGGGAATGAGTCGTTTGACATTGACATCGGACCACAAATTTAACATTCATGAGCCCATCATTTTGCTTGAACCACAAGACGCTTATTTCGCAATAAATTCTGCGTCCGCGGAGACAGCCTGCATACAAACCCAGAGTTGATAGGGTGGAGTGTAAGGGGGCGGACCCCTGACAGCCCACTGTTACTCAACGAGGGCGCAGGTGTTCATGTGCCAGTACTGCCCCGCTCAGGCTCAGAGTGAGGAGATCTCAGAGCCAGAGGGCTCTCTGCGGTCCCGCTGACGGCTGGGCTCCGTCCAGCAGCCGCCCTGGCCCTCTCCTCAGGGCCCTCTCCTCTGGGCCCTCTTCAGACGGGTCTCCTTGTAGTCTTAATGACGGTAGTTCAGGGGGTGGATGTTGTGGAGGCAGTGGTGCTCTGGGCGGCTTGCAGAGCATCGCTGCAAATAATAAAAAGTACACCAACGAATCTCAGAAGAGAATTTTTATTTTAAATGTATTTTGATATATATTTTTCATTTAACTGTATTCCACTTTTTATAACCAACATAGTATGTACAGCTAGCATCTCTCCAACTCTACCCAAGATCTCCCACTTGACATTGATCCATTTTGGTTGCTGCTAAATAGCAGCTATGAATTCAGGAAGCCCAAACAGGGACACTTAAACCCCGAGCTAAGCTAAGGACCAGACCTGACACCGAGGCCAGACTCTGAGCCGACGGGAAAGGGTTCAGCTCCCCACCCCGCAAGGCCTTATGGTTTGACAACACTATATTTGCTTTTAATCTTCTTACTTCCATTTAACACTGGCCTGCAGAAGACCGCTGGACGTTTCTTGGAATCCCATAGAAAATGAATGATTAATTCTAAGTTCCTGTGTCCGCCTGTCCCAGAGTGACCGTATCCAATTTTCTGAGTCTTATAATCGGACGCTGAAATGGTCAGCGAGACTTAAGGAGCTAATATCTGTCGGAGCAGCCGTTTCGGACGGTCAAAAGGGGGATGTGGGAGGGAGGGGGGGGGGGCCTTAGGCTGCCTTGTCTCTCCATTTATTAGACAGACTGCAGATAATTTTCGAATAAAGTTTAATTGCCAATGAGCTTTGAAAGAAAGTAGGCGAGACATAATCTGGAGTCAAACCTCTGGCAGCGGTTATTTTCAAGGAAACGAAGCGAAGCCGCCTCGGTCGGCCAATCCCCACGCTCGCATTCAGGGGGCCACTGAAAGGAAAAGGTCAGAGGTCGCCGGCTCGGTGGCCGTGTTCGGTAGCACGGCGCGTGAATGGCTAATCAAGATTCCTATCTACATTCACATTTACGTGTAGGGCATTTAGCAGACGCTTTATCCAAAGCGACTTACAATAAGTACATTCTATCTCTGTGCGTTGTACACGAGCCATGGACGGGTGAGGGAACAACCTTGGGCCAAACTGCACCCTACAAGTAAAGAGTTTCAACCAATGGAACGGTTCTCGCATTTAAGTCCTTGCTAAAACGACGCTCCAGTTAATGTTCTCCAGTTAAGTTTGTATTTGCCCATTCAACCGTGTTTTACGCAGCTATGTACATCTCATATCTCCTTGATCCACAGTGAGCACAAAACCCATCCGGGCAGGATGTGGGCTACCCCCCACAGCAATGGAGTCGAGTCCCCGAGCCAAGCCCCCCCCCCCCCCCCCCCGGCTGACGTTGATCAGCCATCTTTAATCACACTCTCTAATTCACACACTTAGGGCCCCCTATGACTTATGAGTTATAAACATCTGGCATGACCTGGCAGGCTGAATTTGCTGCTATTTTGACCCCCCTGATTGTAAAACATGGCAGATGGCACTCGGATAAATATGATTATATGTAGGAATTGAAAAATACATGTAGGAATTCCCAATATTAGATTGTATCCTGAAATCCAATATTCACAAGAGTCGTGCCACACTTAGCGGCAGCCTTACCGAGCGCAGATGTAATCTGAACGCATCCTCCGAGCACACTCTGCGGTGGACTCTGCGGTGGACCCACGGCAGAGCTTGTACTTTAAAATCATCGCAGTCTTGGCGGACCTCCGGTGCTTCAGGCTGTAGAGCTGAAAAGCCGAGCTTGAGAGTCGCGGCCACTCGATGCGGCGAGGGGCTCCTGCTGCGGCCGCTGGAGTGCTGCGGCGCCGGAGGCTGAAGGAGCGCCGGGCACCGCACTGTAAGACACGGAGTACCGGCTCTTAGCGTGACCGTGCATGGGCTACAGGTCAATTAGATGGAAATCATAGTGCGGTATTATTTCAACCCCAAATAACCGATGGCTTTATGTGTAGTGCTTGTGCGTTATGTGTAGAGGTTGCGAGGAGATTTAATGTCGGGAAATAGTGGGAAGGTACACTATCCCTTCGTCCACTTCAAGGTTAATTCATCCATACATGTCCTAATGAAGTGATTATGTTAGATACGAGGAAATATAATTTATTAATCCCGGGAGGGAAATGTGAGGATAGGAAAATAAAACATCCTATAACTACATACTCCTTAACTATACTAAATGTGACTTCCTGTTTTTTTTAAATTTATTTATTTCTATGATTTATGGAACATTTGGAGATTAATCTACATGGCTTCACAGGGAACCTAGTCGGGGACTCATGCATCCAAATCAGACATCACTAACTAACCTTTTGAAAGCCCCAACAGGCTCGGCTGTCAGCAGCCGTCACCAGCAGCATTATGCCGCCTGCTGCCTCTCCTGCTGGAAATCCCAACAGCAATTCTCACCATCTAAATGAACTGTCATTCTCTTGTCAGTTAACTCTAACTGATTCACATTCCACTAATCTCCTTAGCAGATAGACCTACAGGGGAGGGAGAGGGAGGGAGAGGGAGATGGAGAGAGAGAGAGAATCCTTTGACAACTTGTGGTCATTGTCGGCCAATATGTGTGATATTGCAATGATTCACTCTGCAAGAACATTATTCATTGCGTCTCGTCATTTTCTGACATCAGTGGCTTTAATGGTGGACTCTGTGTAAAGGGTGCGGTTAAGTGGGCAGATGATGATTGCCACATGGCGTCCATATTCAGCTGTCATTCCAGCGCGACGCTGCACTGCTCTCCGTGGTGCTACTCTAACTCGCTAAACTCTTTAAACTGTTTAAAAGGTCCAATTACACAGTTGAGTGGTCATTATGGATACATGAGCAGACAACACGACTAAGGCAAAGATGGCTCATGCAGTGTGAAATTATCTTTAGTGAAATGGTATTATGGAATATTTGATATATATTCAGACAAGGGAAGTGATTTTGATTAGCTTGTAAGTCTGCAGTATATTAACTTGATGAGGCAATTACAAACAGAATGCATTAGCGGTTAAGCTCTCCCCTCTGTTTGGATTCCTCTAAGAGAAACTCAGAACAAACTTTGGACATGTTTTATGCATTTTATTTTCAAGCCTGTTTTGCTCATCCTTTCAACAGTTTGAAAGTTTGGAAAAACTGTTTTTATACTTTTCAACTGTAACTGAAATATTTTCAACAAAAGCCAAAGCACAGAGCATGGTGCATCATCACAGAGCCCCCTCTTGTCAATGGAACATCTGTCATGTCATGTCAGCCATTGTGAGGTTGAGGCTCTGTAAATAGCATCACCTCACTGGAAGAAGGCCATATGACGCTATAGATTAGCCTCACTCAGCCAGACCAGATTCGTTATGCTAAGGTCTTGAAGGCCTGTCCCACTTTGCACCTGGTCAGCTTTAACGAATCAGATTGCACAACAACAAAATATAAATTTGAAGCACCATCATTACAAGCCCACTGCTAGAGCTGTGATGGTGAACACAATTGGCTGTTGGGCTGTTCTCTATGGCTGTTATCTCCACTATAACGGGTTTGTAGTTCAACACAACGTTGATGTTACAATCAAAGATTGCAGCGAGTGGTGAAAGCGGAAAGAAAAAGAAGTAAATTCCAGAGTGATTAACCCATGTTCATCAAAATCATTTATTGAATCGACCGGAGAGAAGAAAATGAAGAAATTCCCAAAATGGTGTCACTCTATGTCGACGATATCCACATCTCTCGATACTGTTTGCTGATTGGCCGGCTGAATGTCGTTCGGGGCCTGGCTGCCAGTGATTCGCTGGTTACAGACTAACATCTCAAGGCTTTGGGGGGCCAAGCATCTATGATATCCATTTCATTTCTTCCTCTTCTTATTCGGCTTCAGGAAAGTCACTTTCTTCTAACATATTTTCTTTCTTCTAATATCTTTAGAAGAAAGTGTTGTAGTGCTGTCGTATTGTGCTCCTCTTTCCAGATTTTCTTTCATTTTCTTTTCGATATAATAATCATATTTCTTTTCACTTAGTATCAGAACTGAAGAAGCGCGGGTCGGAGCTCAGCACAAGCCTCTTGTAACTGAGAAACCATTCAGCGCTACGACGAGGGGCACAACCTTCCCCTTAGGCTGTGGTTAGTCATCGCCCAGCGAGCCAAATAAAATCCTCCAGTCTCCCTTTGTTATTTTCTAAATATTTCGGTGTCAGTTGGTATCAGAACTCGCTCCAAACGCCATGTTTCAAACACAACGACTGGAGCGTATCTCAATGTCATCTCGTTCCTTTTTCTAATTACGCTCAAATACTAGCGTCTTATTCTCTCGTGCAATCAATTGTTGAAGAACACGGCTGCGATGTGTTCCGGCTAATTAGGGTGGATCCTGTTTACTCTGCTGATGACGCTCTCACTCCGACCTTTGGCCAAGGACTCAACCGCCGTAAAATCGGAATTGCTTTCTCCTCTCTCCGAGTTGTTCTGGAATAATCTGGCTCCTCTCAACCTAACCTTGGATTAGTGGCACGGCGCCACAAATACTTTTTTTATCCCTTCTCCCCTCTCTCACTTACTTACGGATTTAAGAGTTCCCTCGATTAGCAAACTCATTAAGGACACTTGATAAGTCTATTCCTCCCCCGGGGAAAGCAAGATCATTAAATCCAAGGCTAAGGATACGGTCTCAGGACACCCAGTAGCACACACGCCCGGCCCCCCACACCCACACCCCGGCCCCACACTCCCAGCCCCCCACCCCCACACCCGGCCCCCCACACCCCCACACCCGGCCCCCCACACCCGGCCCCCCACACTCCCCCACTACCACACCCGGCCCCCCACACCCCCAGCCCCCCACACCCCGGCCCCCCACGCCCAGCCCCCCACACCCTTCTTCATCACAGCACCACCATAACCTAGACCACCACCCCACCACCACATCGAACGTGATTGTTGACGGGGGGGCGAACACGGTAGGGGTGGCACCTGGGGTGGCCAATCAGGTTCCAGGGGTGGCCAGTGCCACCCCGGCCAACCCTCTGGCTCCGCCACTGATTCCAGTGCTGCTTGGGGGTCTTAAGAGTGAGGATGGGAGACACACACACACACACACACACACACACACAGAAACACATTGTAGTAGGTATGAATAGTGTTGTGTGTGTGTGTGTGTGTGTACAGACTGGGTGTGCGTGCAGCACGGTCCCCTCACCCTCCTTGACCTTCTCCAGCGGAGACGTTTGACTAAAACAAATGATGAGCATCTGTTTGGTGTGTCAGGGGGAGGTTAGCGTGCGCGCTAACAACGCACCGCGCATTCCGAATTATGGGGTGTGTGTGTGTGTGTGTTTTTCTTTTTCTTTTTTGCAGTACAACGGGAAACCAGACCCCTCAGCCTGCGTCCTTATCCAACCCCTAACACACACACACACACACACAACGCCCTGCGTGCTCAACCGCCAAATCACCGACCTTGGATGACGGCTTGGCGACTCTGTGGTTATTTTTGAAATATATTCAGGGGCGTAGTGGAAGTAGGACAAGGCCAAAGGCTTACTGCGCTCACTCACTCTCCTTTGTTGAATCACAGGAGGCTCGTACTGCGGCTGTTTGGGAGTGATGAACGTGGCACCTTATGCTGCCTTCATGAAGATCACACGTGTTACCCTCTAATGCCTCCTCCTCTTCAGTCACTGAAAATAAATAGGTAATGTTGTCTTCCGATGGAAGATAACATTATCTTCTGAGTAAATTATATAGAGTAAATGTATAGAGTATATATCGATCGATCTGTATATAGTCACAGACACTATTATACCTAAGGTGAAAAGTATTCCATTGGAATATTTTCCAGGAAGATGATGTTAACATGAGGCAACATATTAAATATTTACAAGATAGAATTGGTAATTGGGCAAGCAAGTTTTCACATGCTGAATGACCTCCTCCAATAATAACAGGTTGAGTTTCTCGGTCTGTGGCCATAGAAAAGGGTTTCCAACTAAGTCCAGTGATAATTTACACTGAATAATGAATGATACAATTATTAAGTCCATTTTAAATGTTTTTGATGTCATAGACATAATCCTCTTAATTTCATCTGATTTATTTAAAGGATTAATTTTGGCAGGAACAGCATGAGGTAAACATTATTACTCGGCCTGTTCAAACGCGTTTATTTTGAAGTTCATAAACGGAGCTGTGATTATCTGTAGATAGGGAAGACATTAAATACTGATAAATAATAGAGAATATAGTTAATAAATTATGGATATTTCAAATTGAATTACTCAATAATATTTTTTTTTCTTCTGTGAAAACATTGTGCTTATCAAAACAGGAAGGACATGTTTGTATAAATATTGCCATGGCAGCAAGCAGGAACTATATAAAGAAAACTTACAAAATATGTAATTACAGAAACCTTAATAAATTCATACTAACACCATGTTCATTGTGATATGTTATACTATACTATGTAATATTACAACTATTTGGTATCAGAAAGAAAATATAGTGTAGCCTAAACTACAAAACATGCCATCTCATACAGGTTTGTTAAATTGAAAGATAGTGGTGTGAGGCTGGCGTTGGTGGTGGTGTTTGTGCTGATAGTGGCAGCGGGGAGCAGAGAGCGACACAGCCTTGTGGGATCAGTTGTGCTTCCCAGCTGCCTTTTGTGGCTCCAACAGCAAATCCCTGGTTGGTGGTTCCCAGCGAGCTGTCCACCCACAGCCCTCGACCGGGGACAGGACAGCCGGCTGACTGTGATCTCTGTGGATATGAAGGCCCAGCGGCGGACAGGGCGCTAAAGTGTCTTGGAAAGCACCCGCATATGACACAACGTGGGGCAGAGGCAGAGGAAATGAAGCCTGCTGCCTTCTGGGAACGCCTCGACAGCAGGCCTGTCTGTGGCGTTTTGCTCTTGTTGTTACGGGTGACATACTTGCGTGATTCTTTTTCGCTTTGCTTTGTTTCCAAAGCAGCGGCCGCTGCGTCTGTGCTGCCGTCAGTGCCTCCCTGGGCGGTTCGGGGGAGATCTGCTTGTGTGAGCACGTCCAGCCTCCGTCAATGGGATATTGATTGGAACCTTTGATGGTTCCCAGCCTCGCTGCGAGTCGCTCTAAATTAAAACGTCTGCTTAGCGCCGTAATGACATCAACTCAGTCGGGGCCGACCTTTGACCTGAGAGTCCCAGTTTGTCTTGACTGTGTGTGACACATTTCTTTTATGGTCGTTACTGCCGCTCAGCAGTGAACGGTGGCGGCAGCCCGCATTCCCTCCGTTATGGTCCCACATCTTTGGATTGTTCGCTGTGGTGACTCTGTGTGTGTGTGTTGGTGTGTGTGTGTGTGTGTGTGTGTGTGTGTCTGTGTGTGTCCGTTGCTGCTTGTGCATGCACGTGTATGTGTGTGTGGCTGCTGGAGACATTGTTGCTTCTATATTTAGCTCTTCCTGAAGGAGGTGCACATGTAAATCCATGACAAATGGATTTGTACTGCTGGGGAACAACAAGCAGTACAAACGCCTTTACCATATTCATTCATCCCCCGTAGGAATACGGTGTAAGCGATGGCATCACAAGCATGTATATGTATATGTATGTGTGTGTGTGTGTGTGTGTGTGTGTGTGTGTGTGTGTGTGTGTGTGTGTGTGTGTGTGTGTGTGTGTGTGTGTGTGTGTGTGGAATGGTAAAAACCCTGCGCTCCAACCGCACATTTGTGAGGTTGTTTATCCCTCTTGAATGCATCTCGTGGGGGACAGGGAAACGCTTGAATGACACCCTGTGGATTCCCCCTCCTTCTCAACAAGGCCTTTGTGATTCAGCCGCTGTAAGCCGGACCCTTTAAACGAAGCTGTCTCCCGATGTGGCCGTCTTCCCAGAGATCATTATCTGGCTGTACAGTCCATGTCTCCCAGCGTTAGTTGGGCCTTCAACACAGAGCTGGAATAGCTCTCTCGACAGTGACATTTTTAAACACTAAATTTGATTCATAGCACTTTGTGACATTACAAAGCTGTGGAACGGCCCAAGGGAACCCAACGTGACTGCACTCACTGAGCGGGATTACATTAGCGGTTTCTAATGGGTTATTACAATCCCTAAAGACTTTAAATAACACAAATAACCAACCTTTTGGGTGGTGATTGCAATATTATTATTCTACTATCCTAGTCCCTAATAGCCAAAGGTCTGGGTTACCCTATGGTGCTTGAAGGTAAGGGCTGGGCTGTGAACGCCATGTTCACATCTGCATTTATGCATAATCAATCATCTCCAAACTCAACACACATGCTCAAAAGGCCTAACGTAGGGCGATGATTCTAAATAATTATATACTCGTGGCCATCTTAGTGATTTGATTGACCTACTAAAGAGTAGATTTGGAGGAGTCTCTCAGTTCATGTGACATACCAAGTTCCATGCTGATTGGTTAAATATTGAGTTCAATCTAGCGTAGAAATCGACTGTATTTGCAACTCTGTGCCTTTGCAACCAATCTCCAGCACCCCAGAACGTCTTAAACAGGGTGTACTGGTATCTTTAATATGACCATTTATAACCCAGTGGCCTCGTTTGAGTAGACATACAATTTCTTTACCTACCGTTTATAGTTGTTGTAACATAGTTGTATGTTAAATAAATGAGCTCATCACCAACTCTTCAAATGTTGAACTTTTAAATGCTTAAATCTGGTCATTAAATGTTTGAACCAAATATGGGTATATTTTTTATATGCTTTGCTGCCGAGTCCTTCTTTATTGATTCAGGTCAGTTTTTTTCAGTTGTCTTGATCTCTGCCTCGTTCATTGAAATCCAATTAATGGTCTTCTCGATTCAGTGCTGTTGGTGCTGGTGACGTGTTTTATTCACAGATCGCAATGGATGTTTAACTTGTAGAAATGTTTTTAGAAGTACCTATTCGATTCTTACTGTGTGCTGTGCGTTACTCAATAATCTGTAATAACCTGGGTTGACCTGCTGTCTGGTCCTTCCATTATTACCCTCTTTATTTGTCTGGTGTTTTTCTGGTTGCCTTGACCTCCACCTGATTGAAAATCCGAAAGTGGTCTTCTTGATTGCAAACTGCCTAGACCTTTGACCCCATCTCCCAACACCAGGGGCTGGATTGATAAAGGGTGTTGTGCAGAGAAATGCTGTTGTATTTGCTTGCTTCCCTTGCTACAGCACGCTGTGTTTGGGTGCTAATTTGGATTGTATCTGGCAACCAGGGAATAGTGAATGGAAACACACAGGCCAAAACAAAAACCTTGAGAGGGAATCTTAACGGAGAACGGCTGTTACTGGCTGGCTATTGCCAGACCAAGCTCAATCGTAGATTGCACGTTGGTCTGGGGAAGCTGCTGTCATTTTCTTCAGCACAAGAGGCGTGATCAATGGGCGGAGTTAAATTGACTCTGTACGCAATTGGCTGCTTGCCGTCACTTCCCTGTCATCATTGTGTTAAACCAGCCAATAGCGCACCAGGGGGAAAAGCCAGCTTGATGATTGGCTCCTGAAAAAACGTATCGAAACTAGAAAGAAACGTATTGCTCTTCTCCAGACCCTTCTGCGGGGCAAACTCAAATCACTGGCAGAACGGGCTACTCAGTCTAACTGGCTGTAGCACTGCGGTCAGTGAGCCAGTATTTCCACTTGTCCACTCCGCATGTTTCCTGAATCAACGGCCAATTTGTTCTCTATTTCGCCTTTCATTTTAGGTTCATGCTGTGAAATATTTGTACCTGCCTTTCCGCATGCATGTGTGCAAAAGGGTTACTGCTGTCGATCGCTTCAGGAAGAAAATGGATTTGATTGAATTTTCATTGCTGGCTGCTATTGTGATTGTATCTTGCGTGCCCGGACCCTAACATCGCCGGTTGCGGCTGAACTCCCAAATGAACCAATTCATTTAATGTTTTGCTTTGTTGGCCCTGTCATGAAGCCTCATGAACATCTGCTGCTGGTCCGAAGGTCTTGTGAGCTGAACCCGTAAATCCTTTATACCAGAGGCCGGGCGGTCTTAAGTAATGAAAGTGCTCGGATTCTGGAGGGACGGATATTTTTCAAAGTTTCGAAAGTTCAGGCCTTGATAATATGAGAGCTGAAGGTTAATGCACGAATACATTAGATAAGATTGAATGGGATCTTGGGCGGTTTAGGGGGGCTGCTGTTGGTCCCAACCCCTTCTTTTTTCTAAAACCACTATTCCTCCAGACCATAAATAACAAAACAATCAACGTTTTCTGTGGTGGTTGCTTGGATGATTATTGTACTCAATGATTCAAAATGTCCCCATGTTGTGCCAACATTCTTTTACCCTCGCCTCCCACATGCACGGCGAGTGTACTAAAATGTGACGCCTCAAACTTTCTTAATTAGAAAACAGGACACCATTTTGATTTAGAACGCTTTGTAGCATCACAAAATCACCCCAAGGGCAGAATTCAATTGGGCTCTCTGAAAGTGTGCAGCGTAGTTTGTCAAAAAACAAGGCATTTCTTACTGTACAGACATGCTTAATGTAATTCGGGGACACTCTACACTGGCGGGAGCTCCACATGATATACTGTAGTTTTAAGCCATGCAGACTATTGGGGAAAGCTGCAGTAAGATAAAAGGATTAGGTGTCAGTTTTATTATAATTGTAACGCTACAGTGACTGAACATTTTCATGAATATTAAAAATGGCCAAACATTGCTGTTAAGTTCACGGGACATCCATGCGCTGAGAGCTGGAACCTGTTTACTTTAGTTTGGCCAGTGAAGCCGGGGACCCCAGATTATCACGGTTTACTGGTGAAAAATAACACCAACAGAGAATGTTTATTCTCCGTACTTGAAATTACAATTCCATCTTCGGTGCTCGGGGTCAGGCACACGGGCGAACGATGCGATTATAACACACGCAAGTAATTGTCTCAGCCTCGCTCATTGTGCATGCTGGTGTGTTGCGTCGCCACCACCTGACGGGGCACTTAGTAGAGGGCAGCTTGACTAGTAGGGTGGTTAATCAGGCCATATCGTGGCTGGAACTTATTAGCACCATTACTTAGCCCTTAATGCTAGTGACCCGCCTTAATGCGGCTCGGCAGCTGTTTGACCTCGCCGGGGGACCCTGAGTGACAGGATGGCGGAAGATTCCGGTAACGTCAATAACGAGATGCGCGAAGGTTGACTCGTGGCATTGGTAATTAGAGTTTATGGAGCCAATTTGCCTACAGTGGACGAGGATCCATTATTCATATTTAATTGTATTTCTCCGTGCGCAGACTGCTGTGCTCGTCAGTCTGTTTGTGCTTCATGTGTTAATCGTTTTTTAGGGGGGGGGAATGGCTGCCCGAACTTCATATTAAAAATGTTTCAACACCTCTGTCCCTCCACCAATCAAAGCAGCCTATTGTGAAAGGTTAAAATGGAAAGAGAACACATCACATGGGACTCAAAAAATGAATCAAATTAAATTGCCCCTTGTTCTTTTTACCACCAGGTGTCATGTTGATGAGTCATTACGGTCCATTTAAAAATCCTCCCTTTGTGTCACCACAATGTGGGAGAGTCTGTCGGCTGTGAGGCGTTGATTGGTGGACTGAATTCTATCAACTTTTGGCTGAAGCCGATCAGTTTATCTTACGTCTCCCACTTATGATGTCACAAAGGGATCGATTTTTAAGTGACTTATAAAGGGGGCTGGACTCTTGCCATCCATCCCAAACTTACTAACTAACTAACATTAAACACGGGACAAGACTTTTCTTCTGTTTTGGATAAAGCGTCTGCTAAATGCCCTAAATGTAAAATGTAAATGTGAGACCTAAAACCAAATCTCCATACCCGTGTTGTCCTTGGTAGCGTGTGGCGCTGCCCGAGTCTCGGCTGGGGGGCGACCCACTTAATGGCTAATCAACCTCGCCTCTGGTGGTAATATTGAGGGGCCACGTTGCTGCAGCTCCAGCCCACCTACAGCCCGAGCCCCCCAATGTTAGAACGACTTGTGGAAACACATTAGCTTTGATATTGGCTGCAAAGAGCGACACAAATGGACACCGGCTTTTATCAAGAAATTCCCCCTGTCTCCTTGAAAGTGTCATTCTCATTGAAAAAGATTGTCATTGTCGTAAGTTAATTTACCTCTACGTTGTGCAGAAAGGACCAACGCATGGAACACAGGCCGTCTGCAGAGCTCTACTCTCGGTCTCCAGACATTCACAGGCTGGCTGAGGGATGTCCACAGACACTGATTCTGGCAGACACTACGCAGACCTCCTAAAGGTTAAACAACTGCACTAGCCGGTCCATCCTGGGCCAGTATGTGGTGGCGGGTAGTTTCTCAGACGCCCCGCTCAAAAGCCAGCTGAGAATGGAGTTATCTCCGCTGGAGTGATCCGTACGTCAAGGCGCTGTGCGGACGGCCGGGTGTGTGCTGGTTCTCCCCCACCGCGGTTCGCTGTGCAAGAGGCTCCGTCTCTGCAGTCCATGCATTTAAATAGGATGTTTAACCGGACCCTTCCACTGCCTGCTCTGTTCTGCGGTCACTTGTGCTACTCCCCAGGTCTCACAGGTATTTCTCACCTATCACATTTTCATTTATTTATGGGGATTCTAAGTGCACAGCATGTGACGGTGTGTGAAGTATCTTCTGAGGCCGGTCAGATAGTCGCCAAGGAAAGGAGGGTTGATGTAATGAGAGACTATGTCTGTTTAGTGACGTCTGAATTCAATATCCACCCAGAGTCAGAACCACATTGTCGGATTTAAATTCACTTCAAATGTTTAATGACCACACAGTTGGAATGGACCTCATCAGCTCAACACAAGAGAACGTAAGAGAAGAAGAAAACATATAACTCAATACATAGATAGACCAAATGTATAGACCAAAAAAATTTAACTATATAAAGAGCAGTTCATATTGTATGCAAATGATCTGGAAGGAAGCATGTTTTTTATTGAGTGTCCGTAATGCAGTGGGGAAAACGTGATGTAGAGATAGACTCTATCTGTGTTCTGGAGGGCTGCGGTCTGGAGGATTTCTTTGCCTTGTTAATGGTGTGTTTGCATCAATAGAATCTCTCCGCCTCAAAGGGTAGGCTAACTCACATGTGTGTGTAGCTGCAGCCGTGTTGTGATGGAGGACGTGACAATGCTTTTGAATGCATAATATAATTGTGTAGGAGATGCTGAGATAGTGTGGTTACACAACAAACTACAGCCAGTAATAGTATACCCTTGAAAAATATAAACAGCATAATGCTGGTATTCTATTGATGATGTAATACATGCTGCTTCTATAAACAGCCTCATTGTGGTTATTTTTCTTCAGTCACCAGGCCTATAACACTCTACTTTACAGGTTCAGGATTACACTTTGTGCTTTCGGTGTGTCCTTGTCTCCCCCCAGAAAGACGAGCAAAATATAAAATAACGGACGGAGTGGGAAAACTGTGAGAAAGGGAGAAAAGAGTAAATCTCAGAGGCGCCGTGGAAGCCTGACTGAGCAGGGAGGTAAGTTGACTAATAAGGTGTACCGGGCGGGTGGTCTGGGGACTGCGTTCTGCCCGCGTGGGAACCTCCGGTCTTTGTGGGGCTGGCAGAGCCCAGGGCGGCTCTTTGTCAGCCGGCTTAGGAGAGCCGGAACAGCCCACAGCATTCAGTCTCCGGCTCCCAGATAAGTAATGGCGGCTCTTTGGGCCAAACACATTCGTACATTCATACTCAAAATGGCCACCTCTGGGGACCTGATATAATGTATTCACCTCGGTCACTTGAGGGTTATTCATTTGCCGAATTTCAATTTGGACATTTTGGATGTTTTTTTCCTCCCGATAACTAACTATTGTAGTTATTCTATTAGGAATATCCCCAGAACCCAAACTCCTAAAACCCTGTGTTAGTTTTCTGCTATTAATTTACATTAAAAAAGGGTCCAACAAAAATTGAAATTAAGTTTATTATTTGCTCAAATAAATCCCATTCCAATATAGATTAGTCTTTCCAACCAATATGAAAGGTAACATTTTAGCACTGAAGACACAATAATACCGTTTGAATCCATTGTTCTTTCTTCTTGGATTGAGCAGCTCGCTGAGGACAGGCAGCACCATGCGGAATACTCATTACTAATATGAAGGCCGGTCGCCCAAGGCTAGGCTGATAATAGGTTTTAATAACATGAATAAATAAATGTACTGCCATTAAATAACCATCTCATGTCATTTTCAGAATTCTCAGAGAGTCACTGGACTCTATCAAATGTGTGTTTTCCCCACCTGCCTACTTTGGTGTTTCATTTCATTCTCCCCGGCAGAAATAATGGAGGGATATTAACAACAAAAAATGACCTTTGAAAAAAATCATTTATATATATAAATGGTTTATCAATTACTTTAGACCTGCAAATATGTATAAGCCACAACAGCAGCATATATTTCAATAAAGAAACAGGACATTGGATATATTCTGTAGATACTCTAGGCTTACCTTTTTTTGACACCTTTCAGGAAGCCTGAAAATGCCTAAAAAGCCTAAAATGTCAGTTGTTAAACAAATAATAAATAATCATACCAAAAAATGACAAAATACAAAATGGGACAAGGCAGACACTCAACAGCAGTAAGAAAACAGAACAAACCAAAACAGCAGGACTAACAGCCTGACAGACAGATGGAGTTCAGACTGAGCAGGCTAACTCCAACAGATTGATGAGCGGTTTAAATGCAGTGACAGTCTGATTGGCAGACGTGCAAAGCCAGAAACATCTGCACTTATATTTCTCAATATTATTCTCAATGCAACCAATTTCACTTTCCAGCAGGTAGTGAGTACTTGCTGTTTATACTTTGTGTCTAAACTGGTCAGGTCGATTCCCCTATCCCCTATATAAAGTGCTTCACCTGGCCAGATGTTCAACAGCTGGAGAACATGCCTCAAAGTGCCTTCACCTGGCCAGATGTTCAACAGCTGGAGAACAGGCCATAAAGTGTTCTCACCTGGCCAGATGTTCAACAGCTGGAGAACAGGCCTTAAAGTGCCCTCACCTGGCCAGATGTTCACCTGGCCAGATGTTCAACAGCTGGAGAACATGCCTCAAAGTGCCTTCACCTGGCCAGGTGTTCACCTGGCCAGATGTTCAACAGCTGGAGAACATGCCTCAAAGTGCCTTCACCTGGCCAGGTGTTCACCTGGCCAGATGTTCAACAGCTGGAGAACATGCCTCAAAGTGCCTTCACCTGGCCAGATGTTCACTTGGCCAGATGTTCACCTGGCCAGATGTTCAACAGCTGGAGAACATGGGGTTCTGAGGGGGGGTGAGGGCTCCCTCTCCCTTAATGAGGCCCCAGTGATGGGAGAACGCTCTGCTGCTGGAGTCTGAAGCCAAATGAGGACAACATCTATCCCCTCATGTCACTAGTAGTAATGGGCTCAATTGCTCTGGCTCTCTCTCTCTCGCTCGCTCTGTTTCTCGCTCGCTCTCTCGCCCCCCATCCCTCTCGCTCTACTCTCTCCATTCATCATAGAAAGTCCCTGCAGATCGACTTGTTGAACCATGGGCCAATTTACACAGGCCAACACACGCACACACGCACGCACGCACGCACGCAGAAAGACACACACATGCACGCACGCACACACAAAGACACACACATGCACACGCACATGCACACACACATGCACACACACACACACACACACACACACACACACAAAGACACACACACGCACACACACAGCCTGTGATTGAAAGATCACAGGCAGATGTCAACCCATCTGACGATTTAATTGGCAGTTTATTTTTTGGTGTTTGTTTTTCACACATATTCGCTTATTTTTTACTGACTAAAATAACCGTACTCCGTGGCTGTTTCAGAGATATTTATGAGTACCATTGCCTCGCATTAGTGTCTTCTGTTCAAATGTTATGGCAGTCAGTTCATCAGTATTTCTTATTAGATAAACAAGAGAACAAAACAGGGAGGATGTTCTTAGTAAGTACGAAACATTAAGGGCTGTTGTCATTTCTGTCAACAAGGAGTGACTGTAATAGCTGAAAACATGGCTGTAATAAATGGAGCTTTAATATGGTTTTGTTCACACATCTTACGGGCCAACAACACATTTTCCTATGGTCATCTCAGTGTTTTAAGTAGAAATATGTCAAAGGACCTAACAATACACCACCAGACAATTGTATTATTTTGAAAGTAACTTCTGTTTAAGTCTCATTGGGGTCGAACACGTATTTTAGACACCTAGCAGCTAGCAGCACAATCACAAACAACAAGGGACATAACCAGACACATTGCATACATAAAACAAAACAGAAACAAACTCCAGCAAAGTTTACTACCAAGGCTTTGGCCCAATCCCAATTCATCCCTTGCCCATACCACTTAGCCTTACCCCTCGGGGCCAAGTGGTAGGGCTACATTGCCCTACCACTTTGCTTACCACAAGTCACACTCAAAACCAAGTGTTGTAAGAAATCTCCCAACATCCCTTGGGAATATTTCGGCAAGACGAAAGTGAACTCTGAACAAGGCCTTGTGAGATTCCTAATGTGCCGCTACAAACTGGTAGCGACTGTTTGTGTAAACGCCATGGACTGTCTACTCATGACGTATCAGGGTTAGCTTTCCATTTCCTGTTCTTCATCACTGATTAAAATATCTAGAAAGGAAACATCAACCCAGGATCAAGGCAAAAAATCTATGTTTGCTTGTGATTGCAGTGCCCAATATACAACAGCCGTTTCTTAGCTTTGACCATTTTTTATAAATATATACAACCTACAACAAACCAAACATATAAAACACTACCCAGATGAACCCCTAGAACCATGCGCTCCAGTCATTCTTGGAGTGCATTGCCATCTATGTGCTTTCCATTATATTTAATAAAGCCGAGATTTACTTACAATATTCATTACAGCCAAAACCTATTTCGAGCATTAGCAAGTTTTAGGGGTAAAGGATGATCTCATCTTGCTTTTCAAATAGCATCCATTAACACACTGTTGAATCAAAAGACAATCTTAGCTGTTGAAACCAGTTCTAAGTAATACTATTAATTAAACCATACTCAAAGCTTCACTTTAATTAATTAAATGAAGTATCAACAGAGGAAGAATATCGCCATGCGTTTCCGAGCCACGCTGATCACTTGAGATTGACTCTTGCTCTGTGAACACAATCTGAGCCGTGCTCGCGATGCGTTTATACTTTCACGCTCGCAGGGATAAAAAACCTAAGGTTAAATTGCGAGTTGATGTTTACTTGAAGTTATTTGTCGGGTTCTCGCGCCCAGCTCATTAAGTCATTAAGTCGAGACTCTGCCATGATTACACCCCCGGTCCCGACAATCACCTGCAGAGAGGCAGCAACTAAAACCAAAACAAGGGTTAGCGCCTGGTGGGTCAAACCCATTCACAGGCCCACTCTGCAGCCCACGTCAATAAGACCCCGCGGTGGAGGACGGCTGCCAATCCACCACAACCCGCTGGAAAAGTGTGTGTGTGTGAGTGTGTGTGTGTGTGTGTGTGTGTGTGTGTGTGTGCGTGTTCATTTCTGCCGTAGCTATGTAATCACGGAGGCGGGGGAGTGGGAGTGATCTCGTCGACAGGCGCCACATCCAGGGATTACATTGTTTTCCCAGGATGCAACACTGAGTCCTCAAAGCGCTCCAAGCCAATGAATGAACAAGAGAAAAATAATGTCTTCTTATGTCAGTGTACTAGGTAGTGCTGTAGGTATATACAACGCTTGGGTGCGTGTGTGTGTGTGTGTGTGTGTGTGTGTGTGTCTGGGTTATGGCAGGGGCGGGCTTCAGGGAATACCGTCTGCAGGAACATAATGACAATGGAGTCCAATGGGAACTGAGGAATTATTTCCTCAATCCCTGTTGAAAAGTTTTTACTACCTCCTGTCTGCTTCCCTGGTCTGTTGGAAAAGGAAAGAGTGAATTGTGTTGGAGCCCTCAGGGGGGGTGATGCTGAGGAACTGATTCCATTTCTCAACACTTTTGTCAAACTTGACTTTAGAAAATGTATTTTCTTCATGTTTAGGTTTTAAGTTTGGCAACGTATCTTCGGTATTTGGTGTTTTCTGATTGATTAAGTGTATGTATTAAACATTAGTATGCATTAATGCTGCAATCAGATATTTTTGCCTGCCCCAATTTATTTTTTATTAAATAATTTTTATTGGGTCTCAAGGTTCTCATGCAATGTGACTACTGGCCAGTCCTGTAGTTCTCAATGCATGAGAAATCAAAAGACAATGTAAAGGCAGATTGCAGCTTCAAGCCAAATAATATTCAGCTGCAAGATTGTATTTGTAATATATATATATATATATATATATATATATATATATATATATATATCAACCTAAAATATTTCATTATAACTCCTTGGGAAGCATTTTATTCCATATTTAAGATTTGGTTTAGATTTTATATATATATATATATATATATATATATATATATGCTTACATCAGTTGAGCTAGGGCAGCCAGCGGGTTTTAGAAACCATAAAATGGCTAAAGTCCATAAAACCAAAGTCTGCAGCTCCATTGAGCCTAAAATATGATGACACCTCAGGAGCTAAGAAGGCTATCAGAGAAACGATCCCACAACGCTAGCGCGATGAGTCTTAAAGGGCAGACAAACTTTAACTCCACTCGTAGATTGGTTTGCATCAGACGACTCCCTCTATAGGTTAAACGTGTGCTATTGCACTCATAACCTCCTGCTGGCTGATACGTTTAACCTACACCTGCTGATCAAAACATGTCTCCAATTATTGAAACTGAATTTGACTAAAAGGTTTCACAGGGGAGCAAAATACAAAAACTAACGACCTGAAAGCATTTTTTAGCGCTCCGCTAAAGTTAAACAAAACAGATTTCTTTTTCTGATAATTTCTTCCGGCTTAAATATTCGCAATTCACCCCCCGCACGACATTAACATACAGTATAGTAAGCATGGTGCGCACCCTTAGCTCAACGGATAGCACAGCGCTAAACAAACTCCAACCCATACATCCTTCAGGCTGTTTTTAATAATAAAAAGCTGGATTAATATATTCCTCTCTCCACATATTCAATGCTGTGTTCATTATAGCAACGATTAGACTAAATCATTGAAACCCGAGGCGTCTGTTGGTCTAAAAAAAATTAAAATAAAATACAAAACATTAACTAAACAAAATGCTTATTATACACAAGTACTGAGTTCAGAATAATTTTAGTTTTAATTAATGAAACCAGTGCATGTAGCGGCAACTCTAAGCCAGCCATTTCAAATTTCTCTCCTTCAATTTAGCCTAAATTTACTACTTAACCTAACGGCGTGCATAAGCACTCCAGGCAATAAACATACATCTGTTTACTTTAAATCAGCCAATGAGGAAATAGGTCACCAAATGAAAACTGAAACCTGCCCGCCCCCCAGAGAGAAGGATCCAGAACGACCAACCCTAACCCTACCCCTACCCCTACCCCTAACCCTAACCCTAACCTTAACCTTAACCCTAACCCTAACCCAGAGAGAAGGATCCAGAACGGCCAACCCTAACCCTAACCCTAAACCTGACCCTAACCCTAACCCTGACCTTAACACTAACCCAGAGAGAAGGATCCAGAACGGCCAACCCTAACCCTAACCCTAACCCTACCCCTACCCCTAACCTTAACCCTAACCCTAACCCAGAGAGAAGGATCCAGAACGGCCAACCCTAACCCTAACCCTAACCCTAAACCTGACCCTAACCCTAAACCTGACCCTAACCCGGAGAGAAGGATCCGGAACGGCCATCCAAAGACAGGACTGAAGCCCATCATTCTATCTCCCCGCCCCCCCCTTCCTAACCCGGGCCAGGCCCATGACAGCCCCCCCCCCCCCCCCCCCCCCCCCCCCCGAACAAACGACCCCTCCGCGACCTTCGCTGTAATTGGAGTTCAGCATCAAGCAAATGGGGCTGAAGAAGTTGGGTGTGGTGGTCTTAACGCGCCAGTGGCCGCGATCAGTCACAGTGAGAGCAGTTTAATGTTGTGTAGAGGGGGGGGGGGGGGGGGGGGCGGGTGTAGGGGGGAGGGGCCACGGGGGGAGGAGCCAGGCCTCGGGGGGAGGAGCCAGGCCTCAGGGGAGGTGGCAGAGAGGAAGGAAAGCGGTGTTAATGATCCGTGGTCGGCAGGCGTGCGCGGAGCAGCAGTCTGACGGAGACTCCGACGGCTCCGCGCTGGTCAGGAGGCGGCCGGTTGCCGTGGTGATACGTCCTGTCACTCACCCCGGCGCCGTGACTTACTTCCCACAATGCACCGAGGTGTGGACGGTAATGGTACAGTATGTGTTGGGGCGTGTTTTATAGATGGGGTTCAGGTTCGGTTTTCAGGTCGTGGTGGAGGTCGGGCTGAGGTGAGGTACCTGGGGGGGGGGGGGGGAGGGGGAGGGGGAGCAAGGCATTATGGGGGGCGGCATTAGCTCAGGAGGTAGAGCGGGGTGGCTGGTAACCCAAGGTTGCTGGTTCAGTCCCCGGCTCCTCCTAGCTGAGTGTGGAGGTGTCCCTGAGCGAGACGCCCTCACCCTGACTGCTCCTGACCCGCTGGCTGTCGCCCTGCATGGTTAACTCTGCAGTCGGTGTGTGAATGTGTGCATGGGAATGGGTGAATGTCAGCCAACACTGTAAAGCACGTTGGATAAAAGCGCTATATGAGGACCATTTATCATGGGAACAGGAGTCGTTTAAGACCTTGGGGCTGTCCCTCTGCCTGACGACGTTGTCTCCAGAGCCGGTGACGACGAGACTAAAGGTAAATCATCGTTAGGTCTGATGATGATGTGATGATTATGATTATGATGAGTCTTTTGATTAGGACATTATTATAATATGCTGACACATATGACGGCCTTGTTGTTGTGATTGTTGTTTTCCTATCGCATTGATTACGTCGGTAACGAGGCCCCGGGGTTACATTGGCGGCGGAAGCCATCTCCTCTGGTCGTTAGGGCGGCTGAACTCTGCGGGGGGGGGGGCTCCTCTTTATAGAGGTGGGCCCCCCCCCTCCCTCCCCCACGGGGGTGCCATGAGGTCACACATCAGCCAGGTTCTAATGGCTGCCGGCCCAGAAGCCCTTCAGTCCCAGAGTGGAAAATGACAAAACCCCCGTCTCTGTCTCTCCCCCCCCCGCACCTCCCATCTCTCTCTCTCTCTCTCTCTCTCTCTCTCTCTCTCTCTCTCTCTCTCTCTCTCTCTCTCTCTCTCTCTCTCTCTCTCTCTCTCTCTCTCTCTCTCTCTCTCTCTCTCTCTCTCTCTCTCTCTCTCTGAGGGTGCAGGGGTGAGGAGGGGAGGGGGGGGGGCTAGGGTGAATTCCTTCACACTGGAATTGACAGGAGACTGAGGAGAAATTGCTCTAAGGTTTGCCAGTCTCCCCCCCCTCCCCCCTCCCCTCTCACCCCCCAGCCATCTAATAACATCAATCCCCCCACTGTAGGGGTTGGTGGAAGGGGGGGGGTGTTTAATGGTTGAATTCTGAGATATGGAGCAGATTGGAGCTGAGTATATTATAGATGGGGGGGGGGGGGGGGGGGGGGAGAGAGATGTAGAGAGTGAAGGAGAGAAAGCCCAAAAGGAGACGTATAGAAAGAGGAATGAACAGAGAGGAAAGATAAATATATACAGGACAATGGAGGGATAACTATAATAGAGAGGGAGAGGGGGGAGAGGGAGGGAGAGGGATAAAGACAAAAAACAGACAGGGGGAGAGCCACTACAGAGAGACGAGGAAAACAAAGAGAACCATGGACCGAAGAAAGGAGGTGAAAAGAGAGAAAAAGAGAGACAGCAAGGGATAATTATAGGGAGAAAACGGGGGAGAGAGGCCTCCCCCCTGGGAGCCAACACTAAGTGGTTGTGCCATCAGCAGCTCGGCGGCCCGAGCGGCGCTGAGTGTTGTTGAGTGGAGTGATTGTAATTGGTCAGAGTGGGAGCCCGGTCCAGGAGGGGGGGGCGCCGAGCACACTCGGGCCAGTAGTGCCTTAATTGTCTGACATTTGTGGTCCAAACAGATGGACACCAACTTGTGCTTTAATCCAACGCACGGCACGCCGCCGCCATCTGCACCCCAGTCCGACCTGTGGTATGGGCGGGGCCTCTCCTTCACCGACCAGTACACTGAGGCACTATACTGGTCATGTGTACGGGTCCTCCACGCCACCAACCAGTACACTGAGTCACTATACTGGTCGTAGGTGCTGGTCCTCCGCGCCACCAACCAGTACACTGAGTCAGTATACTGGTCGCATGGGCAGGCCCTCCGCTCCGCCAACCAGTACACTGAGTCAGTATACTCGGGGGAGAGGTTAGCCAGCGACCTCCATGACAAACAGACTTGTAGAAGAAGCTATTATTAATAAGAAAGCATAGTGTTAGAATTAGATTTCAACAGTGCACACTCTGCGTATCCTCCAATACCACCACAAAACCTAAAGGGGCATACTTACTATATACGCTATGAATGCTTTCACGTTATGGTTAAATTTCAACACTCATCTCTGACTCTGTTTATTCATTCGTTTTTTTGTAGTTTTATTTGTTTTTGTTTTTATTCGGACTGTTTCAGAAGAGGACTAATAAGCCTCACCTTGTGCCCTCTGTTTTATGTCCACAACGTCCAGGCTTATTAAAGCAGACGCACCAGTGGAAGATACCCCCTACTGGGAGGAGAGGTGGACCTGCCTGCATGAGGTTCAGTTCTACAGTAGACCGTTGGTATTTAATGCCTTCCTTTAGCAGTAGCAGTACTAGCAGAATAATATTTAATTGTATAGTGTCTTAAAATAGTAGATGATTGTTTTAAAACAGTAAGAGATGTAGTAGCAAGGAGGCAAATTAACATCATTTATAAATATCATCTAGCAATTTTTTTTTTTTCTAACAGCAGTGACAAAGTGCTAAACGATTTGGAAAATAATTGAACGGAGCAAAAACTATAAGCCATAATAGCAGTCAAAGTAGTATTGTAGTTTGAATGTTTTATGAGTCAATCACTGTTATAAGAGGAACAGTAGTATGTATTAGCAGTAGAGGTAGTAGTAGTTCTAGTGGTTTATAAGTAGATTGTTTTAAGAGGAACTGCAGTATTATATAAGTGGTTGAGGTAGTTTTAGTTGTAGCAGTAGTAGCTTGAGTGTTTTAGGAGTAGAAGATTTTCTTTAGAGAACATTGTCTGTGGGTCTCTAACAGCTAGATCCACAGCGAGATAGGACAAAGGATACACTGCAATGCCTGAGTCCCCATCTTTAACTGTGAGCTCCTTAAGATGATGTACGTGCTGCTATAAAGAACTCATCTTTACAAAACCAATAGAGAAAGAAATCAATTCCAGCACTATCTTCTGTCGCTGAAATCATAATGAAAAAACACATATTTCTAACTCTGCAGCAGAGGCTCCAAGTACAGACACACACACAGTACACAAACACATCATAAACTCACACACGCCCTCAAACACACACACACACACACACACACACACACAGAAATACATAATAAACACATACACAAACAAAACCTAAATCCAAACATACCCTAGCACACAAACATACATAAACACACAGACTCACTGAGGCATGAAAACACATAAACGAACAAGGCTACATGATTACACACACACACACACACACACACACACACACACACACACACACACACACACACATTTCCTGTCCTCCTCATTTACTGTAAATTAACAAGCAAGCAAATAAGTTTGATTTTGAAAATGAGTGGAGAATCACACACGTAAGAGCACATCCATCTCGGGGCAGACACACCAAGCATTCACTGAATGAATAGCTAATGTCAGGTTTATGGATATTTATGGAGGGGTGGGTGGGTCGGCCGAGGGGGAAAATATTAAAACATGTTGCCATGCCAGATCGCTTAGAAGTCGGGGTTCTCTGGCCTCACGAAAACTAAAATAAATAATCAGATATTGGTTATTTCATGATTCCGTTCTTCAATCTAGTTCTTCACTTTCCATCTGCTCTCCTCTATCGCAATAATGACCTCTTGCAAAGTGTGTGTGTGTTTGTGTATGTGTGTGTGTATGTGCTCGGTGTTTGTGTGTGTGTCAGCCTGTGTGTGAGTATGTGTGTGTATGTTCGTGTGGGTGTGTGTATGTGCTGTGTGTGTGTGTGTGTGTGTGTGTATGTGTGTGTGTCGGCCTGTGTGTGTGTGTGTGTGTGTGTGTGTGTGTGTGTGTGTCGGCCTGTGTGTGGGTGTGTGTGTGTGTGTGTATGTGCTGTGTGTGTGTGTGTGTGTGTGTGTGTGTGTGTGTGTGTCGGCGTGTGTGTGGGTGTGTGTGTGTGTGTGTGTATATGTGCTGTGTGTGTGTGTGTGTGTGTGTGTGTGTGTGTGTCTATGAGTTGGACCCTCTCCCAGGAGACACAGTGAGATCTTTAGTGAGATTGGGCAGAAAGGGGAAAAGGAAAAATGCTAACTTTGAGTTTATTCCAAAAAAAAAATTGTACGAAAGAAAAAAAAAGAAGGTTGAAAAAGCACATCAAAAGCAATGTCAGAGAGAGAGAGAGAGAGAGAGAGAGCGAGAGACTGTGTATGTGGTCTTCGGCTAGCTAAACAGTTGCCCCAGGGACATGAATAGTGGCAACGCAAAACTGGGACTAATATAACGTGATTAATATATATCGCCTTGACAACGGACTCAATATCTGAATTAGAGTAAAGGTAAAGTAAAGTAGAGTAAACTGGTTACCTGGTTACCATCGGATCTTGAAGACACATTATTGAATAGGGATATTGTATTATTGAGACTGAGTATCTGTTCATTTTTGAGGGACAGGTGTGACAAAGCTTTGATCCCAGTGAAACCACTGCACCATGGAGCAGGAGACTCACGCAGTGGCTGAATGGTGAACCCTAATACCAGTTTAACCATTATAAACCAGCACTGCCTAATGAGTCAGGTATGCTGATGTGATGTGTCTAATTGTTTTGGTCTTCTAAGAGGTTGGAATTTACATGCTCAGCGATTCATGGAATGTAAATGCCTATACAGCCTGTAGCACATTCATGTGGACATTTTATGTGGACATTTTATTTTATTTATTTTATTTAGTTTATTCAGTATCTCTTATTGTCCATAGGATTCATGTAGATCTCTTTTTTATAATCCTGTTTTTGCTGTAAGTGTATGTTATGTGTGATGTCTTTAAAGCTACTGTGACCTTGAATTTCCCCTTGGGGATCAATAAAAGTATCTATTGTCTATCATCTATGATCACTGAGCCAATCAGTGTCATGTAGGCGGGACTTGAAAAACAATATGATGACGTAATCAGTGCGACCAGGGTGACCCACAGAAAACAAAAGTTTGGACTCCGCCCGTAAAGTCTCGTGAAGTCTTTTGCCTCTGCCATTGAAGCCGTTTAAAAAAATAAATCCAGAAATAGCGGCTCTGAAGTCGACAACAGAAAGCAGAGTCAGTCGAGCGGCGGGATAAAATGGCAACAACTCATTGTCTGACCCCGCGTCTGACAGTCTGTGAGAACGGCCCGGGCGGACGAGACCGTACTCAGAATGAATTATGAAGAGAACTGAAACAGAAACGCAGGCCGACCATCAGGCTCCCGAGGGCCCGGCCGTCAGCCTGGCCGTGCGCGGGTCGCCATGGTGATCACACACACTCATTGACTCACTGTGTCGCAACGCTAAGTAAATGACAGCCGGACTGCAGTTCCCCAGCGGTGTCCTGTCGCCCTCGATCTCCCCGTTCCCACGCACCGCTTATCCCCACGAGGTGAACACGCATGTGCACACATGTGGGGGACCCCCGCCCGTCGCCTGAAGGAGGTCACGCAGGGCGCGGGGTCGGCAGGACAACGGGCGTGGCTTCTGAGCCGCTTCCCCCAGCGAGGTCATCGTCAAACGTCTCTGGGGTCTGTCAATTCTTCTTTGTGGACTCCTCGTCTTTTCGTGAAATCCTCGTCATGTTGTTGAGGCATACTGCCTGCACATCAAACGCCTTAAAAATCACATTTCGGTGTATATGAATTTCGCCTTGCTCGTTTTCCCTAGCATGTAAGTTATTATGTTAGCGTGTAAGTATTGTTTTCCTAGCATGTAAGTCTCTGAAAAGAGAGCGAGAGAGAGAAAGAGAGGGAGAGAGAGACTCACCTCTGAGTTCAGCAAGACTCTCAGGCTCCCGTGGGCTCTGCCATCACACCAGCGTAGTCCGCGTCAGACGGTCGTCATGGTGACCACATACTCCTTTACTCCTCACATGTCATAGCAGTGGATCAATGTGCGTGCCGCGTTGCCGCAGCTGGGCCTGGATGTTTCTCTGTGTTTGCTGGGCCTGATTGAGTAATCGTTCTGCTCTCCACAGGGAGTCCTCTTCTATTTCACAGCCCGCTAGCGTGAGAGAAAAACAAGAGAATTGAAAGATATCACATGGCCATGATGAGAAAATACTCAGTCAAAGTGAGCCGATACTGCCAGCTCCACCAAATATATATAAATGGTCCTCATTTATATAGCGCTTTTATCCAAAGCGCTTCACAGTGTTGACTGACATTCACCCATTCATGCACACATTCACACACCGATGGCAGAGTCAACCACACAGGGCGACAGAGGCGTCTCGCTCAGGGACACCACGACACTCAGCTAGGAGGGGATCGAACCAGCAACCTTGCGGTTACCAGCCAACCCGCTCTACCTCCTGAGCTAATGCCGCACCCCCTATATATATATATACTGTATATACTGTATATACTGTATATGCATTTCACCCATTGTTTCCTCAGTTTGTCTTTGATTGGACTGCAGTGGCGCCTGACCACCGCTCACACTGGCCGTATCTGGAGACATTTATTTTCTGCTGACACCTTCGCCTGCCGTTGTCTAACCTTGTGCTGCAGGCGGCTGGCTTCTCTGGACACTGTAAAGAACCCAGCCGCCGTAACAGCAAATGCAACCAAACAAAGAAACATTTAAAATGTCCACGTTATTATCCCCACAACCGTGGCGCTTATGAGCAAGGCCTCTCCGCCCGTCGTAGGAGTGGAGGCGTGGTCGTGAATTAAATCAGAAGCGCGCTTTACACATTATGCTATCATCCACGAGATTAAAAAAAATAAACAGTTCACTAACCGGTTTGCGAGTTAGTATTGTGTTCTTTTGGAAAGGAGCGGACAACACCAAAATAGTGTAAATACACAGCAACCAACATTGGATCTCAGGAGGAGTTAAAGTGTTATTAGCGATGTGAGTTTCTGGCAGCCATCGTCCCCGCATTGGGATGAAATGATGGCCACTTCCTCCTTTGCCATCTATTATTCATCACAGCACGTTCCTTAGGTCTGATGATCTCTTTGATAATCAAGGTTACTGATGGAGGGGCACACTCTCAAAGTTGATAGTCCCAGCATGGACAACTTGTGCTGCTGTTAATTAATTAAGCAGTGAAATCCTGAGTGTTTTTATAAGAGGGGTGTGTGTGTGTGTGTGTGTGTGTGTGTGTGTGTGTGTGTGTGTGTGTGTGTGTGTGTGTGTGTGTGTGTGTGTGTGTGTGCGCCTGTGCCTGCATGTATGCTTACGTAAAGTAAGAGTATTTATCAGGTCGACATCGACTCAACAGCCTGAGGCTTTGTGTTTTGAACCACTGCATCTTGCTCTGGGCCTGAAAGGTTTGCTATTCAAATATATGAATAAGCTCAACTTGTGCCCAGCCTGACATCCTTCCTGACTAACCCATCCCTGTGCTGTTTGAATGTACAACGCCGAGGGAAGCTACCTGTCCAGCGGATTCTACCTATATAAATTGTCAATCTATGAATGTATTTTTTGAATGTAAATTATCCTCTCTGTTCCTTTTCAAGGCAATGCTCTGTCATACCAACTAGCTGTCTTTTCCAGTGACTTGACTAGTGTCCTCTCAATGGCCAGCAGAGCTAGGCTGCTTAAACGGCCATGGCCCATTGTGTTACGGGTGTAGGACTTGAGCCGCTTTAAACAGGAGAAGCTCCTTTATACACTGCAGATGTAGCTCCAAATGTTGCCACTAATGAGAACAGTTTGTAAAGCTGAGGCATTGCACTGTCCAACTCCATGTCTTTAAGAAACACCAAGAAATCACACAGCTTTCCCCTGTCACCCTGCAAGTCCTGATCTGAATACAGGACCTGAAGTTCAGACCCCAGGCTCCCTCAATCAAAGTGATGGCCAACTACCAAAACGATATTATACTTGAACAGTATAAGTGTATGAAATGTACGATGAAAATTGCCCACTCCTCCATTCACCCCCAGAGTGTCCGTGGGAGGGACATAATCGCAGCATTATCCAATGACCGTCGACTTTCGCACACTTAAAAAAAGCTGTTCTATACAGCCCTATTGAAGTGGATGGACTCCTTTATACAGGGACACCAAAAAATAGATTAAAAAAAAACAATCAGGGTTTGAAACGCACACACAACGCCTACACCTGTGTGTTTCAAACCCTGATTGTTTTTTTTTAAATCTTTTTAAATCTCCTGATTGTTCAATTTGTCAAGCCTGTCACCTATCAGTGTTAAATGCAGCCAGACTTGCGACCGGAGACGTCCCGGGCAGAATCACTGGTGAAGGTAATTTAAATAATGGCAGTGGGCCTTGGTTCACATAGGAACGCATTGAAAGCAGATGCGCTTTGAGCATGCACTCTACAGCCTTGGTGTGTTTAGGCAATAGGAATAGCATTTTTTTACAACTTAAACATTATCACACCACCCACCTTTAAATGTAGCTTGGCAGAAACACAAACAAATCATTTGTTGCAAGGCCCAGAAAAAACTTTGTTTTCTTCAAATCCAGATTTATTTGTATTTATTTAATTGAGTCTTGTATCGCTCAAATTCCACGGCATGCAGGAATTACAATAGCGAAGGCCAGGTGTTGTATAACATCTCGGCAGTGATAATCTCTGGCACTCATTTTCACGTCATTTCTTTATTCCCTAATAATCCTTGGAAGTCAGTTCTCAACTGTGCGTTTCCCAGCACTGAGCCATAATTCCTTCTGAATAGTAAACACGATCCGACCGAATTACGCCTTGGAAATACTGCAGTCACTGCAGTAACGTTGATGTATTTCTGTTCTCAGACAGACACTCTTAATCCATTTGTAGAATATATTTAAATAGATAGCAGGTATCACAACAGATTATTTTGAATACTGGATGTCGTCTTTGGACAGAGCCGTACCAAACTGTGTTTTTTCTCTGCCGTACGATACGTTTTCATTTGTGTGTCTTTGTGCGGGATGTCTCAAAAAGTTGAGCACGGATTGGCCTCAAATCTGGTGGGAATGTTGGTTACAGCCTGTGTAAAGAGGTATTAACTCTTCATTCCAGTCAGCCCAGAGAGAGCGTGGCAGTGGGTGTGACATTTCATAAAAACTCACTTTTGGAATTTTGGAAACTCGGCCAAATAATGTAAAGAGTTAGTTCTGTTTGTGAAGGCCTGTTATCCCTGAAACACAGGAAGTGGGCCTTGTGGAGTCTCATCAGCTGAGAGCAGCCAATCGGCTCCCTCAGAGCCAGGCTTCTACCATGTTGTTTCCTTGGTGCGCCGTTGTTAGGTGAGCTAAGGGCTGGACTGAAGCTGCTAAAGCCCAAAGTATACTCCTCCGACTCCGCAATCCATAATCCGACTCCATAGCTATGGAGATCCCTCGAGCATTCACAGTTCTCCGTCAGGATGTCGGATACGCAATGCAATTCGCCGCCCGATCGATCTTATATGTTGACTACTAACCATGTAAATAGTGTTGTAAATAAACTTCCAAAGCATTTAAACTCTTATTTGGTGTTTTATTGGTCCTTAATGTGCAAAGGAAACAATGTACAAAGTAAATAAGGTGCAAAGTCAAATGATTGATGAAATGATTTTTTTAGAGGACCAATCACAGCCCTTGCCGTCTCTGTCCGTGTCTGTTGCGTGTTTAAAAATATTGGATGCACACGAAGAGCTACGGAGAGGGTCTCCGACGTCGGAGAGGGCTCTCCATGTCTATGTACAGCACGTTACGGAGGAGTATGAACCAGCCTTAAGCGGGGGATGGACTAAATATAAATGCAACTCCACAATGCCAACTTGTCAAGCTCTGCCCCAAATAGCAGCAAATAGGAGAACAGTATCTTGCATTGATCTGTGGGTTCAACTGGTTTTCATGGGCAAGCATTTAAAGATATTACCCTATCCGAAGTAATTGCATTGGTATGCTTTTAATGAATGTATGTATTGGTTGTCGTAAAAAAAACATACACATCGCATTATCAGTTCAAGTATCAGCCAAGAATCGATTGTCTTCACTGCCCAAAAAACAAAGCTACATTTGATTTAGAACTGCAATGAAATGAATGCCTTGTCAAAGACATAGCTAGAGCTATCCATGATGAACTACAAGAAGAGGGAGCCAGCTGACCCTCCCATCCAGAGTGTGATGTCTGGTGAGAGATAAGGATACTAGCCCTTGAAGGCAGCATGACATTTTCTATGTTGGCGCATTTGAAAATAAATCGCATTATATCCCATTCAAGGATTAGTTTGTTATTTAGGACCCTATGTTCTAGGGTTCACTATGTTCACCTCGTCATGATTACAAATGATTACATGATTACAAATTGAGACCAGAAACTGTCAGAGTGCTCCTGTTTAGGGTGTAGGGCAACCTCAAACTGAGCTTCAATGGAGATGGAAATTCAGTCTCCATTGAAGCTCAGTTTGAGGTTGTATATATATATATATATATATATATATATCAAAGCACTTAAGAAATTTTTTTTTGCAAAAGTGCTTTGATACCAGCTCGGGAGGTTTTACAGAGAAAAGGGACACAACCAGAGAAGTAAATGGGCAGATAAGTTCATGGACAGGAGTATCTCTCCCCTTGTTTTCTCTGCGTGCACACAGGAGTCTGACTTGAGTTCAAACTCAAACCACCAGCCAATCTACGGCTAGACCTGCACTCTGTCTGTGAAACTCTGGCGGTCTTAACTTTGTTCCCGAACCATTCAAACCAAGACCTAACCCCGAGTTAAAGTACTGCAACAAACTGACAAACTGGCATTCTCACTCCGGAGAAGAGGTGCGAGGTTCCTGGGAAACTATCAACTTTTCTTTTCCTTTTTCTTTTGGGGGGGGGGGGGGGGGGGGTTGTGGACGTGCTCGCCAGGTCAGCCTCCACCTCTCTGATCAGTACAAGGCCCCTATCAAGTCACGCACCCATCCCTCAATCCTCAGCCTCTAGTTTACAGACCCATTCTGCACGTAAACGCTGGGTTCATCCGATCCACCTCCAAGTATTCAGGAGTGTTTACCAAATACAGCATCCAAGCAAACCTCGTTTAAACGGTTGCCTGGCAACTTCCAGTGCAAAAGTGCACGGCCCGCGGTGCAATCATCTCTCTCTTTGACTCCCTCTCCTGTCTCCCGGACTCTGTCTCCAAAGTGTTCTCCGGAACTTGCAGAATTAGAATCAAAATGACACGCACACACACACACACACACACACACACACACACACACACACTTCACCCTCCGCCCCACGCACACACACACACACACACACACTTCACCCTCCGCCCCACGCACACACACACACACACACACACACACACACACACACACACACTTCACCCTCCGCCCCACGCACGCACGCACACACTTGACTTCACCTCCCTCCCTCCCTCCCTCCCCCACACCGGGAAATCAATATGCTGACCGCAGCCCCGCCGCCGACTCTGACTAGCAGGCTAGCCGGGCTAGCCATGGGGCGGGCTACACGCTAACCGGACTACTCGCTAGGTGGGCTACTCGTTAACTGGGCTACTCGCTAGGCGGGCTACTCGTTAACCTGGCTACACACTAGGCATTGCTAGGCGCTAACTGGGATACTCGCTAGGCAGGCTACTCGCTAACTGGGATACTCGCTAACCAGGCTACTTGCTAACTGGGCTACTCACTAACCAGGCTAACCAGCCCGTGAGGCCCCGGGTCGGCCTGCAGAGCCCCCCGGCCCCCCGGTGAGGCGCGCGGGGGCGTGCCGGGACGGTGCGGTCCCTCAGAGCTGCCAGTTAGTTCACATCTCGGAGTACATCTGTCGAGCCCGCTCAGCGGATCCGGCCCCAGTGAATCCTACCGACGTGCCGGGACGATGCGCTGGCTCAGAGCTGCCAGTCAGTTCCCTGCTCGGTGTTCATCCGTCGGCCGTCGCGAGGTGGGCCCTCGCCGCCCTCCTCGCCGGTGGGAGGGAGGTGGGGGATGGTCATGTTGGTGGGCGGCTGAGCTATCGCACGTGCGCACTCCTCAGGGGATTTCGCCGCTGTGGAACAGTACGTCAAAAATAATCTCCTGTAGCGGGTGTTCTCCCCGCGTCGGCGCTGCGCTCGGTGCTGGATTTATCCCAGAGATAGGCGTACCCGGCTACACTTAACGCTCATGTTTATACCCAGCCCACACTGTTTACACTCAAGTACTGGAGGTACTACTCTGCAGTCTATTCTGTCAACATCCGTCCTCGTCTTTGTTTACCCACACAGCCGTTAGTCTGTGCATCTGTCTGTATATCCTCGGTCTGTCTGTCTTTTGGTCTGCTTACTTTTACTATCCGTCTACAGTGTCTATCCGTATATCTTTGTCTGTGTTTCTGTCTTTCTACCCTATGTATCTCTGTATTTGTCTGTCTATCTATGTCTGTCTGTCTGCCTGTCTGTCACTTTTAAGACTTAATTCCTTTTTTTACTACCTACTTCTGCATTCAAAGGTTTCCCAAGGTAATGTGATAATTATCCACACTATTGAAATACAAATTGTATTCTTAAAAAGTCCCTACCTGAAAGCCCTGTGTACTCTTTGCCCTTTGCAGGCTGTGCAAGCTAAGTTGATTCAGGCGTTCAGTAAATGCTTGTGCTCAAACCTGCCAGGACAAAGTGGCTTTGTACCAAATACTGCTGTAATTGCTTTCTGGGGGATCAAAAGAGAGCCACACTTTGTCATAAATTGGATCTTCTTCTGCAGTGCAATACTTTAAGCGAAACTTGGAAGTTCCTATTTCAACTCTGGGTCCAAATAAAGTGTTTGAATTGTGCTGCGGAGTCACAACATTGAAATAGTACGACAGCAATATAGCGCCGGCTTTTCTTAGTCACAGGAATTCCATTTTTGACTGGAGTTGGTTGGAGATGCATGATCAGCATCTACGTGGCCTGAATTGATTTATTTAGTTATTATTCTTGGGAGCTTTACCTTCGCTATAACACCCGTCGATATAACGCAGGCCTCTAATATAACACGGCGATTGCTTGGTACAGATTTTGCGGCACGATATGATTTGGAATGTTTCCCAGGACATTGATCCAGTTAAAGTTTTTCATCTCCGCAATTTGGCCGATTTTGCTAAGAGCAGCATGACAGAGCAGAGATGAAGGGATTTCTGTGGTCCGGTTTACAATATGAGCACACAACGGTCAACATACTTTTACTTTTGAACAAAGTAGGTGTGTCGTACTTCCTTCCTATAACATTGTGCAGCACAAATGGCGTTGTTTCTGCATACACTGTAGTTAAAACTAAATAAATATGCTTACTTCCTTTAGGCAAAGAAATTTTTAATAATTAGATTCTCGCTAAAATCCGATCAGGGACACAAAGCACCAGTTGTTTTGGGATTCCAATGGCCACGTTACAGGGAAGGTTGTATTGGGAAGCTGATGTGCGGCTGATCATTTCAAACCTCTATGATGAGGAGAAACCGGACTACGAAGCATATCAACCCATTTTAACGGCAACATTGAGATGTGCTCTGTATTTGGATGATGGATTGATACTAACAGACGTTTTGTCGTCATGTTGGCCTGCTCATGTCATCCCACTAAAGTGAGATGAACACGATTGTGAAGTTTTTCTCAATTTGTGCTAACGGCCAACTTGTAAGAAAGTTTTGTTCACAATCTTCGCTGTACAGCTGGTTGATAGAAATGGTCAGATCACATGACTGCACCATCTCTAGGGCACTGCACTGGCCTGCATGATGTTATATCAGCTTCTTCTAAAATCTTTGGTTAGCTGCAGGCATATATACGTTTCCTTGGAATTCAATTGCAAACAGCGGATACTGTGAAGCCTTCCAAGGAGTTTCTTTACTCTCTGTATCGTCAGATTCAAAGGCAATATATTAAAGAAAGTCGGTCAGCCATTTTATCTTCATCTCATATGGGCCTCAAATATAACATAATTTCTGCGTAAACTGCTGAGTCATTTATTAACCTTAAGATATGTGATGTGGTTTTCCACTGTGTGTTGAAGATTGCTCTCTCCATCTCCCGCTGTTTGTCTTTGGTCTAACACCTTTTTATTAAATCTATCTTCGTTCAATCCTTTCTTTGACGGTCTCATAATTATAATAATTACAATGAACCCTCCCTTCAGCCGTCATTCCTTTTAATCTGTACATTTATGATATGTTTATATATATGTTTAAGACTTAACCTAACCCCCCCGGAACCACAGCTGTGCTTTAGTGACGGGTTAATGGTGAGTTATTTACAGAGCAATAATCCATATATTTAGATTATTATTACTTATATTTTATAACATAATAAGGGTTCATAAATTGAACATTAATTATCATTAGTGAATGCAGTAATAGGCATTATTATAATGCATTACCATGGGGTGTGGGTTGGTTAAGGGTTCTTAGACACCATCTTCTTAGTTAAAGTAAACACGAACACATCATAACTATTGTCACTTAATGCTTTTTACTGCATAATATAATCGTAGAATTATTATTATTGATCATGATTGTTGATAATGATTATTAATCATTATCTGGTTCACTAAATTACCCTTATTTTAAAGTGTTATTCTGTTGTTTTTTTTTACTTTAAAACAGAATGTGTAATTTGCTCACGCAGTGTACAAGAGAGCTGCATTTTTGGCACAAGCAAGAACTCCCAAGAAAAACAAAGATGACATTGCTGCAATTACCTTAAAATGTGCACTCAGATGAAACTGATTATGATTGTTTGCTTATGTATTGCATCAACGTTTTTAGTCCATATTGAGGCTGTCCCTGACGTAACTGGTAAACATCTTGTTTACAACTATGTTTGACACTCGAGCTTTGCGTAATTTTGGGGGAAACAAAGCCGATAATTGTTTAATAATCTGTTTGTGAAGTTGTTGAAAGTATTGTAATGCAAATGTAAATCTTTATAGCAGTGTCCATTTTTGTCAGCCAAATATTATGATTTCCATGTGTTCCTTAATCCATATTTCTCATAGTTTCATGATAGAAATTACTTGGTAACACAGCTAGCATTGCCAGTAGTCTAGTTTTCCACCTTTGTAATTACATTTGTATGGTAATAGCTGCTGTTTAAACCAAAATGTATATAGTTGAAACGTGAAATTCTCTTTTGAGGGTGTTTCTGTTTTTTTTTAAAATAATTATATGGATTCTGTGCTAAACTGTCTCCAACTCTGGTAAACTGCTGAAATGTATAATAATGTGGCATGCATATCCAAGCTTACCTGGGGCTTTGTTTCAAAAAGCTGAAAGTTTGTTACAGAGTCACTCTGTTCAAGGCTTACAGTCTGCTTCTATTCAGCAGCTGCAGCACATGGCTCTGGATAGATAAGACTGAGTCTAATGTTTATGGCTAATGTGACCATGTAGACGTGAGTCAAGGTAGAGCAAAATAATAATGAATCAACAATATGATTCACTTTAAGGAGAGCAGCCAAGTTAGATGATGTGTCTATCTCTGTGAACATGTTGGGGACGATTCATTTAACCAGAAAATGCGAGTGTCGAATGGGGTGAGGTAACCTTAAGGTTCAAAGAAGGATTAAGAGACGATGTGTTTTTAGTAGCGGGACATAAAAATCCCAGAAGAATTAAACATGGCACCGTGGTTCATTCTTGTTAGGAGAGGGAACGGGACTACATCTGAAGAAGGACTTATTGAAGGAGGAAGTCAGATGGTGTCTAGACGTGGTGAACCCTTCTTCCTGATGGTGGCTGGATCCAGTTATAGCTACATGACAATAATATGCTAACTACCTTGTTGAGGTTAAAGGTTGAATAGTCTATTTTAATGTTGGGAATAAAATATTTGATTAAATTATTAATAGCAATTTCCTTCCTAACTTTTTTACAGCGTGTTCCCATAAACGTGTTGAACCTTTGATATATAACCCTTTATGTAATCAGCTTTATTTAATTGAACCGTTTGGTGGTTTGAACCAGACAATGTCATCTTTTTTAAGGAATAGGCCGCCTTCTCCCCCTCCCCCACTCAGATGTTTCTCATGCTTTGTCAGTCTCTCTGTCTGTGGACCAAACATCAGAAGATGCAGAGGCGCCGCCAAAATAAGAGCGTGACAATGATACAGTAGAGCAATGTCTTTAAATGTGTGTAGTCCATCAGCCGA
Organism: Micromesistius poutassou; assembly: GCF_964030765.1. Taxonomy (NCBI): domain Eukaryota; kingdom Metazoa; phylum Chordata; class Actinopteri; order Gadiformes; family Gadidae; genus Micromesistius; species Micromesistius poutassou. The sequence continues at coordinate 4,049,646 of NC_140272.1, forward strand.
CGTGGGGGATATGTTTTGCTGTCGTCGGGTGCACACAGGGTTGATGGGTGAGAGGCAAGCAGCCGCTTCAGCACCAGAGGAAACGTTGCGCATCGGAATGTTGCCTGTAACAACTTTTAATTTGGCATGATTTGCATATTCATGCTCTGTGAAGTTAAAGGCGGAAAGATGATGTGGATTCACCCTGAGTAGTGTATTAAATATATGATATGAAATAATAAACAAATCGTAATTTCCTATCTGAATATTGAATAGTATCATGATGAACTATAAGCAAACGTTCAGTCCATCCCCGATTCGTTCCCTGTGAGTCAATGATTAAATCATGCTAATTCACAGAGGATCCTGCTGGAATCAGCCAAATCCTGCTTGACACTTTCAACCCCCATCAGATCTTATAAATGTTGCATATGTTAAATCTTCATATGCAATCCATTATTTCACTGTCAGCCGCCACCCCACGCAGCCGACCATATCCCCCCCCCTCGCATCAGCACATCCACCCAATTAGCATCGTCTCAAATTGGGTAGATTGGACTCTGCGTGTAAAAAAACAAAAAAAACAACATCAAACAAGTCACTTGGATGCAATTTGGCACAAGCGGTGATAAGAAGAGGCTGCATTAGTTCATCACAAGTGATAAGGGAGGCTGTCACACTACATTACCAGCCTGTAACCAATCAGCGGTGACAGCCCAAGGCGTCCACATTAGCCAGGAAGTTACGCTATGTAACAGTAACAATCAACATGGCATTGTGCTGCCTCGACTCTTCGCCCCCGTGTGTGTGTGTACACGTGTGTGTGTGTGCGTGCGTGTGCATGTGTGTGTGTGTGTGCTCTGTATATACTGCACTCTGTCTGAGAGTGCTCTTTGTCTTTGAAACATTATGTGTATAAAAAGGAACTGAATCAATGCCATAGCATCGTAGGGTTTGTTTACCCCACACTGACACCGTGACACGCCGTTCCCTGGAAACTTTTACCCAGAACACCCCCGCCCAGACCCAAGAAATGATAGCAATTTCTTTAAATAACCTCACATCGGCCCTCTGTCTGATGACATGTAATGGCACACTAGTCATTTTCGTATGCATTTAACATTTAGATTTTAAATCCGCTAAGACGAGAATCTATCATTAACTTTGGTGGTTCCCTCTGGCCTCCCCCTCATCCTCCTCTTCCTCCTCTTCCTCCTCCATCACCTGTGGCTAATGCGTCCGTCAGGACATTAGCAGGAAGGTGATGTTGTTTAGGTGGTGGTAATGTTGTTGTCGGGGGTTCTGGGGCTGTATATATTTCATATGTGACAAGCCTTATCTGCCCTTCACCAAACACATTTAGGAGGGGAAAGGCAGGCGAGATTAGCTGCTGCCGTGCCAAGAAGATGAGCGACAAGGACAGCTGCCAATAGCCACGTGGGAGACGGGAAGCAGCCGCTCAACAAATGGACCCCGGTGAGATCACCAGGGGACTCCATTAGGGGCCCCTGGCTGCCAGCCCTGCTGGGAGCGCATGTTACCACTGAGGAGATTAGGAAATTAGAATCGTAATAATAACATTAATAGGAATACACTTTTTCATGAGCCAATCACAAAACGTAATGGACAGCTGGCAGTGTCAGGTGTGTCCAATGGGGATGCCGGTGTGATTAGCTTTAAACTGCGTATCGTCCACACCAGTGGCAGGACGGTCGAAATAGACTTCTCTGCACCCTCCTGTCAATCAAATCCTCTCAGATCTGGTGGCTCTGATACAGCACCTACATAGTGGGGAGTAAGAGCTTTACATACATACATACATACATACATACATACGCACGCACGCACGCACGCACGCACGCACGCACGCACGCACGCACGCACGCACGCACGCACGCACACACACACACACACACACACACACACACACACACACACACACACACACATACATACATACATACATACATACATACATACATACATACATACATACATACATACATACATACATACATACATACATTACGTACGTACATAGGTTACGTACGTACATAAATACATACATACACAGGTAGATATTTTTATATATTCATATTGACTGTAAATATATATCAAAATTTTATAAATGTATGTATAATAGTACAATTTTCATATATTAAAAATTATATATGTATGAATATGTATTATTCTTTATATTTATTCATATCAACTGTACATTTTACTTGATGGTTACAGATGCTTTCTTACAAAGCGATTTGTTTAATTATACGGGACATTGGGGTTTGAACCTGGATCGTCCACACCAGTGGCAGGACGGTCGAAATAGACTTCTCTGCACCCTCCTGTCAATCAAATCCTCTCAGATCTGGTGGCTCTGATACAGCACCTACATAGTGGGGAGTAAGAGCTTTACATACATACATACATACATACATACATACATACATAACGTTACATACATACATACCTACATACGTACATACATACATACGTACGTACGTACGTACATATGTTACGTACGTACATAAATACATTCATACACAGGTAGATATTTTTATATATTCATATTGACTGTAAATATATATCAAAATTTTATAAATGTATGTATAATAGTATAATTTTCATATATTAAAAATTATATATGTATGAATATGTATTATTCTTTATATTTATTCATATCAACTGTACATTTTACTTGATGGTTACAGATGCTTTCTTACAAAGCGATTTGTTTAATCATACGGGACATTGGGGTTTGAACCTGGATCCTTTTGGCAGGAGTCACCCTGACCACCACCAAACCATCCTCTCAAACCACTGACACCACCAAACCATCCTCTCAAACCACTGACACCACCAAACCATCCTGTCAAACCACTGACACCACTAAACCATCCTCTCAAACCACTGACACCACTAAACCATCCTCTCAAACCAGTGAGAAGATGAAGGATGAACACGTGACAGGTCCTGCGTGGACTGACGGGTCTAGTCTGAGGGACTAACCCTGGTCCTGGTCCTGGTCCTGGACCTGAATGGACCTGACAGATCCATTGATAGAATAGCTGTCAAACGATGGCATGTTGCAATAAGTGCTCTGCTACTTCACCAGCCTTGTGTTTACTTGACCCACTTTGATGTCATTCGAAATTTAGTTTACATATTAGTACAATCAGTTAGTACAAACAACCATTTGTACATCAGGGGCCGTATTCACAAAGAATCTTAGGGCTAAAAGTAGGTCATAAGTGGCGAATTTAGGAGTAACTCCTAAAAATAATGGGCGTGTCAGTCTTAAATTTAGGACTCCTAACTTTTTTCACTAAGAGCAATTCACAAAGTATTTTAGGCCTAAAAGTAGCACCTAAGTCTAGGAGAGCTTAAAAGTCCTCGAGAGGACTCCTAACTCTTTAAGACCTATTCACAAAGAATCTGAAAATGGCTGCGAGACGAAATGTTTTGGAGACAATGGAAGACTGAATTGATAAGGCGATATAGGCAAAATCGTGAGGGTATCAAACTTGTTGTGGAATTAGTGAATAACACTCCGATATTTAGCTATAAGATAGCTAGATTTAGATTTAGATATTTAGCTATAAATGCAACTTTGCAATGACGACGATTTAGGAATATCGCAACCATCAGTGATGGTTAAAACACACAGGGGCAATGTTACAAATGTAGCCTACCTTTAATCATCCTTAATTATTTAATATATAAATATAAATAAATCACTTAACCCATCATTATTTGTCTCATGTATTAATAGTAATACAACACTTTAATCATCATTATTTATTTGAAATAAAAATAAATGGTTTGATATATAATTTGATATGATAGGCCTATAACTACTCTTACTTATGATTACTATCTAATCATTTATTGTAAGATAATTTATAGTATTGAGTTTATAATCTGCTCAGTAAGGAGTCGGGAGTCGGACCAGTTGGGCTTTCGCTTGCGTTTCACGGTGTCTTCTCCTTCATTCATCATGATAGGAGGACTTGAACGGCGGTATGGGCTGATATTTAAAGTGTTTAGTGGCGTAGCCACGGGTGTGCATGGGTGTGCCTGACACCCAAGCGTGGTCCTGGCACACCTAAATATTTTTAGAATTTATTCATTACAAGGATTTCTTTCGATTTAAAGCTAAATGTGACAGAGAGCGCGGTGAGCGGTGCGCGGTGCGCGTTGCACTAGGACTGCGTAGTGACCGGTCTAGGTCTACGCATTCGCTACCACAGAAGCGGCCTAGCGGGGCTGTGAAGGAAACGGAAACCCCCCTATTGGATTTTGCGATTATATCCATACATTTCATTCGCCCATGTACAGCGTGGAGTGATTTAGTGGAGAGCCAGGGCTGCTTTCAGGATGGTCGTATCGATCGCTCCGGACCCTGGCTCCCACTGGACACTTGCAGCAGTTATTCTAACAGCGTTTCGGTAAATCACCGTGAACTTGAGGCCACCCAAACTCTCACAGGCGCACCTTAATTACAATCTCTGGCTACGCCCAAACTTTAAGTGCTGGAAATATGCTCATTGGATAATAGTTTGTAGGGTGCTTTTAATTACTTCCTTGATATAGGCCTAATGCAATTTACGTATTTTTATTTTTTGCTTTGGCTCTCTTTTTAACGTGCATACAAACAACGTCATTATCGTGGTCTGCACAAACATGTCATCGTGCGTGTATTCTGCTAACTGCACTGTCCATAACTGTTTGATAGGACTTCATTTGTAGCCTAGGCTATTTCCTTATTTTTCGTTGATTTAGTGGGCTCGTTTGTGGGAAGTTGCGAATGAGTTTCACGGAGACCGCCGGCACTCAACAGCCAATCACCGTACTGACCGCTTCAAAACTCGTGCACGAGAATCGACGTAAGGGGGCGTTAGGGGGCGTTACTCTTAGTTCACTCTTAGGCTCATTTATGCTCGACGTACGGACGTAATTGTACGCGTCCGTTTCTAACGTTGTTACCGTCACTGCTCACATACTTCCATGCGTCCTTTACGTTGGCATAGATGTTAACCAATACATCCACTAGGGGGCAGCGCAGAGTCAAAAGTTTATGACAACAAACCATAGACTGTAAAAAGAAAACAACAAACATGGCGACTATGGAGGAGGTCTTGATTATGTACATAATAAATAAAAGAAGAAAACGGGCTCGTTGTAAGAGGCGGTGGTCGGTAAGGCCGTTAAATTCATCGCGGCTGGAGGACGGAGAATTCTTCTTCTGTCTCACACTGGCTCTAGGCTCCGTATCGGGTAGTGACGGCAACAGCGCCCCCACGGCTTCCGGTGGTACTGCTCCGTTTGGTGCGTATCCGTAAGCTTTGTGGAAACGGTCGAAAAACGGACGAAATGAACGCAGAGTACGGACGAAAGGCTCCGTCCGTATCCGTATGCGTATTTAACGTTGAGCATAAATGAGCCTTTAGGGCCCTTACATAGTCAACGCGAGCAACGCGCGTAAGCGACGCGAGTGACGCGAGTAACGCGCTTCCTTTCATAGTCTACACAGCATACGCAAACGTCGCGGGCAACGCATGACATGCAATACACCGCTCACGCCACTCGCGATACTATGCGACAACGCATAGTATTGCATGGATCGGCGCGTCGCGTATCAAAAATTGGGACGACACGTTTTGCTACGCATCGCCGCATAATGGCGGCCGAAGCGTAGCGATGCGTAGCCTTGTGGACGCGTATGCGTACCGATGCGTTGACTATGTAAGGGCCCTTAGTGATTTATCCTTAGTGTGAGTAGGTCTCAGCGACTTTGTGAATAACTTTTAAGAAAAAACTAACTTTTAAGAAAAAAGCGGCTTTGTGAATACGGCCCCAGGCATACACTAACTATGTTGAAGTGCTTTAAAAGTGGCACCCTCTGCGTTTCTTAGTGCATTCTTGGGGAAGAATAGCTATTGCCTGTCTTCCCCTCCTGCCGCTCTCCCTATTTCCTGACTTTCTCTCTCTCCCTGCCTGTCTCTCTATCTATCATATCTCGTTCTCTCCTGTCTCTCTCTCTCCTGCCCCCCTCTCTCTCTCTCTCTCTCTGCCTCTCTCCATCCTCTCTCCATCCTCTCTCAATCTTGCCCGTCTCTCCGCCGTCTCCATCTCACCTCTCCCTCTCTCTCCATTCATCTCTCTCTCCCTACCTCTCTCATGCCTCTCTCTCTCTTCTCTCTCTGTCTATCTGCCTCCCTCCATTTCTCCCTTTCTCTCTCTGCCCATCTCTCTATCTCTCTCTGTGTCTCTCTTGCTCGGTCTCTCTCCCTCCCCCCTCCCTCTACACCTCCCTCTCTCTCCCTCCCCCCTCTCTCCCTCTCCCCCTGCGTGCCCTCAGGTGTGTGTGTGTGGGGGTAATTGTTTGGTGTGCGTGCTTCAGAGGAGAACGAGGCGAGAGTCCATTACAGACGCCCTGTTTAGCTTTCCTTCCGAGTCCCTCCGAGTCCCCTCTCCCCTCTGGGGGGGGGGGGGGGGGGGGAGGTGGGAGTGGGAGTGTCGTTGAGAGATTCCGACACTAACTCATCGGTAGTCACCCTCGTGTTGACATACTCTCCCTCGTCTGTTCTGTTTAGGTCATAAGCATCCACATGCCTAGACACACACACACACACACACACACACACACACACACACACACACACACACACACACACACACACACACACGCCTAGACACACACACATGCGTGTAGACACACACACACACACACACACACACACAAACGCTAGATAAATGCAATTAATTGTTGTTATAATTTGATAAATAACATGGCTGTTTAGTATTCAGGCATTTAGCAGATGCTTTGATCCAGAGCAAATGACAAGGAAATCAGACACATGTCATTAAGAAGCAGGGGGTTAGACATCTCTCATCAATAAATTTTCATGAAAAGAAATATCGTCATGGAAACTGGGAAGTTTCTGTGTGGCTCCACTCTGTATCGCGACCAAGGGTTGTTTGTTTCCAGAGAATCACGGGAGAGAAAGAAAGGACATCTTTTTCTGGTGACCCCTGCAGATTCAAAGAGGAACTACTTAATAAGCAGAGCACACACACACACACACACACACACACATAGACACAGACAGACACACACACACACACACACAGAACATACATACACACACACACACACACACACACACACACACACACACACACACACACACACACACACACACACACACACACACACACACACAAAAGCACGCACGCACGCACATACAAGTCAAGTCAAGTCGTTTTATTTATATAGCCCATTTCATACACGGAACGGTAACACAATGTGCTTAACATGGTCATGAAAAAAAATCACATGAATTAAAATAGTTAAATGACAGGGAGATCACATAGATAAAAATGTTTAAAATAATTTAAAAAAACATGGAAAATTAACAAAATACAAAACCCAATACAGGAAAATGAACACAATAATAATAATGATAATAAAAATACAAGACACAGCACAAATAAAAAGCAAGAGTAATGGAGCACAGGTGCAGGGGTGGGTTAGTGAAAGGCATCAGTAAACAATTTGGTTTTAAGTCTGGATTTAAAAATGGAGACGGTGGGAGAAGTCTTGATATCTAGGGGTAGGCGGGTCCACAGACGGACAGCATAGCAACTGAAAGCTGCCTCTCCCTGCTTAGTGCGGGCACTGGGTTGTACCAGCTGAAGCTTATCTGCCGATCTAAGTGATCTGGACGGACAGTACACGTTAAGCATGTCTGCTAAATACAGAGGTCCCTGACCATTAAGTGATTTAAAAACAAGCAAAAGGGCTTTAAAATCTATCCTGTGGGTCACAGGTAGCCAGTGTAGGGATTTTAAAACGGGTGTAATATGCACACACTGACACACACACACACACACACACACACACACACACACACACACACACACACACACACACACACACACACACACACAGAACATACATACAGACACACACACACACACACACACACACATACACACACGCACACAGAGCACATACACACACAGACACAGCACACACACACACCGACACAAACTCACATGCACAGATAGACACACACACACACACACACACAAACAAACACACACACACACACACACACACACACACAGATACACACACAAAGATACTACACTACATATACAACACTTATATTCTCCCCCTCCTAGACTTCCCATTGGATTGGGAGCAGGATGGCGGAGGATAAATCTCCTCCGTGTTCAAACAGTGAAGATGTGGGAACAAACATTTGTTTATCGTCAGTAAACAAAACGCAGGAGAGGCCGAGTTTTGTTTTCATATTGTGTTATCTTTGGTTGTGTTTCTGTTGACTCCCCTCTTTGCTTCCCACATATTGTGTGCGTCTCGGGAAAGAGTCAACATCTCCTTTTGTTGACTCGACCCATGACCTTTCACCTCAGAATACGCCGTCGTTGAGTTGGAGAACAGGTGAGAAACCTGCTACTGACCTCCACTGTATCACACAAAGCCACCTGCTGTCTTTGATAAAAGCAAGGTTATTTGTATTCCCTTTTATAATTTTATTCAACTAACTTGCATCAAGTTCTGCAGTACCCGATCAAAAGTAGAAACAACTTTTTACAACAACCATTTCTTTAATCTCTGCAGTAGCAATTCATCTAACAGACCTGGTTACATGACCAAACATTGTGAAAAAAACACCACAATTGTGTCAAGCTTCTCCAGCCTCTATGACCAGCACTTCCAGGTATCCACTGACCCACACACACTCGCATCGACAACACAAAGGCCTACAACAGACGAAGGACCAGACGTACTATCTAGAATGATGACCCAGAGATACAGCTGGCTTTCTCCGTCCCCTGGTGGTGCAGGGGACTGATCCATCTCCAGCGTTCCTGGTCACATCGCCGGGATCACACGCTGTAGCAGCGACCGAGCGCGTGATTCATTCACACAGAGTCCTATATCCACACCGACTCTCTGGGACGTTATGGTGATTTACTGGAACCAAGAACAAGACCGCGGGTCATTCTGGCTGCACGGCTGCACTCTGAATCAGAGAGCGTACGACTGGCGTACACACACACACACACACACACACCGCTACAGTCGCACAGGAGAGAGGTGGGTGGACGCATTTAACCGTTGCGCTCACAGGGAGAAGCCATTGCTCAATACATTTAGCTACCCGCCGCAAACAATACGCATTAAGTGGCTTTTACCGCTATCGATCCACCTGCGTAAATTAATTTAGCCACTGCCACCTAAGCCACATAATATCAACTTGCTTCCTCGCAGGCGCTCACTCCCTATGTAGATCCTGCGGACCCAGGCCATGGCAGCTGGGCTAAAGTTAGCGCTGCGGTGATGAGACAAATAGCGTCTCCTTACCTATTCAGGCCACATGCAGTATGCAGCAACCTTGTTTTAAATATTTGCTTCATTACCATGGCACCTCTGGTACAGTCGCAGATAACCCCGGCATCAATATTCATCGGGCCCGCTCTGTGTCTCCGAGTCAACAGCTCAGAGGGCGAGTTAGGTTGAAGTGAGTGTGATGGAGCAGCGGAGAGAGAACGAGTCCTGGGTCGACGCCCTATAGCTGAGTCACAGGGAGGAGGATAATAGGATTGATCAAATGTTGAGGAAGGCATTGAGGATCAACAGACAGTAAGGCCTGTGTGTTCTGTTACTGCCTGTACGCTGATTGTAATCAGCACAGTGCGATGGCACGGAGATGGAAGCATGCCTTGTGTGTGTTGAACAAAGCTTTGTAATTTGATTTTGGTCCGCTGGTATGCTGTTGTTTCACACCAAACCTCTGTCAGTCACTCACCCAAAAGTGTGTGAGGGCTAGAACCTTTTCACACTGACCGTTTGTAGCGGTCAGCCAACAAATTGCAGACTGTGCTCATAATGTGAGGCCGATTTGTGATTTGAGTATTCGATTTTAAACGCATTTAAAGGAGAGAGTAGTCTTTTTTTTTTGTGTTTTTGTACTTTTGTGTCTTGTCTTTGATGGCCAAATACTTCCTGTATCTTCCCTGCAACAGACATGGTGTTTTTGTTGTGTCTACGTTGCCTGCTCCGTTCCTAAGTTAACCATCCCTGAACATAGTTTCTGCTTTGGAGTTTGGACAGACATCAGACACAGTCTAATGAGTTAAGGGCAGCAAAATCAACTCACTGCTTGGTGCTTAATAGATGGAGACACATTATTGATGTACTCTTATTGATGTACTCTTCTGAAATAGGCTATTTTACACTAAACTAAGGCCTGTGGTTACAATGCTGTGGACCACAGTCTAAGGGCCACACATCGCCTCTGAAGGAGCAGAGGAAGCATCATTATTCTTTGGCTCCATGAGTCTTTGTGGATGCGCATACTTCATATAGCCCCCAACTCTCTCTCTCTCTCTCTCTCTCTCTCTCTCTCTCTCTCTCTCTCTCTCTCTCTCTCTCTCTCTCTCTCTCTCTCTCTCTCTCTCTCTCTCTCTCTCAGGAAGGACATCAGGTTACTAACTATACTCAGTGGTTTTATAGTTAACAGACCCTCTGCCCTCATATGTGCTATATATAACTATATCTATATATTAATATGTGTGTCATTCTGTCAATTAGTTCAGTTGGTTGCGTTTAATAAAGAATATTATATCATAACATTTCAATTAGCATCAGGTATCTGCCACACTTTCATAACAGTTATCCAATTCCTTCAGTTTTCAACGCATTATAATGCGAGTCAAACAATCATCTGAGTTTGTATTTTTTTTACTAAATAATTGATTCACCTGTCAGATTAATGAATGTATTGAGAGGCTGGAGTCTGAGAAACAGGGTCCAGCCTTTGTTTGTCGCTATATAACCGGTCGAGACATTTCTTTACTTCCTCACAATGTCAGCGCCTCAAGGACGAGTCTGAAGTCCTGTCCTCCTGACCTTCCATGTGGATAACCCTTCCCAGAATCCTCTGCTTCCACCCCAGGATTATGGTGCAACCTGCACCCCCCCCCCCTCAGAACCCAGCCCGGCAGGCGAAGACCCCGCCAGCCCTCCTAGTATTATTTATTTCATAATCATGTTTTACGCAGGGTACCTGAGGATGTTCCTCCTACAAATAAACTCTATTATCTTGTATGTGCAATTCGACTCGGTTTGAGGAGTCGACTCTTTGGTTTCACCTTGAAGGAAAATTGTAAAAGGAAGGAAGCCGTGTAAAAATACAGAACACGGAGCGGAAAGCATCAAAGCTAAAATGGTGAAGAAATCCCACTCGACAATTCAGCCCTCATTTTCCTGCATCCCTATCACCATCATCTGAAACCAGGCCTGGCCGTCCCTCTCTCCGGCTCTGCGTAGCCTCAGAGGGGGTTTGGTCACGTGGTGCCGAGTGCCGGCGGTACCAAGGTGATCCGCGTGGCAGCTGAGCCGTAGAAGTGCTGTGTGGTTGTTTTGAGACAGGCATTAGAACCAGGGGGGCCTCACAGACCCCTCCACGCCCGGGCGTTCATGCTCCCCAGCACCCCCAGTGGAGACACTTGGCGCCGGACGGAACTATGCCGCCGGTGGGGGCGTCAGCAACTTGCGCCTCTGATCTCTGTCACCGGGGATCACTGCTCGGGTGGGGAGGTGGGTGGGTGGAGGAGCTTGTGTGAGGGTAGGAGGGTGGATGATGTGGGTAGGAGCAGGGATTAGTACAAAATCTTAATTCAACGCTGTGGTGGATTACGCCAACGCATGGTCCAGGCACTGAGCCCGCACAGAGGTGGATTCAGGTGAGGTCACTAGAGGACTCTACTGGTGGGCTGCTGGTGGTCCGACCCCCAGACCTTCAGCTGACCAATGGTGAGGTCACTAGAGGACTCTACTGGTGGGCTGCTGGTGGTCCGACCCCCAGACCTTCAGCTGACCAATGGTGAGGTCACTAGAGGACTCTACTGGTGGGCTGCTGGTGGTCCGACCCCCAGACCTTCAGCTGACCAATGAGTCCTGTGCTAGGTTACAGAGCGGCTGTCAGTCAAGATGCCGGCTAGTTCATCTCACTTGAATTCATTAATTCATTAACGTTGATTCCATCCATCCAATGACAGACGAATAAACGTCCAAGTTGAAAAGCTTTTTCTTCCAATTCAGTCTGAATTCATCATAAAGTGAGGCGCCCCTATATGTTTGTGTTGGCTGGTTACATTTGCATATAAATATAAATTGACCCTGTGTTTACCTTCTTCACTGACAACAAAGAAAGCCTTGATTGGATTAGCATCACGCCCTTGTACTGTTCACCACAAACACACTGACCTGGTGGTTCACACAGTGGTGCTAATTACAGGATATACATGTGCTCAATTAACACCACCTTGCATAATTATAGTGTATTCATGTTGCATTATTGTAAAAAATACATGGATGTGTAACACACATTTTACTTAGGGTTTGTACTGTTTGAGACATAGTTCTACAATTATAATGAAAGGTGTATATAATTGTACGTTTTGTGCTCTTTTTTTATGTACTCTGGAAGAAGAGACAATTCGGGAGTCTCAGAGAGAGAGGAGCAGTGAATACAGAGGGTGAGAGAGAACAAAGAGTAGAGGAGGAAGAGAGAAATGAACAAAGAATGTAATGTTGAAGGAGGCGAGACAAGAGGATGTAAAAGAGCGGGAGCAGGTTGTGGAAAGCAAGAGACACAGGCAAGAGACACAGGCAAGGAGACAAGTAGATAAAGTTCTCAGGCCCACAGAAGGATTTCATTGACATTTAATAGAAAGGTAACATTTATGATACATAATGCTTGAAACATTTTTTATTTATGGCCACTCAGGTTTGGAATATGTGATGTGGTGTGCTGTCAGAAATCTACTTTCATGCAGGCTAATGCATTTCCTTTCAGTGGGTCTACATAGACATGGTTAAACTCTGACAGAACACTGGCCTCTTCGGATAATCTCCACTGCCCTCTCCGTGGATAATCACCACACATGTACTCAAAAATAGAGCTTACATTTGTCTTTATTTTTACTGCCCACAGCTATGCCGTCTTAGTCATGATTGTATTCAGGTAGGGATTTTCTGTTTTTTCTTGTTGGTTTTATTTTTATTGATTTTATGCATGTTTTAATTACCCAAATGTTGTGCATAAAATGTGAGTATATATTTTTCTAATTTGCCCTGTCCTCATAACAACTTATACTCTATGGTCAGCTATTCATACAGACTTTGTCAAACACAATAACAAGTAAACCCCCTCTCTCTTCAAGGTATTTAGTTTTGCGTTTACTTTCAGCAAGGGAGTACTTTCCAAAGTCATCCAAAGTTGACTAAATTCACCTGTGGAAAAGTTTGATACACCAACACCTCCGTGATTCCCCGCGTGAGCAGGAATCCTTCGAGTCCTACAGAATCTGGAACAATGTTCACAAACAAAAGGAGCCAAGCTAAATAACAAGGCAGAAAAACACCAATTACTTTGCATTCGCATATTTACTCCATGTTGTAAACAATGTCAGGTCTTCATGGGTCCTCTGTGAATACCAGACAAAACGGGGGAATGGTTTAACCATTATTTTTTTAATTATGGGTTTGTCCAATAATACACCTTTATATAAAAATAAAGGATGAGCCGAGTGAAGGAAATGTGACTGTTTGTGAGTACACAAATGGTCTTTTCATGAATGCAGACACGACAGCTTTATAGTTTTGTAGTTCCCCAAAACCCTTCTCAGAAGGACCATGAAGATGAATGTGAGGGTGTTGGGATGCCCTGAGCATAAGGGTTCTGGGTTCGCAGCTCATTGTCCGCAGTCTAGTTGCAATCACCCTGCAGCGTACGATTCCTCAACCCCTACATGCTCTTTAATGACTGGGGTCTGAATTGACTGTGAAGTCCCTTGGATATAAAGCCTCTGTAATAGACCAAGATTAAAAAGTTGGAAGATGCTGCGGTTTCCTCAAGGGGACGTCCGTGATAACCATTAGGTGGCTTAACTTTCCTTTTCTTCCTTCCTAATTGGTTCCAGCATTTCCCATCCACGATATTCCAGCGATCCATTTCAAAGACGGCTGCCTTTGAGAGGAGGTGTGGGGGACGACCCTGGGGGTTGGAGTCCTTGGGGGGGAGGGGGGAGTAATGGCTCATCCTCCACCCGATCATTGATTTCCTTTGGTCCCTAACCGGTGCATTCTTTGGTATTTTCTCAATGCCTTTGCCATCACCACATTAGTTAGGATATACATTTTTGTTCCTCCCTTGTCTTCCTTTTATTTTTGTGTGCGAGCGCAAAAGAGCGTCAATACGGTCGATGTGCGTCCGAACACTTGACCTTCATGATTAACGCCCAGGGATGAATCTATCAGCCATCAGATTAGAACTGCAGGCGATATCTGGTACAGGGTCATAACTCATAAAAAGTTACTATGTGCAATATGGAGTCAAAAGTCTACGGAGCGGGAAAATAGAAAGATGGGAAGAAAGAATAAAACCTCTCTCCTGTATGAGAACATGGATTGCCTCTCCATGGTGCTGGGAAGACCATGGATCATTGCGTGGTAGATTGCTTCATGTCGTTCGTACTCCAGCCCTGGAGTCTTGGATCACTCTGCTGGGGTTCAGCACCACCACGCTGCTACACGTAATGCTTACATTATTCACTTTGGAGAACGGCCAGGGTATGAAATGGAGTGATGAGCTGATGTTGTTGATGATGTTGTTCGAGGAGCAAGGTGTTGGGCAAAACACGGTGGCTGCTTTCTAAACATCCTGGTCTCACTCCGGCTGTTAATCAGTGGTTAATTCTATAAGGTTGGTTTCGTATCAATTATGCCGCTAGTTGTGTTTTTTCGGAGTTGGCACGGAGCAGGTGAGGCAGCAGTGAATTGTGTGGATCCATCTGGAGGAGAATAGATTACCGGGGGACAATTGGCAGGAATGTCATTATCACCTGGCAAAAACCTGGGATAGCAAAAGCCTTGCCAAAAACAAGCCGCACCAATGTTGGATTTTGCCAGGGCTTAAAATTAATGTCGCATCAAGTCTTTTATCTTTTATTTTACACGCTCAGTTGGTCTGGGAGGCTATTCACAGAAAGATATTGGCTTGGTAGTGGGTTTCAACATTTTTTTTCTTCCTGGGATCTAAACAAATTCAAATGAACACCCTCTGCACATCTACGAGGTAGCCACCTGTTACCCTCTGCTTCCCTGGAGCGGGCGGAACACATTCCCTAAACAGGCAAATAATGAAGAGCTTAGCAAGTGTAAAGGAATCCCGGAGTCTCTTTCTATGAGTCAACAAAAACGTCTTTCTCGTTTTTCTCTTTATTGCTCGCCTCTTGTTGAATTTAAACCAAACACATGTAGGCAAACGCTTTCTTTTGAACATCGGAACTATTGTACAATTATTATCGTTACTGCTCCAACAACAGCAGTCTCAAAAGCCCTGTTCAAAGGTTAACTAGTCGTTTTTTGTCGCTGTGTTCATTTCTGTACGGTTCCTTTGTCTTCTCCCAACGCAGCATTCCTGTGTCACGTTCCTTCCCTGTGACGCCTGAGAACAAAGAGTCTTTCTTATGACACTCCATTGATGATTCATCTCACTTGTTTCATCTGCGACTCCTTTTATCTCCTCGCTGCATCACATGCGTCTGTTTGATCGCCGTCGGCACAGGATAGCGCTTAATAATGACAGAGATGTTTCCACGAAGGATCTCATAAAGAACCATAATGGCTGTAGGAGAGAACGGGATGAGGAACGTGGGGTAGTCTGGTTGTTATGAGGCGGTCGACTCCGCAGCCTGCGTGAGTCCTAGCTTCCATCTATCTGAATATATGGTAAGTTGCTTTGGAAAACAGCATCTTTTAAAAGGTTAATTGTAACAGAGTGAAAAAGCTCTGGTTTTCTGAGAGGAAAGTTCACAGCAAGGTAGGGTGTTCAAAAGTAACTGTCGTCCTTGAGGTGTATCTAACCAGGCAAACACAACGGATGAGAAGAGAGGCAGGAAATAGTCTTCTAGCTCCAGGTTTATTGAAGACAAAGCAAAGCAAACAATACGTATCCTCAAATACAATCTATTTCCACAGTAAATACAACAACACCATTGAAATACGATGCTAGCTGCTAAACAACAGGTAACATGAGCTGCACTGCTTATCTACACACCACTCAGAAAGTTCCATAAACTGCATCATCCGTAAAAAAATATACTTTGATATTGCAATGTATACTTAAGATGAAATAATATACTCACAGGCAATTCTTACCCAGGGTACGAAAACAAAGGACTACTTTAGATCTGGTGGGAGCATTTGAAATGAGGCGAGCTTGTTACTGCACTGAACTGAGCTAATACTGAACGTTACCTCCTCCCACCGCGAGGTAATAAGAACACAAAACAGATATAACATTGGCCAGAGGGGCCGCTAAAAGAACGCATTAAAGGAAGAGCAGAATATTCCCGCCTGGCGTCTGTGGGACGCCACTATTAACTAACCAAAAACTCTAAGTACTGTAGTACAGTACAGTACTCAGTAGCCTTCCAACCAAACCAGAAAGGCTCTGAACTAGTCTCCATTGGCTCCTAAAGAGGTCGTTGTCTGTAAAGTCTCCTGGAGGAGAGAATGAGATAAGGCGTTAAATGCAGAGCAGAATAGTAATGATAAGAAGAAACGCATCTCCGCTTCTGAGTGGAGATGACTGTAACAAGAAAGAAAACTTCTTGTGAGAGTCTTTCACCTTATTGTACAATGGACACTTTACGTTCTTGGTTGTGTAAAAACATTCCAGGCTTTGTCTTCTAAATCATCAGTCATATTGGTTTATCCCTAACAATTTTTGTTATTTTTTATTTTACGTTGGTTTGAATACACATTAGTGGTGGATTTCATGATTTGTTTGAATGAGTTTCGCAGTTCGCGTCGGTCAGTTCGCCAAGAAGAGTCGTTCATTCGTTCGTTCGCATTTCCGGTAGCGGTGAATCATGATTCTCAGTTTTTCAAAGAGCCATGAGGCCAACAAATAGTTAATAGGTAAACAATAAGCTCCAAGAAGCATTTTAACAAATGACCTTCTTCCACATTTGAAATGTGGAAAAAAAACACCCACTAAACTAACTCCACCAAGAGGCTTACACTTCTTCGCAAACAGAAACAGTCTACTACTAATAAAAGTATCCTTATCTCCATGTGTTATTGTTTGCCCTTGGTTAAAAATGGCATAGAGTACAAAGGATGCCCTTGGGTAAAATATAGACAGTGATACGCCTTAGGGCACACGGGGGGAAAGGTAATTGCTGCTTGTACTTCACATACATTTAAAAAAACACGTATAAATAGGTTGTAGCGTGACGATTAATTAAAAAAGCCAGCAGCAGGTGCAGCTAGCTAGGAGCACACAGCTGATGTACACGTCAAATATTTTGTTTTGTGTGATGTTTGTTGATTGTATCACCTGTCATATTTAATCAAAATAGGCACGTAATCCATCATCCGTCTCCACTGCAAAGTGTGGTGCCCATCTGGGGCGATTCATCCACGCTGTGAGCGTGGGAACGCCAGCGAACCGCAGGGGAAACATCCGCCTCTCCAGCAGCCTTGTCAGAACCAGGGTGTACGGCGTACTAGAAAGTGACACTTAAAAGTATGGATATCTAAGAGGAAAGGGACTCTGGTGAATGTGAAGTTATCCGTATCAAACTTGAGCTAAAGTCATACGTTTACTTAATCAAACGTGTATTTATCTGGGTTAAAATGAAGTAAAAGTAAATAAAGTATTGAAGTTTAAAAATATTTGTGTAAACTCTGGCCCCTACTGGAGGACCCCTACTGGAGGGCCCCTACTGGAGGACCCCTACTGGAGGGCCCCTACTGGAGGACCCCTACTGGAGGACCCCTACTGGAGGACCCCTACTGGAGGGCCCCTACTGGAGGGCCCCTACTGGAGGGCCCCTACTGGAGGGCCCCTACTGGAGGACCCCTACTGGAGGGCTGCTGAGACTTGGTGGGAGGATCTGTTCATGCTGCTGCTATCCTGTAGCTTATGGCCATCCAGACTTCAGGCTTGATGGCCTCGACCTGTTTTAAGGATGAACTCATTATCACGATAAGACGATTATCTTCTGATTTATTTTGTAGCAAATAGCCATGAGTTCACTGATGAGGTCACATTTATTGGCGTAAAAGCAGAAGTGATTTTTTTTTTTAAGGTAGTGATGTAGAAGTGAAAGTCGAGAGATTTATAAAAATTCCGTAAAGTACAGATATGTACTGGGAATGTTATCATAAGAAAATGTATGCATCAGAATTTTCTTATGATAACATTAGAAACTTTTTTAAAAAGCTTGACTGCATTGCCAGGAAGCCGTGCTTCCTGTAACGTCTCTATAAAGAAAGTGCCCATCAAAGAGAATGTAAAGCTCTCACAGACGCAGTCAGGTTTCAAATATACACGACCAATAAAATATTAATGACGCAATCTGGCTCAAATTTTGATTCTCCCTATTGCTCACCTTCAGTTCAGCCGAGATCTGTCTACTCTAGAATGATGAGTCTAGAAGGTGTAAATGGCTGTAGTATGTCACCATGCCTTTGTCTCTCTTTTCCCCCGATGTTGTACTGCTTGTTTTTGGTTAGCCACGAGGAGCTGAGGGGAAAGGATAAGGGAGGAACAGAATTTAAAAAGCTATCTTTCATCTTATAGCTTTAATATGTCCTCCACAACGATACAATCTGTTAATACAGAGCATCCCAGCGGCCGTCACTCTGTCTGAACTAAAGAAGTAAGACCGGAAAACACAAGACTTCTCTCACCCTTGGTAAATGGACCCATCACTGATCCATATCTGCCCAGGAGTTATCACCGCCAGAGAAACACACACATGCACGCACACACACACACACACACACACACAGGCAGATAGGCACACACGCACACACACACACACACGCACACATGCATGCATACATACAGACAAACACACACACGAGCGCGCTCGCTCACACATTCATGCACGCACACACACACACACACACACACACACACACACACACACACACACACACACACACACACACACACACACACGGCAAACAGAAGGAGAGATATCTGGCTACAGAAGAACACTTCCTTTTCAATAAAACAAGTTAAAGAAAAGTTTTATCAGGGCCTTTGGTCTTCGCTTTCCAAGAAAATGTGACAACACCCTCGAGGTCCCGTTCTGAGCGACTGAAGGGCAGGGTTCTGCATTCAGGAAAAGATCAGAAAGGTTATTCCAATTTCTCTCATATATATTTTCAGTGCACCTAAGATAGTGGGTTGGATCCAAAAAGACATCATGTTAATCAATGTTCCTCTTGCCAACACTGCCAGACAGTGTGCCCGAGGAAGGAACTACATGCAAACATGTTATAGCTAATTATTTTATTGTTTTAAATTATATTTTAGTAAAAAAAATAAAGGAGGGGGATTTCTTCTTTATTGTTTGTTTTTGTTTTGTAAACTGAAAATCAATAAATAAAGTGTTTAATTTATAGATTACTTATTATTTCATACCTAGTTTGAATGCAGTTGTTAATTAATTGAGTTAAAGTTAAAGTTATAGATTTACAGTATTGGCTAATCTTGGACACTTAAAGGATAACTTCCGGTCTTTAAAACTGGACCTTATTTTCCCACCATGTTGGGTCTTATGTGTCTTATGCAGACTAAAAAACAATTTATTAGTAGTATTGAGCGAGAGCACTTCAAAGCCATCGCAGCTGCGAAACAAGGTGCAATGTAACCCTGTTGGGCGATAGTGCCCGTCGATGTAGCGCGCTAAGAGTGCTTGTTTATGACAGGCTGACGTTGTTATTATCAGTGTCAGACGACACTAAGGAAAGGATCCCTAGAGAGAAATATGACATCTGCCTGACCTTTTGCTTGATCCTGTCTGTTTGTTGTTTCAACCTAAGTCTTGCTCAAGGAAGACTCATCCTTTAAGCGTCTGTGTTCCATTTTAACCCTGAATAACACACAAACTAAACCCAAGCTCGGAGCCGGTGCTGCTGAGCCAAAGGGTGATTATCCATTCCCTGTTGTTAAAACAGAAGTACTATAAGATATACATAAGTACCGCTAAACAGCAGTAGTGTTTATCGACTTCCGCCATGTAACGGCCCGACTGAACCGTAAAACACAAAGTTGCCCGGCGCCAAACAGAAAAACAACCACAATATTGTTCTGGAAGGCTGCTTCAGGATCCATTAAGCCGGTGTCCGAAGGCAGATTGGATTTCAATTTGTTACCAAGAACTAATAAAGGTGTCAGTGGCATTGTTTGAGACGTGGCCTAGCTCCATTAATGACAGTCGGTTCAGATTTAGCCCCAGCACTCAGTGTAATTAACCAGCAGAATGACTTTAAGATGCCTCTGATTCTCTCACACTCAACACCAGGGCTTTTCCCCTTTCCTTCTCTTTTTTGCAGTGTGTGTGGTGTGTGGAAGTGTGCGGTGAAGGAAGGCGTGTCTGCTCACACCCCAAACCCAGCAGCAGCAGATATTTATGGTGCACCGTAGTAGTGGTATCTATGGTGCACAGTAGTGGTATCTATGGTGCACCGTAGTAGTGGTATCTATGTCTAGTATTACCTGTTCAGCATCGGACTGGCTTATCTCTTCTGATGCTACAAAAAAAAGAAGGGGTGACTTTATTGCTTGGACTAACTTACACAGATCATGCTGGAGTTTACATGATGATTTTCACAAATTATATTTGTGATTTGTCATATGGTTTAACAAAATTAACTAGAATAATGATGAATTGGTTTAAGCTTGTATGTTTGCAATCAGCATTGCAAACATAGCACAAATAGCTAAATGATTTATGTTGCAAATTAATCATTAGATCCACCTCTCTCTACCGGCTGCAACTTGTGTCTGTCCTCTAAACAGGTAGTTTATTTTGGCACATGTGGCGGAATCTTCCTCCAGTGCCCTTATTTTTTTAAATCAGGCTTTTTCGGCTACTCCTTGGCTTTTTCTGCCCTCCACAATCAACAACGTCGCTTCTGTTCGCTGATTCTCTTCTGTTAAAGATGCTGTTAAAGACGCAACATGGGCCAAACCAACTAAAATAATTGGGAGGGGTGAACTACCGTACATTGTATAATCCATATTATATATACTGCGATGCTGGGGCTGAAATTTCAGATTAATTAAGTTTACTTTAGGAGAAGATAAAATAATGGTCAAAGTATTTTATTTCTTTCACCCAAGCAGCCCAAAATACATTTGAAAGTGGACCGGCCCAACGGGAAACCTCCCGAACGTCCCGATGGCTTAACCCTGCCCTTTTTGCCTAAAAAGTGCCCTCTGAGTGTTCTTCAACAATCGCGCCCGCAAAAGTGCTCGTCCGCGATCGAACACGATCAGCCCCTCAAAACTCCTGAGTGTGCACGTCCCTGGGAAGAACGAACCGCGGTGTGGACCAAACCATTTTTTAAGAAGGGGCCAAGGGGATTATTGAAATTATTAAAATTACAATATTGTATGATTTGTGGCTTTGTTTTAATTCAGATTCATTCATAGGAATATATATTAGTTCAGTGTATGCATAATCATTTTGTCATAGAGGCTACTGGGGGCTGTGTGTGGGCCCTAGCGGGCTGTGGGCCCTTATAATTGTCATAACCTTTCCCCCCTATACGACGGCGCTGGTGGTATCTATGGTGCACCGTAGCAGTATCTTTGGTGCACCGTAGTAGTGGTATCTATGGTGCACCGTAGTAGTGGTATCTATGGTGCACCGTAGTAGTGGTATCTATGGTGCATCCTAGTAGTGGTATCTATGGTGCACCGTAGCAGTATCTTTGGTGCACCGTAGTGATATTTATGGTTCACCATAGTAGTGGTATCTATGGTGCCCAAGGAATGTTACAGTTGGGCACTCATTATCCGCCTTTAAAATCCATGCGTCTTGTTTATGATTCTGACTGTGATAATCCCTTACTTAAAGGGCTCGCTGTGTAGAATGTATGAGCGTGTTGTTAGAAGCCCAAGCAGAGACCAAGATTAGAAGCCTGAGTGGGCTGCAAAGAGCCAGTGTTCACCAACGACAGAACCATGGAATGAGGAACAGGTCATGAATAATCCTTAGAACCCTTAATAGAAGCCTTCTCAGAACCCTCCTTAGAACCCGCAATAGAAGCCTTCTCAGTACCCTCCTTAGAACCCTTAATAGAAGCCTTCTCAGAACCCTCCTTAGAACCCTTAATAGAAGCCTTCTCAGAACCCTCTTTAGAACCCGTAATAGAAGCCTTCTCAGAACCCTCCTTAGAACCTTCTTAGCACCCCTTACAACCCTTATTTTCTAAGAATTCTATAAGGATTCTAAGAACCAACAATACAGCCATCCTGAGAACTATTTTTAGAATTAGAGCCCTCCTTTGAACCATCTTCTTAGAACTGTCCTCAGGACCTCCACATCTTTAAAACAGTGTCTATAATCATAGACTGGTAGTGGTGCTGCTACATACACTTAATGTCTGAACGTCTTCTTTGGCCATTCCTTCCAATGGTCAAAGAAGACGTGAATTGTGAAGAACCTTGATCATGCGCATATTTGCAATGAAGTTGGTAATGTCTTATTCATGTGCGCGATTCTACCGCCCAACTAAATGTTTGATAATGAAACAGCGCAGCCCCTCAGGTGCAACGGTGAACCTTGTTCTCCTGTCATTTCCTTTGCAATGTATTCATTTATTAATTCCTTTCTTTCTTTATCCATCTATCAATATAAAACGAAGAATGTAAGATATTTTTTTCTGATTATATTTTAATATTACATTCTAAGTATTTCAAATGCTAATGAAATACACGGCGTGCCAACAGTCTGTTGAGTCCCGTGGGCAGACGGCGGCTGAGACGCTGTGCCTGACCGCCGCCGCCGCCACAGTGCGGCACTGTCCCCGCCAGGGCCCCCCCCTCTCCACACGCCCACCTCTCCTGCCACCCATCCTGATTCCCTGTTGTCCCACTTTCATGCATGGCCTTAATCCCTGGCCGGGGACAGATTAATCTGTATGCTGCTGACATTATCTCTGCTGTTGGACGCCGTGACGGTGGACAGCAGCTCCCGGCCTGCACCGTGCTCCGCCCCGCACCAGGACCAGACGACCAGGACTACAGGGGGACCAGCAGCCCCTGTGGAGCATCGGTGGTCCTCACTGGAGACCACGGCACCATCCGGATCACACCAGAGTGGGATCCGGTCTGGCTCGGCGTGGGGATGCTTCAGGCGCACGCGTCTCAGTGGGACTCTTTCAGCCGCTTCTGTCCACTGATCTTACACGAGCTCGGTCGCCTCTACCTTTAAAATAAGTCTTTAGTTTCTTTATTTTCTATTTTTGATTAATATTGTGATGATAATGATGATACTGCTTATTATGATCATTATTATTAAACATGATTTGTTCACAAGCTTTAAACTACAGTATGCAGGAGAGCACGACACCCAGAGAGGTTTGAGTCGTCAAGCCTTTTGGCACACATCTCTCTCTACCCCTCTCTCTCTCTCTCCCTCTGTCTCTCTCTCTCTCTCCCCCTCTCTCTCTCTCTCTCTCCTCCAGCTCTGACACGGCCATCTCTCATACAAAGCATACACATGTGTCATGCAGCCCTAATGGATGGAGGTTCAACAACACCCAGCAGGATTTATGGTGACTCCTCTCTCCCCCCTAACTACCCTGACCCAGTGGGGGGGGGGGGGGGGAACACCATCCACAAGAAACACTTGTCAGACAAGCTGATTAAAGGCGTTTGGGTGGTAAATATTTACCGCCCCCTGCTTGACTTCCGGTGACTGTTCCCTGGATGGAAATACTCTCCCCTGTCCTCCTCCCCCTCCTCCCCCTCGACGATGGCGTTCCATTAATTATCTTTATAATTTAAAAGCCAGGAGCTGTTTGATGTAGCGTGACAGATTGTTAGAATTATGATGGAGTGCAGTGGACTGCAGTGTGGTGACGGGGAGACGGAGACGGGGAAAGTCTTCTTATCGTCACAGAAACCTGCAAACAGGCGTCAGGAGCCTTAAATAACAGACACATTACCGCCATTCCCGGCATCTCCAAATGAAATATAATAAGAAATTAAATATAATAAGAAATATAATTAAAAAACCAAGCAAAGGAGTGAGAGGTAAAGGGAAATGAGAACAATATCGCAAAACATCTTGAAATGAGTTCCCCTCTAAAAGGAAGTGCAGTGCAGATTGGCTGAGTTGTGTTTAGTGGATGTTGACAACGCTGGAGCATCACAGAGAGCAGTGAGTTCTAGGTCTCCTCCACGCAACCAGGAGGGAGTGGATCCAGATCCTATTGGCTGTGGAGGGATGAGGGAGAGGTAGTGACCAGGAAGAGAAGATGGACCAATGGATGAACGGATGAACTGAATGAAGGAAAAATGGGTGGATGGATCCATTGATGGAAGGATGAATGGATAGGTGGATGATGGACGGATGGAAAAAGGGAAAGCGTGGGTGAATGGCTGAATAGGTTGACGGATAGATGGAGGGTAGACTTGAAGGATGATGGACAGATGGATGGCTGAAGGATGGATGAACGAATGAACGGGTGCTGATAGTTGGATGGATAGATGGAGGCATGAGAGGGAGCGAGTTAAAAGAAGCTGGATGGATGGAGGCTCGGATGGGATGAAGGAAACATGGAAGAAGGAATCGATAAGCAACGGGATACATCACCCTCAGAGAGGAACACACACACACACACCCAGCAGAGTCCACTGCCAGCCCTCCAACACTGAAATAGAGTAGGTATGTGGGAGTTTTCAGCTGGGCCGGAACCAACTATGAACAGCAGATACTCCAGATATTTTAGTATATAACCAAAAAAAACAATACACTCAGAAAGTGATAATTCCACGCCCACCTCTTGACCCCGCGACCCGAGTGATACTTAAACCACTGTTAGTGTGGAGTGGGTCTGTGGCTGGGGAGACGCTCTCTCATGGTACGGAAACATTCTGCCACATCTCAGCGGAAACAGAGTTGCTTCCAGTACCCACGCTAATACACTTCATATTATCATAATGAGAGAAATGCGGAGAGAGCGAGAGGGAGGGAGGGAGAGACAGAGAGAAAGCGAGAGAGAGACAGAGAGACAGAGAGAAAGCGAGAGAGAGAGAGAGAGAGAGAGAGAGAGAGAGAGAGAGAGAGAGAGAGAGAGAGAGAGAGAGAGAGAGAGATCTATTGAATCTCTATTATTCATGCAGAAGCCTGTGCCTTCAGCGTGGTGTGGGGCTGATGCTACACATGTGTACTGTTGCATCAACACCCAGGTCTCTCTCTATGTGTGATGGACCCTCTCTAAACAGTGAGGCCCGCTGTCACCATATCCCAGACCCAGAGGAATCTGAAGAACCCTGTTTGTTCCGGTGGGTGGATACAGTACATGTGTGTGTGTGTGTGTGTGAGTTGGTGTGTGTGTGTGTGTGGTTGTGTCTATGTATGTGTGTGTGTGTGTATGTGTTGGTATGTGTATGTGTGTGTGTGTTGGTATGTATGTGTATGTGTGTGTGTGTGTTGGAATGTGTATGTGTGTGTGTGTGTTGGAATGTGTATGTGTATGTGTGTGTGTGTGTGTGTGTGTGTGTTGGAATGTGTATGTGTGTGTGTGTGTGTGTGTTGGAATGTGTGTGTGTGTGTGTGTGTGTGTGTGTGTGTGTGTGTGTGTGTGTGTGGTATGACTCAATGTGTTCACACTGTCCTCCACCAATGACAAAGGAGGGGCTGTAATTGTGGGCGGGGTCAGAGAACAGGGCACCACCAGCTCCACGGGGGAGGAGCTCTGCCGGGCGTGTCACGGCTGCGGTTTAACGCTTGAGTTCATGTGATTTATCAGAGCAGCCTGAACTGAAGCTCTGTCTTACGCCGGCTCCGGGTTTTCAGGGTGATGCCCAGTTTCAGCAGCGGGGGATCTGAATACACCTGACTGAGCAGCTTGTGGTTTTATTCATATCGAGTTGATCTCAGCAGTTGATATCATCCTAATCGATTGCCATCGTCGATCGACTAATATGTTCGGGAACGACGACCGTGATGCGGAGGCTGGCGTTATCAATAATTTGGGGGAATGTCGACGCTGAGTAATTAGGTTAATCATTTCAATAATGCACCGTTAATTAATGCCCAAGATGTTCCGTTCTGCTGTGATAAATCCGCTGAGTGGAGTGGCATTAAGAGCGGTATTTATTTCACCGTTCACTGCCTTCCACTCAGAACTGTCTGGGCCAGGAACACTACTGTCGTTGTTTACTCCAAATTAAAGATTCAGCGCGTAATGGTTTATTTTATAGCATAACGGGATGTTTAACTTAATGTGCAACGTTTACATTTCAAAAATAGCCTTAATGGAAAGTCATAAAATAGTCATTTGTATCTATAATTCATCGTCTCACACGTTTGCTTACAATAAAATCCTCGTCTAACTCCTCAGAGCTGAAATATGAAATGGAATATTGCGTAAGCCATGCTGCATATTTTCATTCCTATTACACTATGTTTCCACTAGTCAAAGGATTTAATGCACAGGCCACAACCAGACGACAGCGACAATAGGGGCTGAGCTAATGGTTCTGATGGAGGTGTGTGAGACTGTTACCACAAGTGACAGTTGGAAGTAGACACCTGTTGGGCCTCCACCACGCCATGTAAACACACTCGCTACTATCAGGATCAAGCCACGGTCAGTCAAGTCGACTCAGGTCCAATATGTTGGGCTCCACTCACTGGGCCGTCAGTCATATGGTAAATGGTAAATGGTCCACATTATACAGCGCTTTTATCCAAAGCGCTTTACAGTGTTGACTGACATTCACCCATTCATGCACACATTCACACACCGACGGCGGAGTCAGCCACGCAGGGCGACAGCCAGCTGGTCAGGAGCAGTCAGGGTGAGGCGTCTCGCTCAGGGACACCTCCACACTCAGCTAGGAGGAGCTGGGGACTGAACCAGCAACCTTGCGGTTACCAGCCAACCCGCTCTACCTCCTGAGCTACTGCCGCCCCCCAGTCAGTAGTACACACCCCGATGTGAGGATGTTCACAGGCCCGGGATGGATACCCCATCAGAGAGATTCCACAGAGATCAGAGATTTCTCCATTGATGTCACCCATTATTGATTCATATTGTTATTTAACCGAATGATCTAAAAATATGTTTTTAAAATATATTTGTTTATTATTATCGATATTTAGGGCATGTCCTAACATTAGATGTTGAATATAATGTTGAAAATCTTTTGATGCTATTTATATAATTGTTATTGTTATTCACGCCTGAATTGACTGTTCTTTTAAAGTTCACACATCACAACAGCCCAGCCTAGCCGCCTACC